>NC_063332.1:41977083-42063140 GCF_021869965.1 Rhincodon typus | reverse complement strand
TCCAGATCTACACCTTGTTATCTCTTATATTAGCTTTCTATGTTTTGTGCACAAGTACTCCCAAGTCCCTTTGTGTTGCAGACTTATGCAGTTTTCCTCCATTTAAATAACACTGTTCTTTTGTTTTTCCTTCCAAAATGAACAATTTCACATTTATAGTAGGTACCGCTGATGCTGGAGAATCTGAGATAACAAGGTGTAGAGCTGGATGAACACAGCAGGCCAAGCAGCATCAGAGGAGCAGGAAAGCTGACGTTTCAGGTCGAGACCCTTTCTGAAGCTCTACACCTTGTTATCTCAATTTCACATTTACCATTTTTCATAATTCATTCACATCACTGGCGATGCCAGCATTTATTGGTCCCAGCAGGCAGTTTAAGAGTCAACCACATTGCTGTGGGTCTGGAGTCATGTATTAAGTTATGATTTTCCAAACGTTCTGCTTTTACTTCCTTAATAACTAATCCCAATACTTCCCCAAAAATAGACATTGGTCTAATTTTGCATCCCTCACTTTTTAAATAGAGGTGTCACATTGACAGTTTTCCAATCTTCCAGTATGTCTATTGTTTATGTCACTATTGGACAACACCCTCTTCATTGATCCAAACAAATTATCCAATACAATAAAACTGTTTCAACAAATACTTTCTGGAAGCAAGTACCTGACTGCAAGGTTATTGGAAAAGGCAGGACAATAATATTTAGGCATGATACTCATTTGGATAGCCTTTGAAAACATGATGGGCCAAGTGGCCTCCTTTTTGTATTATAACACCTCTGTGATTTTTAAGGGGTTAATACCTTGTTTTGGCAAAAAGAACTCACAAGAACTTAAAACCTTATGTCAATAAACATTTCTATTCAGTAAGCACCATCAAAAGGCACCCAACTGTGAAAATGATAGTTTGAGAAATCAGTCATGCAGTAGAAATCCTACAATGGTTTTATATAAGCAGTGAATTTCAAATACCTATCCCTATTTTGTTCTTAACTGAACATGTTTTTGGAAAGTTAATTTTGCAAGTCACAATGAATTTATTCACTATTAGGTACACCCAATCATTTTTACAATCCTGAAGACTGCATAACCTCCCCCAAAAGTACTTCACCTTCACCAAAAGTTCCTGAGGACCAGGTTAGAGAGTTACCTCACATCTCCAAAAGGGGAAAAAGTTGCAACATTACTTCAGTACTCAGCCCTCCTCACCTCATCTTACTCTGTATGCCCTCCCTATGCAACCTAATGCCCTCTGCCCATCTCTCATTGATTCCTATTTGCCTATGCTAGCTGAATATCTACATTCACCCACTAACTTTTTCACCTTCATCTCCCATGTCAACTCATTGAATATCCTGATTCAGTGCAATTTCAATAACACTCGAATGTCAACACCATACAGGACATATTGTTCACCTATTTGGCACCCCAATTAACACTTCCAAAAGTCACCACCTCCACTGCCTATGCACAGTAGTAGCAACGTATACATTCTACAAGATGCACTGCAACAACTTAACAGGGATCCATAGACAGAACCTTCAAACTTGTATCATCTACCACCTAGAAGGACTAGGGTATAGCACATGCAAGGGAATATGATCATAAGACAATAAGACACAAGAGCAGAAGTGGGCCATGCAGTCCATTGAATTTGCTGAACAATTCCATAAAACCATGGCTGATCTGATAATCTTCAACAGTGCTTTCCTACTCATGTCTATCTTAATTGTGTGACCCCTTATTCTTAGGTTGCATGCTCGGGTCCCGAACTCTCCCACAAGAGGACATACCGTTTTCACATCTATCCTGACATGTCCACTAAGAATGCATGTTTCAATAAGGTCAGCTCTCATTCTCCTATGTTGTGGTCCAATCTACTCAAACTCTCCTCATAAGACAGAGCACTACCCTCCCCCCCACACCCCTCCCCCATCAAGTCAGGGAGTGTATTGAATTTTAGCCCCATTAGCTTCCCTGGTATGTTTTGTCTCATGATAGTCGTTGTATCTGGAAGATCTCGTTTGAATCATGCACCATTCCATCTTGCAACTACATCACTTTTCCTTCCTTGTTGCTAGGTCAAAACAGCACTTTGGTTTTCTAGCGCCCTAAGGACAGCTGTGATTATGAAGTAGCTCACTGCCATCTTAAAATCAATTATGTACTTGTGATACATGCTAGTCCATCCAGTAATGTGCATGCTCCCAGAATGAATTAAAAAATGCATAATTATCCATGCACATAGGAAAAAGTAATTAGCATTGCTCACATTTATATATTGCAGACGACACTCTGTTGAATTAAGCACTCATTCATTCATTTCTTTTCAGAATTCATTCATAGGGTGTTAGTATTGCTGGTGAAGGCAGCATTTATTGAACATTCCTCATTACCCTTGAGCTGATGGTTGTGAGCTGCTCTTTTAAACTGCTGCAGCACATTGTGGTGCATGTACACCCATAGTGCGATTAGAGAGAGTTGCAGGACATTGATCAAGTGACAATAAAGGAACAGTGATATACTTTCAAGTCAAATGGTATATATTTGAAAGGAACTTGAAAACCACAGTGTTCCTGCATATCTGCCACCCTTATTCTAGGTGCTAGAGGTTGTGGATTTTGAAACTGCCAACCTAGGAGCCTTGTTGAGTTATTGCACTATATCTTGTAGATACTGCCACTGTGCTTCAGTGATGTAGGGTGTGAATGTTGAAACTATTGGTTTACGATCCCAATCAGCAGACTGCTTTAGTCTGGATGGTGTTAGGACCTCAAATTTTGTTGGAGATGCACTTAGCCAGGCAAATGGAGAATATTCTGTGAAACTCCTGAATTGTAGATGGTGAGCAGGTTTTGAGGAGTCAAGAAGTACATTATTCACTGCAGAATTCCCAGGCTCCAAACTACTCTTGTAACCACAGTTGGTCCAGAGGATGAAAACTGTGAAATGTTACAAATATCTGTAGCACTAGACTGAGAGAAACCAGAAGCATGAAAGCTCATCTTTGCAGCTCTTGGTAACACAGCCATTGGCTTGCTCTGAGGTTGCAGTTGTGCAGAAAGTGACAGATTTCAGTGAAGAATTCCTTACTCAAGAACAGAATTTATGCATATGTCTCCCCAGCGCGGTTTAAGTGGGAGAATTGCTGTTGGAAAACCCTGAGGGGATTAACCACTCAGCTGAGAATATGATTTCTCCTCATCCTCCTCCTTTATCAACCAAATTGTCTGACACTATATTGTCTCTGATCTTTCTCCCAATCATTCTGTATCCCAAGTGAAATGGGTGTTAGCATCCCCATGTCTAGGAGAAATTGGTTTGTGCAGAAACCCTGAGGTCAGCAAAAAATTTCTTGTGCATTAGCTAGACCACTCACTATCAATCTTTGTGAATTTAAATAACTAAGTAAAGCACCAAACTTTTGTTGGGTTGAAGTAATAGTCAGAACAAATCAAACAATAACTGACCTGTATCAATCCTTTTAAAAAGTGCTGGTGGTGCATCCCTCCTGTTGTTGAATGTGTGCTCAGCTCTGCATTAAAACTGAGGATTAACTGGAGCATCCATCTGCAAAATGGCACCCTGGAGCCAAATCAGTATTGCAACTGCTTGACATCATGATTAGCTTTCTCTGCATACCGCCAACAGCTGATCTTTGTATATGCATATTAATGGCTTCACTAAAATGGCTTCTAGCATGCCTCTCTCCAAAAATGTGCATAACACCTTGAAGATCATTTTGAATACAAATTGGCAGCCACATCATGCAAACAACAGCCAATGATGTGAATGTAGAGCTGGTATTTATGTTATTTATGGTTCTTGCTGTAGGAATTTGAATTCAGAATCCTTCATGATTTTATCCAATTAGATATCTTATCACAGTATCACAATTTCCCAAGGTTTAGATCAAATCTTCATGATCTATTGTCTATGCTGCTAAATGACAATAGGTTTAAGCACATCATAACACAATACTGAATTCTCAGAGTTATTGCCTCATTGAAGATGGCGGTGGAGTACCAGTGCAACATGCAGTCTCCTCTGCCCAGGAACCCGAACCTTGTCTACTCCATGCACTTTACTTTCTTTTTCTATGTTCTGAGGAAGCGTCACCGGACCCGAAACGTTAACTCTGTTTTTTACCTTCACAGATGCTGCCAGACCTGCTGAGCTTTTCCAGCAACTTGGTTTTTGTTCCTTTCTCTTTCTCTGCTTTTTTAAAAACATTTCCATTATTTATGGTACCTTACCTTCTTTTAACAAATTCGGTGGAAGGCATCTTTCCTCAGCCCAGGCACAGCAATGAGGTTTGCAGCCAACGGCCCGGAATGTTGGTATAGGCCTAGTGAGGTGGTCTCCTGGTGTAGAGGCCTTGTGCAGGAGATGCGGTCTCGGCCTGGCATGGCAGTCTGGTCCTGGCGCGTGATTTTGTCCCAGAATGGAGGTCCTCTTTGGCAGCTTCGAGGTGTTCCAGCAGCTTGGCGTGGAAGTCTTGTTCTAGTGTGGAGTTCTTGCCCTGGCTTTAGAGGTGGCTTCTGGGTCTTCCAGTGGCTCAGTGAGGAGGTGTAGTCCCAGTGTAGTGGTCTCAGCCTAACCCTGCATGGTAGCTCCAACCCAGTCTTCCAGTGTACCCAGAACCCAAAAGTCATTAAATGAACTGTGATGAACTTTTAGATTTTTTTTCTTCTTATTTATGACTTCTATAATTAACTTAGATGCAATGGTATGGCAACTTATAAAACTTCTCCCTGCATTTTTTTGTAAAAATACATGCACAAATAAATTAATATTCTATTCCAACCCATTCATATGGGTCTTCAGCACAGAAAAGAAACACTTCTGTCCATCACGCTCACACTGGTCAAAAACAACTAACTATTCTAATCCAATTTTCCAGCATTTGGCTGATAGCTATTGTATACCTTGGCATTGCAAGTGTACATTTAAATAATTCTTAAATGTCATGAATGTTTCTGTCTCTACCACACTTACAGGCTTTGAGTGCCAGATTCCCATCACCCCTGGGGTGAAATTTTTTTTCCTCACATCTCCTCTAAACTTACTATTCCTTACCTTAAATCTGTACCTCTTGGTCTTTGATTCTTTCATCAAGGGAAATGTTTCTTCCTCTCTACCCTATCTATGCCTCTTATAATTTTATACATCTCAAACACGTCTCTTCTCAATCTCCTCTGCTCTACGGAAAACAATCCCAGTCTATCCAATCTCTCCTCAGAACAGAAGCTCTCCAGCTCAGGCAACATCCTGGTAAACCTCCTTTGCAACTTCTGTAGTGCAATCACATCTCTCCTATAATGTGAATTCCAGAATTGCACACAAAATTCTAGTAGTGGCTTATCAACATTTTATACAGTTCCAGCATAACCTTCCTGCTCTCAAATTCTATGCTTTGGCAAATAAAGGTAAATACATCATATGTCACCTTAACCACTTTATCCAACCCCCCTGCTATCTTATGTGATTGGTGGACATGCACACCAAGTTCCCTCTGATAGCTGGTGCTACCAAGGGTCCTACAGCTCATCATTGCCTTATTTTTCTTGCCAAAGTGCATCACCTCACATTTAACCAGATTGAATTCCATATTTCATTAATCAGCTCATCGAACCAGCCTGTAATCTAAGGTTATCCTCCTCAATATTTATTACTCACCATTATTTTTGTATTATCTGTGAATTTATTGATCAGTCCGCTTACATTCAAGTGTAAATTATTTATACAAAATACAAATAGTAAGATGCAAACCTGACCTCTGTGGGACCCCACTAGATACAAAATTCCAGTGAGAAAAACCCATCTCAACCATCACTCTCTGCTTCCTGCCTCTCAACTAGTTCTGGATTCAGTTTACCAAATGTCCCTGGATCCAATAACCTCTTAGCTTTGCCATAAGTCTCCCATTATCGAAAGGCTTGTTGAAGTTCAAGTAGACCAATTCGTAAACACTACCCTCATCTACATATCTGATCACCTCTTCAAGTAAGTCAACCAAGTTTGTCAAATATGTCCTCCTCTTCACAAACCATGCTGACTGATTGATTAATCCTCTTGATTAATCATTGCCTCTCCAAGTGCAGATTAATTCCGTTCCTCAGAATTGCTTACAATAATATTCCCACCACCGAGGTTAGATGACTAGCCTATAATTTCCTGGTTTACCTCTCACTCCGTTCTTGAATAACAGTACCACATTTGCTGTCTTCCAGTCCTTTGGCACCTCTCCTGTGTTCAGAGAGGAATTAAATTATTGTTGCAAGAGCTCCTATTTCCTCGCTTGCCTTACTCAACAGCCTGAGATACATTTCATCCAGCTGTGGATATCTATCTGCTTTTAAACTTACCAGACGACTCAGAGCCTCCTCTCTGTCTTTGCTAATTTCTTTAATTGTATATTCATTTCTCCCTCTCACGAGTGAACACTGACACAAAGTATTCCTTTTGAACTTTACATACTTCTTCTGGCTCCATACACAAAGTACTGCTGTGGTTCTTTAGTGAGCCCTATGCTTTCCATCGCTATCCTTTAACCCTTAATGTACATGTAATACAACTTAAGATTTTCTTTTATTTATCCTGCCTCTATCCTTTCGCATGCACTTTTAATTTTCCTAACATCCTTTAAACTTCCCTCTTGCACATTCTACACTTTCCCTCTAGGGTTTCTGCTGTTTTCAGCTCTTGGTATCTGCCTCCCTTTTTCTCTATGTATGTTTCTTGATAGTCAGTGTTCACAGGATTTGATGGTCTCTCCCTTTCTCTTTATTGGATCATGTTGGCCCTTTCCACTGCATTTTTCCTTCTTGAATGCATCCCACTGTTCCAAGTCCATTCTGGCAAAATTATATCTGATCTTCTTAAAATCACCCTTCCTCCAGCTTAGATCTTTGATTTCAGGCCTATTCTTGTCCTTTTCCACAACAATCTTGAATCCAACAGAGTTATGATCCAACAGGTACGAGATACTTGCTCCCTGTGTGGATGAGGATAAGGGCTGCGGGGAGGATGAGCCAGCTCAGCGCGGCACCATGGTGCAGAAGGCTATTCAAGAGGGGGGAGCAAATAGACAGGTGGTAGTTATAGGGGATTCTATCATTAGGGGGATAGATAGTATCCTTTGCAAGCCAGATCGGAAGTCCCGCATGGTGTGTTGCCTGCCCGGTGCCAGGGTGCAGGACATCTCTGACCAGCTTGAAAGGATATTGGAGCGGGAGGGGGAAGATCCAGTTGTTGTGGTCCACGTTGGGACTAACAACATAGGCAAGGCTAGGATGGAGGACCTGTTTGGGGATTATCAAGCACTAGGAACAAAATTAAAGAACAGGTCCTCGAGGGTCATAATCTCCGGATTACTGCCCGAGCCACGTGCAAATTGGCTTAGGAATAAGAAAATTAGGGAAGTAAACACGTGGCTAAGGGAGTGGTGTGGGAAAGAGGAGTTCCATTTCATGGGGCACTGGCATCAGTTTTGGAACCGGAGGGATCTGTACCGATGGGACGGTTTCCACCTGAACCGATCTGGAACCAGTGTTCTTGCGAAAAGGATAAATAGGGTGGTCACTAGGACTTTAAACTAGTGAGTTGGGGGGAAGGGAAAGGGAAAACATCAGGGAATATGATGGTAAATAAAAAGGTAAGCAACAGGTTAGCATGTGTGCAGGAGGGTTTAAGTTCAAGGCAGACTATGAAAGAAGCAAAAAGGAAGGATGACTCAGGAGATATTATTAGAGATGTTGGAAATCATGAGGGTAAGAAAGCTAGCATAAAGGCACTTTACCTGAATGCTCGTAGCATTCGTAACAAGGTTGATGAGTTAACGGCACAAATCATCGCGAATGAATATGATTTGGTAGCCATTACGGAGACATGGTTACAGGATGGTCACGACTGGGAGTTAAATATCCAAGGGTACCAGACTATTCGGAAGGACAGACAGGAAGGTAGGGGAGGTGGTGTCGCCCTGATATTCAAGGACGCCATCAGGGCGGTGCTGACAGATGATATAGGTTCTATGGAGAATGAGGTTGAATCCATTTGGGTGGAAATTAGAAACTCTACGAGGAAAAAGTCACTGATAGGCGTAGTCTATAGGCCACCAAATAATAACATCACATTGGGGCGGGCAATAAACAAAGAAATAACTAATGTCTGTAAAAATGGTACGGCAATTATCATGGGGGATTTTAACTGACATGTAGATTGGTCGAACCAGCTCGGTCAGGGTAGCCTTGAGGAGGAGTTCGTTGAGTGTATCCGTGATAGTTTTCTTGAACAGTATGTAATGGTACCAACGCGGGAGCAAGCTATCCTAGATCTGGTCCTGTGTAATGAGACAGGAATAATTAATGACCTCATAGTTAGGGATCCTCTTGGAAGGAGTGATCACAGTATGGTTGAATTTAGAATACAGATGGAGAGTGTGAAGATAAAATCCAATACAAGGGTCCTGTGCTTGAACAAGGGGAACTACAATAGAATGAGGGAGGACTTGGCTAAAGTAAACTGGAAACAAAGATTTTATGGTGGGACAGTTGACGAGCAGTGGAGGACTTTCAAAGCAATCTTTCAAAGTGCTCAGCAAAAGTATATTCCAATGAAAAGGAAGGACTGTAAGAAAAGGGGTAATCTGCCATGGGTGTCTAAAGAAATAAAGGAGGCTATCAAATTGAAAGAGAAGGCATACAAAGTGGCCAAAAACAGCATGAAACTAGAAGATTGGGAAAACTTTAAAGGTCAACAGAAAGCCACAAAAAGAGCTATAAGGAAAAGTAAGATAGAACATGAGAAAAAACTAGCACTGAATATAAAGACAGATAGGAAAAGTTTCTATAAATATATCAAATGAAAAAGAGTGGCTAAAGTAAACGTTGGCCCTTTAGAGGATGAGAAGGGGAATTTAGTTATGGGATATGATGAAATGGCCGAGGCATTGAACAGGTATTTTGTATTGGTCTTCACAGTGGAGGACACTAACATGCCAGTAATAGACAAAGAGACGAAGGTAGGTGAGGACCTGGAAACAATCATAATTATGGAAGAGGTAGTGTTGGGCAAGCTAATGGATCTAAGGATTGATAAGTCTCCTGGCCCTGATGGAATGCGTCCCAGGGTACTAAAAGAGATGGCGGGAGAAATAACAGGTGCACTGGCAATAATTTTCCAAAATTCGCTGGACTCTGGGGCAGTCCCAGCAGATTGGAAAACAGCAAATGTGACACCACTGTCTAAAAAGGGAAGTAGACAAATGATGGGGAATTATAGACCAGTTAGCTTAACATCTGTAGTGGGGAAGATGTTTGAGTCTATTATCAAGGAAGAAATAGCAAGGCATCTTGATAGAAATTGTCCCGTTGGGCAGACGCAGTATGGGTTCATGAAGGGCAGGTCATGCTTGACAAATCTTTTGGAATTCTATGAAGACATTACGAGCAAGGTGGACAATGGGGCCCCAGTGGATGTGATGTACCTAGATTTCCAAAAGGCCTTTGACAAGGTGCCGCACAAGAGGCTACTGCATAAGATAAGGATGCATGGCATTAAGGGTAAAATATTAGCATGGATAGAGGATTGGTTGACTAACAGGAAGCAAAGAGTGGGGATAAATGAGTGCTATTCTAGCTGGCAGTCAGTGACTAGTGGTGTGCCTCAGGAACTGGTGTTGGGACCGCAATTATTTACAATTTATATCGATGATTTGGAGCTGGGGACTACGTGTAGGGTGTCAAAGTTTGCAGATGACGCTAAGATGAGTGGCAAAGCAAAGTGTGCAGAGGACTGTGAAACTTTGCAGAGGAACATAGGTACATTGAGTGAGTGGGCTCAGGTCTGGCAGATGGAATACAATGTAAATAAATGTGAAGTCATACATTTTGGTAGGAGTAATAGTAAAAAGGATTATTACTTAAATGGTAAAAAGTTGCACCATGCTGCTATGCAGAGGGACCTGGGTGTCCTTGTGCATGAATCACAGAAGGTAGGTCTGCAGGTACAACAAGTAATTAGGAAGGCAAATGGAATTTTGTCCTTCATTACTAAAGGGATTGAAATAAAAAGCAGAGAGGTTATGTTGCAGCTGTACAAGGTGCTGGTGAGGCCACACCTGGAGTACTGTGTGCAGTTTTGGTCTCCTTACTTGAGAAAGGATGTACTGGCACTGGAGAGGGTGCAAAGGAGGTTCACTGGGTTGATTCCGGAGTTGAGGGGGTTGGCTTATGAGGAGAGACTGAGTAGATTGGTATTATATTCATTGGAATTCAGAAGATTGAGGGGGGATCTCATAGAAACATATAAAATTATGAAGGGAATAGGTAAGATAGAAGTAGAGAGGATGTTTCCACTGGCAGGTGAAGCTCGGACAAGAGGGCATAGCCTCAAGATTAGAGGGAGCAGATTTAGGACTGAACTGAGAAGGAATTTCTTCACCCAGAGGGTTGTTAATCTATGGAATTCCTTGCCCAGTGAAGTAGTTGATGTTACTTCAGTAAACACTTTTAAAAAAAGGGTAGATTTTTTTTGAACAATAAAGGAATTAAGGGATACAGTGAGAACGCGGGTAAGTGGATCTGAGTCCACGAAAGGATCAGCCATGATCTTATTGAATGGCGGAGCAGGCTCGAAGGGCCAGACGGCCTACTCCTGCTCCTAGTTCTTATGTTCTTATGTTCTTATGTCTGCAAAATGCTCCCCCACTGCTATTTCAACAATTTGCCCAGCTTCTTTGCTTAAAATTCAGTCAAGGGTGGCTTCCTTTCTTGTCAGGCTTTCTACAAACTGGCTTTAAAAGCTATAGTGGATGCAAAAGAACAGGGAACAAAAGAGAAGTACAGCACAGGAACAGGTCCGTCGGCACTCCAAGCCTGTGCCGATCATCATGCCCTAGCTAAACTAAAAAACAAACTTTCTGCCCTTAGTCAGTATGTATCCCTCTATTCGCTGCCTATTCATGTAGCCATCCAGATGCCTCTTAAATGTTGCCAACATGCCAAGTGCTCCGACCACTCTTTGCATGAAAAACTTCCCTCGCACATCTCCCTTAAATTTTCTCCCTCTCACCTTGAATCTGTGCCCTGTTGTAATTGAAACTTCAACCCTGGGAAAAAGCCTCTGACTATCCACCCTATCTATGCCTCTCATAATTTTGTAGACCTCCATCAGGTCTCCACCCAGCCACTGTCTTTCCAATAAAAACAGTCCAGGTCTTTTTAACCTTTCCTCATAGTCAATGCTCTAGAGACAAGGCAACATCCTGGTGAACCTTCTCTGTGTTCTCTTCAAAGCTTCGATGGCCTTCTGGTAGTGTGGTGACCAAAACTGCACACAGTACTCAAAATGCGACCTAACAATGGTTTTATATAGTTGCAACCTGTTTTGCCAACTCTTGTACTGCATGCCCCAGGCGATGAAGGCAAGCATGCCATGTGCCTTCTTAATCACCTTGGCCACCTGTGTTGTCACTTTTAGAGAAATGTGGACTTTCACGCCAAGATCCGTCTGAATGTTAATGTGCCTC
Source organism: Rhincodon typus (assembly GCF_021869965.1). Lineage (NCBI taxonomy): Eukaryota > Metazoa > Chordata > Chondrichthyes > Orectolobiformes > Rhincodontidae > Rhincodon > Rhincodon typus. Next base: position 42,051,606 of record NC_063332.1, on the reverse strand, counting down.
AGGGTTTTGCCATTTACAGTATAATTCACACCTAAATTTGATCCTCCAAAATACATCACCTTGTATTTGTCTGGATTAAACTCCATCTTGCATTTCTGTAGCCAAATCGCCAATCTATGTATATCCTGTTCTATCCCTTCACAATCATTGGCACTATTAGCAACTCCACCAATCTTGGGGTCACCTGCAAACTTACTTATCAGATCACCCACATTTTCCTCCAGGTCATTTATATATTCTACAAACAACAGAGGACCTAAGTCTGATCCCCGTGGAACACCACTAGTTACAAGTCTCCATTCTGAAAAACACCCTTCCAACGCTACCCTCTATCTTCAATGACCAAGCCAGTTTTGTAGCTATCCAGTCAGCCCACCCCGAATCACATGTGAATTTAGTTTTTTCACCAATCTGCCATGTGAGACTTCATCAAATGCCTTACTAAAGTTCATATAAACTACATCCACAGCCCTTCCCTCATCAATGATCTTTGTCACCTCTTCAAAAATTCAATTTGGTTGATGAGACATGACCTCCTCCATACAAAGCAACCTTATGGAAATATGGTCACGAAGCCTAAAATGCTCTCCTACTGAAACATCGAACACCTATTCTGGCTCGTTCCTCATACTAAGTCTAGTATGGCCTCCTCTCTGGTTGGATTGTCAACATACTGTCTCAAAAAGCCCTCCTGGACACATCTAACAAATTGCTCTCTATCCGAGTCCCTGGCTCTAAGGGATTCCCAGTCAATAAGAGGAAATCTGAAGTCACCTACTACAACTATCCTGCTCTTTTCACACCTTTCCAGTATCTGACTACATATCTACACCTCTGTCTCCTGTGGGCTGTTGGGAAGTCTATAGAAAACTCCCAACATTGCAATTTCACCCTTCCGATTTCTGAGCTCCACTCATAATGCCTCACTGCAAGATCTCTCCGATATGTCCTCCCTCAACACAGCTGTGATGTGATCCCTAATCAGCAATGCAACTCCCCCACCCCTTTTGTTTCCCTTTCTGTCCCATCTGAAACAGAGATATCCAGGAATGTTAAGCTGCCAGTCCTGTCCCTCCTTTCACCATATCTCCTTAATGGCAAGAATATAATAATTTCATACATGCATGATGCATGCTCTTTGTTCACCTGTCTTATCTGCTATACTTCTTGCATTGAAGTAAATGCACTCCAAACCTCCAGCCCCTCTGAGCCCCGCGACTTTCCTCCGTCAGCTTTTACTCTGTGCTATCCATATCTCAGCCTCTCTTTTGTCCCCAGCTCCTGCACTTATTGGCCTGTTGTTCTATTTCCCAGCCCCCTGCCACACTAATCCCGAAGAGTTCTAGCAAACCTCCCACCCAGGATATTGGTGCCCCTCCAGTTCAGGTGCAACCCATCCTTCCTGTACAGGTCCCACCTTCCGCAGATGGCATCCCAATGATCCATATATCTAAAGCCCTCCCTTCTAAACTAGCACTGTAGCCAAGTGTTCAACTGTACTCTTTCCGTATATTCACTAGACCATGGCATGGGTAGTAATCCTGAGATTACTACCATGGTAGTCCTGCTTTTTAGCTCCTTACCTAACTCCCTGAATTGTCCTCACAAGACCCCTTCCCTCTTCCTACCTCATTTGTGCCAATGTGGACAATGACTTCTGTCTGTTTTCCCTACCATTCAGGATGTCCTGTACCCACTCCGAGAAATCCAGACCCCTAGCACCGGGGAAGCAACACACCATCCTAGAATCTCATTCACTACCACAGAAATGCCTGTCTGTGCCTCTGACTATTGAGTCACCCACTATTATCGCTCACCTCGACTTTGTCCTACCCTGATCTATAGCAGAACCTTTTGTGGTGCCACAGGTCTGGCTGCTGCTTGTATTATCTCCTGAGATGCTACCCCCACCCTCCCCCTAGCAGTATCCAAAACAGTATATCTGTTTGACAGGGAAAAGCCACAGGAGCCTCCTGCACTACCTCCCTGCCTGATTTGAATTCTACTCCCTCTAAGCTTTTCACACTACAACTACCACAGTTAATGTTAAGAGAAGTTGAACTTCTCTAATATTACTAACCTACTACTTTCACACTTCCTTGAAGTTTGCCCACACATCTTCTCTTCTATCTCTCTCAGACTATTATGGTGCTGACAGAACATTCCCAGAGTTTGATTGTTCTAATACTTTTTCAAATATAAAGTAAGGAGAAAAATATTGTCCAATGTTTTTTAGTGATCTTATTTTGTAAAAGTATTTGTGAAAGTAGAACACAGCCCAACACAGAAGTACTCATTTCTTTGTTGTATGTATTCATGAATTTACAGCGCGATTTCTGAGGCGGTTGTGCATATTTATGCTTTAATAGAATTAAGTAGCAGTGCTGTTTACATTTAATGAGTTTGAGAGTGACAATGAATTGTTATAAGGTTGAATGAGATTTACTGATTGATTAATTATAGTACTTGTATTAGTCTATCATGTACAAGACAAAACAAATTGATATATGTTGTTGCATTTACATATTGTAGTGATCTTTTGCATTCCATGCATTGAGTATGATGCAAGCAGCTCTTACATTATTGTTATGATCCCTGTAGGAGAACTGTAAATCATAATCATCAAATTTAATGAGCAATCCCTCAAGTGAAGAAGTTATCACAAAGATTTCACTTTTGATGACTTTTATTTTAACATAAATCAGGTCCAACACAAATTAAACACAAATTTATAGGTAAGTGGTATTTCAAATCAAAAGGTAAATTACAGTTTAAATTGTAGATACAATAAAAGTACACTTTACACAACCAAAACACCTACATATCTACCCACAGACAAATGGTTATACACTCAGTTCCAACTTTTTCTAACATAGTGCTTAGGTCCAAAGGATATCTCACTTACCCAGTTAATTGAATAAATCCTTAGACTATGTTCATTGACAGCCATATTCCATGTAAGATCCCAGAACCATCTATGACTTGAACGGGTACATGTCTACAGAACCTCCTAAGCTGGTTTCATGATAATCTTGATAGCACAGATCCCCAGAGACTCCTTTATTGGACCCCTTTAATAAAAGTCAATAAACGGTCTATTTTGTTTTGGTAAAACTGAAGCAGCAGAAATAAAGATTGTTCAATTAGCAATTCCTAATTTAACCCTTTGTTTTTTTTCCCTTTGTAACTGTATTACAAACATGCACAGCAGCTTGGAAAAGTACTTTTTCTGTTCTTCCGTCTGCCATTCTGTGCTGTTCTGTTTTTTATTTGATGGCATGAGTTCTGATGTTAACTTCCCATCTGTTTATTCTATTTCGGGGCAAGGGTTACCTGGTCATAGGAACTTGTATTCTTATTTAGCAAAAGTGCAATTGGTTCCTTTACAATTGACATAAACTCTTAAAAGTCCTTTTCAAATATTATTCAATTGCAGTCATTTTAAAGAATTCACAAATTACCTTATTATACTGCTTCTGAAGGAAAGGTTGTCATTATATTAACATTTCTGACCACTTGGAACATAGACACATAGGCAGATAATGTATTGTTTGTGTTATCTCCGTTTCAATGATGTTCTACGAGACAAGTGACATTATTCATTATTTTATGATTTTTACTGGATAACACCTATACTCGTAAATCATGGAAGAAGTTTCTTTCAGCTCATCATACTTGTCACTTCTTTGAAGAGCTATTCAATTAATTCTACTTTTCTGCCCTTTCCCCTTCAGGTATACATCTAATACTCTGTTGAAAGTGCCATTGAATCAGCTTCCATTATCCTTTAGGTTGTACATTCTTTATTTGAATTCTTCTGTAACGTGGAAATTTGTATATTTTTTCATGCTGTCATGAACAATGTATGCCAGTGATCCAATCATCCAAATTCTACTTGTGCTCCTTTTATAATAAAAATAACTCATTTGACCATAAGACGATAAGGAATAGGAGCAGGGGTAGGCCATTCAGTACTTTGACCTTATTCCACCATTGAATAGGATCATCATCATCATCATCATCAATGTCATGGCAGTCATATACGTGTCATCTATAACGAGAGGTGAGGTGCCAGATGACTGGACAGTAGCTAATGTTGTGCCTTTGTTTAGAAAGGGATGCAAGGAGAAGCTTGGAAACTATAGACCTGTGAGTCTGACTTCGGTGGTGGAAGCGATTCAGAAAGATAGGGTTTATGTGCACTTGGAGATGCAAGGAATGATTAGGGACAGTCAGAATGGCTTTGTGTGAGGGAAATTGTGTCTTACAAACTTGATTAAGTATCTTTGAGGAAGTAACCAAGAAGCTTGAAGAGGGCAGAATGGTGGACATTATTTACTTAGACTTTAGTAAAGCCTTTGGGAAAGTTCAGTATGGTAGTCTCATTAGTAAAGTGAGATCACATGGGATTCGGGGTAAGCTTGCCAATTGGATACAAAATTGGCTTTGTGACAGGAGACGGAAAGCGGTGGTAGAGGGTTGTTTAACAGACTGGAGGCTTGTTACCAGTGCTGTTCTGCAGGGATCAATACTGACTCCAATTTAGTTTGTCATTTACATTGTAAGTTTACGGATGACACCAAAATTGGTGGCATAGTGCACAGTGAAAAATGTTATCTAAGATTACAAAGAGATCTTGATCAATTAGGTCAATGGGCTGAGAAGTGGCAGATGGAGTTTAAGTTGCATAAATGTGAGGTTATTGCATTTTGTTAAAACAAGTAAGTGCAGCATTTATACAATGGTAGTCCCCTGGAACAGGGAGGTGCATAATTGTTTGATATTTGCATCACAGATTGACAGGGTGTTTAAGAATGTGTTTAGCACATGTTGTCTGGTTCCTCTTTAAACAAGTTTTTATAGAGTTATACAGCACGGAAACAGACCTTTTGGTCCAACCAGTCCACGCCCAACATAATCTCAAACTGAACTAGTCCCACCCGCCTGTTCCTGATCCATATCCCTCCAAACCTCTCCTGTTCATGTATCCATCCAAATATCTTTTAAATGTTGTAATTATACCTGCATCCACCAATTCCTCAAGAAGTTCATCCCACACACGAATCATGCTCTGTGTAAAAAAATTGTCTTATGTCTTTTTTAAATCTCTCTCCTCTTACCTTAAAAATGTGCCCCCAGTCTTGAAATCCTCCATCTTAGGGAAAAGATAACTACTATCAACTCTATCTATACTTTTCATTATTTTATAAATTTCTGTCTTTCCATGTTTGGAATTTCATTTTCAGGTCAGATCGAACTTCAGATAACTATGACAGAATGTTATGAATGAATTTGTCCAGGTGTCCCACAATACCAAAGAGGTCTAATCAATATGAAACCAAGCCAGTATCAAAGCAAAACAGTTCCACCTTATTAGGAACAAAATTACAATAATCTTTAATACTCAACATGCTATCAATAATCCTCTTTGGCTTCTTCAGGTTACAATATTTCCTGAGTCTCTTGTAAATTTATGCAGTCACTCTCTCTATGGTCCTGTTTCTGGGTCTGTGAAGCTGCTTTCTTCCTCTCTTCCTCTGGATAGCCATCATGTCTCTGCCTCTTGCCATGCTGCTCTCATCAGAGGGCCTCAGATGATTCCCAGAGACTCCAAGAGTGGTCCTAAGGGATTCCAAGAATGAGGTCTCCGGTTGAACCCTGTTTTATACCTTTTGGATAGTTTCCTAGAACTTTCTATAGTTCTGGTCAATCAGGGAGATACACTCAATAGTTTGAAACACGAGTCAATCATTTACATGGCATGCTACTGTTAGATTTTTTGTGTAGCAGGACTCAATGCCTTTCTGTCTGGGTTCTCCTTTGATTAGTAGATAAGTTGTTGAGGGTATGTCTGTCCGGAACAACCGTTGCCTTTTACGTTGTGCTATTTACTGTGTTTACTGTGTGTCTGGTGTGTGGATTTTGTGATTTCAGAGTTTTCCTTGGCCAATGTACCCAGCATCCCTTGCTATTTAGCCAAGTTGGCAATCTATTTGTGGTTTTGCAGCCATTCATTCAATGCCTTCATTGCTCAGACTTTTGTGTATAGGAGTTGGGATGTCATGTTGAGGTTCTATAGGACATTGGTGAGACCTTTTCTGGAGTACAGTGTCCAGTTCTGGTTGCCTTGTTATAGAAAGGATATTATTAAGCTAGAGAGGGTTGAGAAAAGATTTACCAGACTGTTGCTGGGAATAGAGGGTTTGAGTTGTAAGGAGAGGCTGGATAGGCTGGGAGATTTTTCACTGAAATGTAGAAGCTGGAGGGGTGACCTTCTAGAGGTTTATAAAATCATGAGGAGTATAGATAAGGTGAATGGTAGGTGTCTTTTCCCTAGGATTGGGAATTTTATGAATAGGATCATATTTTTTAAGGTCAGAAAAGAAAGATTTAAAAAAGACATGAGGGGCAACTTTTTTTTTACACAGAGAATGGTTCATGTGTGGAACGAAATTCCAGAGGAAGTGGTGAATACAGGTACAGTTTACGATGTGTCAAAGATATTTGGATAAGTACATGAATAAGAAATGTTTGGAAGAAAATGGGCCAAATGCAAGCAAATGGGACTAGTTTAGTTTGGGATTAAGATTGACATGGACTGGTTGGACCAAAGGGTTTGTTTCTGTGCTGGATGACTCTATGACTCTATCCAACACTCCACACATCCACTTTCCTGCCCTTTTCCCATAACCCTTGATTCTCCTACAGATCAAGAAATAATCAATCTCAATCCTAAATAAACACAAGAACTCTTCCCCCACAGCTCTCTGTGGCAAAGAGTCCAAAGACTCTCAACTCTGAGAAAAGAACATTATCTCAGTCCTAAATTGACAACCCTACATTCTGAGAATATAGCCTCCAGTCCTAGGCTCTCCCGCAAGGAGAAACATCTTCGCAACATCAACGCTGTCAAGCTGCTTAAGGATCCCATCTGTTTCATTGAGATCACCTCACTTTTTTTTTACCTTTACTCATATGACAATCCTGCATACCAGGGATCATTCTATTGAACCTTCTCTGAAGTGCCTCCAATGAAATAATACCTTTTCTGAAATAAGTGTACCAAAACTTTTCACATTACTCCAGAGGTGGTCTTAGCAGCACCTTGTACAGTTGCTACAAGACTTCCCTGCTCTTATGTTGATCTTGCTTTTTGTGCACTTTCTTTGCAGCCATAACTTTATATTCCTCACTCTGTATTATCACCCTATGATCTTTGTATGCTATGATCTGCCTGTACTGCACGCAAAACAAAACTTTTCACCGTATGTGGGTGCATGTGACAATAATAAATCAAATCAAATTAAATATTCCACCCCCCTTGAAATAAGGGCAACATTCCACTAGTCTTCCTGATTGCCTGCTGCGTCTGCATGCTAGCTTTCTGTGTTTTGTGTACAAGTACTCCCAAATCCCTTTCTGCAGTTTGTCTCCATTTTAAATAAAATTCTGTTCTTTTATTCTCCTTACCAAAATGAACAGTTACACGTTTTCAGATATTATACTCCATTTGCCAACTTTTTGCCCAATTGTTCAATCTATTAGCATCTCTGCTAGCTGCTTGTATCCCTGTAGAAATTTGCCTTTCCACCTATCAATCTTGAGATACAAGCATTACAGGTTGACCGTACCAAATTATTGAAATTTGAAGTGAGGAGAGCTATTTTTTGCTGTTGATTGTATTAAAGTTACCCAATGAAATTTTTGTTTTGCATCAAATCATATTATAAATTAACTTTGAATCTCTTTACCTGTTCACTTTTTTAGATTTGTGGGACACGTGGGAAAAACTAAATCGAATTTACAACTACTGAGTTGATCTAATGTTTGTCAATGATATAAAATACAATCTGCCTTGCTAGCTATTTTCAATGTAAGATGACAAAGCAAATTCGGTTCCAAGAGAATTTCCTATGCAGCAATTATTCAGTGATTCATGTCGGCTATGAATTATAGTGAGCATAGCAAACATTTTTTGAATTTGCACTTCCAAATAGCTTTGGACAGATTCCACCACTTCTTTGGAAAAATTTGGACATGCATGATTTTATTAATGTCAAAGTGAAGAATGATTTCATGCTGGAGGCTACATAGTCAACTTGGTGTGATTTGCCATTGGTAATGTTGCATTATACCAAGTGAAGCAACACCATACATATTTTATGATTGAAATAGTCACCCAGTTTATTGCACTTTGTACAATTGCTCAGTTTAGATATAGAACGAAAGTTGATAGTTGTGTTGTCCACTTAGTTTGCCTGACTGCAGGCTTTGAGAAAAATGAGCTGGTTTTAACATTTTTCTTAATGAATTGAACACCATCATTTCATATCAGTTGTTGAGTGACTCGCCTGTTAATTTTTCTAAGTTGAAGAATTGGAACACTCTCATGGTGAAGTCATGAAGATGTCACCTATGAGATGATAAGATCAGACCAAACAGTATGAATGTGTTACAAAAACAGAAGTTGCTGGTAAAGCTCAGCAGGTCAGGCAGCATCTGTGAAGAAAAACCTTTCTGATATTTTCTTCATAGATGCTGCCAAACCTGCTGAACTTTTCCAGCAACTTCTCTTTTTGTTCCTGATTTACAGCATCCGCAGTTCTTTTGATTTTTATTTAGTATGAATGTGTTTGTTGGGCAGGGTGTACAGTGAGACAGTTTACACTTGTCTTGAAAAAGTGCTTTTCCATAAACTATGCTTTTTTAAAAAATCATATATATGAAAATAAGCTAGAAATTGAAATCCTCCTTACTTGTAAGAGTTTGGACTTGAGATGTGCAAAGAATGCATTACCTCTGACCCAGCCAAAAACATTACATCAGTTTCTACACAAAAGAATATTCATTCGGTTAAAAATAATGTTTTCAGTTGGTGGCTAACCTGAATTGGAGAATTTCAATTGTGAGGACAGATTGATAGATTGGAGTTGTTTCCCGTGGAGTAGATGTAGGAGAGTATAGATTTAAGTGAGGTATATTATATTTTGATGGGCTTAGAAGGGACAGGATTTATCTGTTTCCCTCAGCAGAGTAGGTTGTAAAACCACAAGGTTAGGAATCCAGATCCCCTGGCTAACGTTCTGGGGACATGACTTTGAATCTCATCGCAGCAAGTGATGAAATTTGAATTCAATTAATTAGTTGCAAAAACCCATTCTAACGTCTATTACAGAATGAAATCTGCCATCCTTATATGGACAGTCCTACATGTCACTCCAGATCTACAGCAATGTAATTGACTCTTTAGTGTTCTCTGAAATGGCCTGGGGAGTCCATCAGTATAAAGATAGCTGGGGATCTTGCCAGCAACACCTACATATCATAGGAGAATAAAGAAGCTGGCAAGGATACAAGCCAAATATGTAAATCTTACTCTTTATTTTTCAACAAGGCTTTGATATTCTCATTGCACTATCCTACCATATTCTAATCAATATCATTCATAAAATTGAGTGTCTAAAGATTTTGATTTCAAATTCTTACCCCAAAGACTACAATTGCGATCCATTTTATCAAGAATTTTCCATTAACATTGGTGCAATAAACATTGGAAAATACATTACAATAGGAGATTTGTAATAATCAGCTTAAACTATTTTGTGAATCACTAGCAAAGGCAGAGGAATTGATGTAACTTACATTAGATCGACCCTTGATGCTTCATTTCAATTGCCTTTGAGGGCCAGGGAGAGGATGCAAACAGTGCTATCTTGTTGGCAGTTATTCTTCTCCCTTTGATTAAATAAGCAGTGGAAGGTCCATGAGAGCGTAACTTGTGCAGGCTTTGTTCAAAGGAGAATATAGACTAGGAAAAATTAACTTGCCATCCTTTATTTTCTTAGTATCTTGTATTTTAAATGCAAAAATTACTTTCTGTTCAAGTTTTAGAGCATAGAAACCTCTGTTTCTATTTCAAAATGTAATATTTTGTGAAGCTTTTACATGCCACTTCCAAATTTGTTTATCATTTCCAGCAGATCATAATCCTTAACTACTTAATGCCAGAAATGCACAGCGATGTTTTGTAATAAAAACAAATTCCATCTAACACTCATTAAAATGAAAGATTATGCAAGAATTGTTGAAATGTTTTGCTATTAAAATTACAGGGAGAAAAGATGCTTTAATTTTATTTTTTCTATGGGCAGATAAATATGAACAATGTTAAATGCATTTTTTAACTGCTGAGAAAGACACCAAATTGTACTGTTGTCTTATTTGTACATTTTTGCTCTTTTTGCATACATTTGAGAAATATAACAATGCCTATCATTAAAATTAAACTTCCTAGCTCTTTACCAATTCTTCCTATCTAATGTCATAGAATGGTATTGCACTGAAACTGCTGTAATAATAAGACAGACTTTGAAACAAAGCAAAAGGTTATTTTGATCTAAATTGTTTCAGAGTGCATGAAAGCATTTTACAGCAACATACTTTGATCACAGTTATCCCAACATAACAAAATGCTCTGTACTCCATTTATCAGCAATGATGGAATTCAGTTGATACCTATTTTTCTAATCAACCTGTTCAAAGATGTTATTACACACCTTTGGAACAGGTAGGACTTGAACCCAGCCCTCCTGGTCCAAGGGTAGGGACATTGCCACTGTGCCACAAGAGGTCATGTCAGGGTAAATTTTAATATGGACAAATGTTATGGCTATTAAAATTTCTTTTTGTCCTACACCATCATTACTTTTTTTATTTGAACTTTTCAGCATGCCACCTTATTACTGTTTTATTGTTTTCCTCCCTTCTCTCCTTTTTCCCTCCCTCAGTACTCATTAAAATGTTTTACATTATCTAACTTTTTCCAGTTCTGAGGAAAGGTCATTGCCATATCTGTTTCTCTCTAAAAATGTTGCCTGACCTGTTAAATATTTTCACAGGTTCTGTTATATTTTATGAACCTTACAGTGATGTCTTAGAATAAGCCAAGACAGAAAATGTTCAGTATGTGCTATCCTGATAAAACATGAATGAACAGATGAAGGGCATTGACACAGAGGAAACTAATATCAGACATCACAGCCACCAGGTTGAGTGAAATCAGATGGGTAGATGCAGAAAGATTGTTCAGAGAGCAAGGCCATTAATGTAAACCTTTACATGTCAAAGGAATTCAGACTTTTCAGAGTGTCTTTATAAGGAGTGACAGGAAACCCCAGAAGATACTTCCCTCACCCCATCTGAGAAAAATGACATCTATTCAGACAGAACCCAAATGATAAACTTGTCCATTAGACAAGATTGCCCGATAGCCAGTTTGGCCTTGTCATTTCAGAGCTGTATTTATTAGACATATACCCTTATGTTTGATAGATTTGTAATGTGATCCTGTGTACTCAGTGATTTGTTGAATGGAAATCATGTTATAGCTGCTGCACTTGTTTTCTATACTGTTGGGAGAAGACCCAGATAACATCTCTCATGAGTTCAGCTCAACTGATCAAAACAACGATCTATAAAGAGATGTGAATTTTACATATTCATTTTTTTTATTCTGGGAAAGACTAAAAAAAAATGGCATCTCCCGAAGGCACAAATGGCGCAAGACTGACATAGTGAGCAAGTTGCAAGTACAGCTTCAGATTTGCAAGATAAACATTATCGTAGTTACCTCATGTATTTACGTTGAAATGAACTGATTCAATGGAATATATTTTAAGGATTCATGCAACAATAATTTAGTTTAAAATTGTAAAAGTAACAATATGATTCAGTGCTAAATTTGCTATGGCTTAATACGTGAATATATAAGAATACATGCAGTAAAACTGTCTCAGCTTTTTAGAGAAGTGGAAGAACAGTTTTAATGGGGATATATTTGACTTAGCATAGAGTAGCACATACTCAGATTTTCCCCACCTTATTTGGAGATATCGTATGTTAGTTAAAATTTGACTCCAAGTATATCATACAGAGCCTGTGCTCCACCCTTGGATTCATCAGTTAGCACCGCTGCTGGACAAAATGATGTTCTTCATTATTGCATTTCTAATTAAAGCTATCACATATGCTTTCCTGACCAATCCAGTAGATATTCTGCATCATTTCAGACAGTTGTCTAGCAATCCTTTCCTGCATTTCGTTTTTGAGATATCTCATATTACGACCATAAACTGAGCAAATATTTGTTCATTACTAATTGCCTGTGACATCAATATGTTTGAATTTTGTTTAGAGATAAAACAAAATCTTGTCCCTTTTCATAACTTGATTCACCATATTGTTTTGATTCTGCCTAAAAACAGAATACTGTCTAAATAATCCAGTTTTGATCAGATTTGGGTTCTCCCACAAATGCTTCAATGAAAATTGATTTATGTCTTGTGCACATCTCAGCATTTATTATTTATCTGACATGCATAACTATTCTCAAAGTCCAACCTGTTCAATTCAAAAATAAAGTACAGTCTTTTGGATCTTAGCCACAGAAAATTAGAAGGTGATTTACACACCTCATTTACATGAAGAAAACAAAGTCCCTAACATTTCGCTTAAATGTTGTTTTATGTGATGCCGTTGCAGTCACTCATATAGAGTTACAAACTGGCCACCTGGATACAGAACTTCAGAAACTGGCGTGTTGAATGTTGGGGTACATAATGCATTCTATTCACACTCCTATGAATAAGTGGGAACAAAGTTTCCATCACAAATGGTTAAAAAGGTATTTGAGAGGAGGTGCCTGTGGACAAAGTTAATAAAAAAAAAAGTATTTATAAAACATTGAGATTATGATTTTGCTGCACCAGAACAGAAAAATATCTTTCCATTCCACTGCCACCCTCCCTCAGCACCCGATTCCAACTGTAGGCAATGTTACACATTGGTGGACTGCCTTTTCTAATTACTGGGCTAATTAGTCAGCTTTCCATTGAAGGTGGGCTCCATTTTCCCCAGCATAACCTTCAGAGGCCAGCCTGCTTCCACCTTAGTGAGATTTAATTTTTCAATTGACTGGTCTTTAATTTGTACGAGGTGGGTCTTATATATACCGCATGGTGCTGCTGACCAATTGAAAGCTGGCAGCCCTACCTAGCAGCAGCAGCAGCACCAATCAGAACTGTCATAGCACAGAATGAGGCCACTCAGCCCATTGTGCTCTCACCAGCTCTTCAAATAAGCATCATTACTTCATGCCAACTTCATGCTTTCCTTCCATACTTTTGTACACTATTTCTATCCAAATAATATTCTAATGCTTTCTTTAATGCCTCTATTGAAACTGCATCCACCACACTTCCAAGTGGTTCATTCCATACCCTAACTACTCGCTGTGTTAAATAAAAAATCCTGATAGGATCCTTGTTAATTTTAAATAGAATCAGAGTCATTCAACACAGAAGAGGCCTTTCAGCCCATCGACTTTGTACCAATCATCTACACTAATCCTACTTCTCAGCACTGACCAATAGCCTTGAATGTTCTAACATTCCAACTGCTCATCCACATACATTTTAAAGATTCCTGCCTCAACTGTAATTCCAGATTCCCAACACCCTCTGGCTGAAAACATTTTTCCTAAAATCCTCTGTAAACCTCCTGCCCTTCACCTTAAAATTATGCTTGTTTGTTTTCGACCCTTCAACTAGGGAAAACAGTTTTTTTTAATCTAACATGTCCATTCCGGCCAATCTTATACATCTCAATCATGTCCCTCTCTCAGCTTTCTCTGCTGTACAGAAAGAAACTCAAGTCTATCTAGCCTCCCTTCATTGCTAAAATGCTCCATCACAGGCAACATCCTGGTAAAGCTTCTTCGCACCCGCCCCAGTAAAAACACATCCTCCCTATAGTGTGGTGACCAAAACTGCACACAGTACTCCAGTTGTGGCTGAACCAAACTTCTATCGAGCTACAACATAACTTCTTATAATCTATGCTATAACTGACAATGGCAAGTGGCCCTCTTCCTTTGTAACCACCCAGTAATCTGTCCTGCTGCCTTCAGGAATCTGTGAATAAGCATCCCAAGGTCTCTCTGTTCCTCTGAGCTTCTTAGTATCCTTCCATTCACTAAGTACTCCTTTGTCTTGTTACTTTAATAGGGGAGTCTTAACTTCTTCAATCTATCCTTATAACTGAAGTTTCTCATTCCTGGAACTAAAGGCAAGAAGTGGCCATTGCTAGTGTTGCAATGGGGCCAAATAGGTGGATATCTGGGATTTACCTGACAACACCCAGTAAGGTGGTTTAGGGGGCAAGTTGGGGCTGGGTATACATAGTAGGGAAAGAAATTGCAAAAGGGGGTCCTCTGATTGATGAACAGTTGCCTGGGAAGGAGGCACTCAACTCTTCCCTGGCCTTCAATGTACATTAACCCATAGGATAAAATCTGTTGACCTATACATTTTGCATAGACTTCATCCATGACCCATTATAATGGAGGGGCATTGAGATGGGGGCCTTAATTTGGTCAAGGGTGGCTCACCTGCCTTGCTTTTGCCAGTGGTGGAGATGGACAAAAATAGACAGGCAGTGTCCATGTCATCAATGGTGCTATGCCCCAATTTATGGCTCCACATGCCTGTTACCCCTCCCTTGGTGGATTGTAACATTCAGCCCACATCTCAGCATTTACAGACTAAAAAAAAAAGTCAGTGCAAATTCTGAACATTGTGCATGGTCCAGGTGAACTGAAAGAGCTGCTGAGCCCCTTGTATGTATGTGGTACCTGATGAGGAGGCTCTCACAAGCATGTCCAAATGCTGCCAAGGCCTAATTTCAGAGCCAAGCATAGAACTAACAGAATTATTTGTACTGCATTCTTCATTTGCTGCATTCCTGCTTTAGTTGTAGATTATTTAACACAATCGAGTGAGATGAAACATTTAGCAAGACAAAAATGGGTTCATTAACCAATGGCAGTGAAACATGGCAAACAAAAAATGATTCACATGAATAAAAGATTGGTCAGTAAGAAATGATATTTGAATGTCTAAACACCATTGCCTATATGTTGCAGCTGTACATGGCAACCAGCAGCATTTTATGGAGCCAAGTGATTTGAATTTCACGTTCATTATTCAGTACATTTATATTCTGCCAGAGCATGTCAGAAGTGTGCATGTCTTGAGCTGGTTCCTAATGCCAGCTCAGCTGTATTTGGGTGGGTGTGTGGAAGATGAAGTGTTTGGTGAAGGTTGTTAAATAAACAAATATATAATAATAATTATCAGAAAAAAAAAGCTTTGGAGTGGGAGATATTTTTTATTGGTCTACAGGATTAAGGAATAATTGAGTGCAATAAGCCCCACCCACTGTTCTGTATTGAGGACTTGGTGAAATTGCGAAGTAATAACTCATGATAATCGTACCTTAGGCTAGGTCCTTCCAATAGTCTTTGTAGTAATGTAGAGTCTGTTAATATCTGTACATAATTGCAGGGATGCAAAAAACAATCTGATGTATGCAAGCTGTCTGGCTGGACCAGAACATGGCTACCCTCACAAAAACTAGGCCACCTGAAGTCTGAAAGAACTGACTTACTGAGAAGATGTTACTGGCAGCACACACAGCAAACAGCATGTTATGGGATCCCTGCAGTTAATGTCTTTATCTACAATGGGAAAGTGAAAGAACTAGGAGGGCCTCAGTTCATGGACAGATGAGCAGACAATGAGACTGGGAGTGAGAAAAAAGAGCGTTGAAGCTGGCAATCATTAAGTTCTGTTCCTATACTGATCCCAAATTGTCTTTTCATGTATGGCGATGGTTACTTTTATATGTGCATAATTAGAATTTTGACTCTGTTTGTAGATGAATTTCAGCGGGATTGGGAACATCCGGTGCTCTATGCTGATCACAACAGATCATCATGGCTCAT
Source organism: Rhincodon typus (assembly GCF_021869965.1). Taxonomy (NCBI): domain Eukaryota; kingdom Metazoa; phylum Chordata; class Chondrichthyes; order Orectolobiformes; family Rhincodontidae; genus Rhincodon; species Rhincodon typus. The sequence continues at coordinate 42,035,765 of NC_063332.1, read as the reverse complement.
TAGTGAAGTTTGTGCACTGTTGCTCCCTGTGATTCCTGGGCTCAGCAGGTCAAATTGAAATGAAGATTGGAGTTGGATAGTCTCTGCAGTGTCACTGTGGGGGTAAAAGAGGGCTATACAGAAATGACAAACTGGAAAACAACCACTCGGGCATCCAACCTGCCCTAATTCTGATAGCATGTGAAATTAAGACATTTTGCACACACACACAGATCCCTTGAGAGATGCCAAAAAAAATGAAAAATTGAACCACCCAGCAAAGAATTCTGGAATTCCCCTCCAAACACTTCAGGTGATCACAGTCATAGAGTCAGAGAGAAATACAGCGCGGAAACTGATCGTTCAGTCCAACTCGTCCATGCCACCTAGATATCCTAAATTAATCTAGTCCCGTTTGCCGGCATTTGGCCCATATCCGCCTACTCCTTCTATTTCATACACCCACCCGGATACCTTTTAAATGTTGTAATTGTACTACCTTTTACCACTTCCTCTGGCAGCTCATCCATACATGCACCACCCTCTGCATGAAAAAGTTGCCGCTTAGCTCCCTTTTAAATCTTTCCGCTCTCCCCCTAAACCTATGCCCTCTAGTTTTGGACTCTCATAGCCTGGGGAAAAGACCTCGACTACTCACCCTTTCCATGCCCCTTATGATGTTATAAACTTCTATAAGGTCACCCCTCAACCTCTGATGCTCCAGGGAAATTAGGTAGACCCTATTTAGCCTCTACCTATAGCTCAAAACCTTCAGCCCTGGCAACATCAACACAGGGATCACATTAAAAGAGCTAAGAAATTTGCCTGGTGGAAATTTCAATTTTGGAAGCAAAGGGAAAATTGCAAATTACGTTCATAACAAAAGTTTGATGGTTAATGAGATGAAACCTGGCGTCTCAATATATGAATGGTTTGTCCCACTTTGGAATATTACTTAGCTCATCTACCTGTGGGATAATTCCTGGGTGGTTTAAAAGCAGACAAAGAAGTTGAGATAGCAGTACACATTCTGAAGTGTCGTTATTGCTCATGTTTGCAGTGTTGGAATAATGACTTTCAGGTTGGACGGAAAGGATGTTGCATTGAAAAGTCAATTCAAAAAGTGCACATTAACTCCAGTTGATATCTTGAAAGTTAGCAACATGGTTTCTTTACTGGGCATGGCATAATTTTCACCACATATTATGAATAACATAATTAGATGGGGCCATTAAATTAGAATAGATAGATGCAATTCTAGAGATGAATGGGACTGGGGCATAGGAACCCAACATCTACTATTATCTATCCTAACAATTCAGTCTGATATTTTAGGTATTGTAAGTATTAAGTATGGAGGAGAAATGAAAAAAAAAAATTTGTAAGTGTGATGGACAGAGAAATGTCAAATGGACATATTTAGAACAGTCTAGCAATATGCCTCTTTACAGTTATAACAATTGGTAGCGTAAGTTAACAATTGATTTGATGTTTCAAAACATTTGTTGTGTTTGTTCCCTTAAGTAACTTAGAACAAAAGAAATTAAGGAATGTTATGAATGGGTATGTTTTGGGTCCAGAAATGATTCCAGTCATGAAAAGGTTACATCTATGGTAAAGCAGCATGTGAAGTTTTTTTGTGGTGTGTAATCTTGTTACAGAAGTTTGCCCCTGGCAAAACAAATTGTTATCACTGTGCATTTTGTCTCTTAATTACAATAGATTTAATTATGCTGGAGCAAAGCTCACTACATCTCTTTAAATTGTTGCCAGTCATCTTTTTTTTACAGTCATTGTAAAATTCAGGGCTCACAGTCTCTGAAGAGGAGTTGCTCTGCAGTACCGGCGATGCCATCTGGAGGTTGTGCTGTTCCACTGTGTTACATTCTGGTATCCATAGTGATGGAATGAGATAAGCAAGTACAGTCTTATATCTGATATGATGTCCTTAGACACTTTTTAAAAACATTCACAATTATGGCATTACTACATAAAGAAATAAAGGCAGAAAATGCTGGAAATACACATCAGAGTAATCTGTATGTAGAAGGAAAGGCGGATTAACGTCGATGAAACCTGGGGCCAGAAAACATTTAGATAATTTGGGTAGAGATGCATTTATTTTCATGGTTTCCCATTTTTATTTTGAATTTCTAGGATTTACAGTTCTTCTTTATAGCTGTAGTTAGAGTCAGTGATCCTTAAATTTTCCAGTGACTATTACAAAAAAAAGGTGACTGCTATGACTTAAAAAAATGTAATAAGAATCGCTCAAGCCTAATTGCATCTATTGTAATTATCTGTACGTTGTTTTGCAGAACTAATAGATAATACAAGTTATGAATGGCTTCATATTTTTTTCAATTACCATGCAATAGATTTACTACTGTAGATCGCAGCATATAAATCAATCCAGCATTTAAGATAATGCCTTTATTGCAGCATCAAAATTCATGTTTTGATCTACATTTGCCAAATATGCCCACTCTGACTTTTCTGCTATTAAATTTCCTTGGTCTGCTGAGATTATTCCAGTTTTGAAAGCATATTTTTAAAAAAAATATTGAAGTGCAATAGAACGATATGCAATACATAATACCACAGGGAAACACTGAACTTTACAGTTAAATGAAACGAAGATGATTTACAACTTTAAAAGAAATCATTTAGATAAAACATGTCAAGAATTTGCAATGAAATGAACATTAAGATTTTTTTGTCCTATTCATTAACATTTTTCCGACCACTTTGTGAACTATAAAGCTATCCAGTGGACAAATATTCTATGGGAGGCATCTGCACACATTACAATGTTAATGCTGGGGATATTTGTAACTTACAATAGTTTTGTGGGGCCCTTGTTATTCACTAAAACTCAGAGCAGGGACACAGGGATTTGTACAAGAGCTTAAGAGTGACTGCAGTTAGTTTTCAGACTAAGTCTAAAAACAGATTTTAGGTCCTATTAATTTCTTTTTTTCCTCTATTCATTCACAGGATTATAGCATCTTTGGCTAGGCAGCATTTATTGCCCTTAAGAGTCAACCACATTGCTGTGGGTCTGAAGTCACATGTAGGCCAGAGCAGGTAAGGATGGTAGTTTCCTTCCCTAATGGACATTAGTGAATCAGAGGAGGATTTTTTCCCCACAACAATTGATTCATAGTCATCATTAGACTCTTAATTCCAGATATTTATTGAAATCAAATTCCACCATCTGCTGTGGTAGGATTTGAACCCAGGTCCTCAGAACATTATCTGGGCATTTGGATTAACACCCAGCGAGTCTGCCACTAGGCCATCACCTCCCCACTATGAATGAAAGGATTTTACATTAAATACATCTGCATTATTTTAATTAGTTTGAAAATAGAAACATGAAACTTTGTTGAAATACATGGGCAAGAATTAGTCAAATACAGATCAGCGGTCCCTGATATTTTTCTGTTTGCAGAGTCTAATAGAAGGGGGGAAGAAAAAGATCACATTTTTGCAATAGAAGCTAATGCATTCAGTACATATTTAATTTCCTTTAGATGCAGTTAGATGGGTTGAAGAGATTTATTTTCTTTCTGTATGAATGTCTAATGCAAGGCACCAGACTGAATTTGTCAAATAAAATGCTGAAGATTCCTTCTCTCCAACAAAAATAGTTCAGTTTTTTTTCCGCACAAGTGAATGTGTAGTTTTTCTCAGTGCCTGCCAATGTAGTTGAGTCCAAATATTTACATTGCTTATCACTGCTTCACTTGACATTTTATACTCAACCCTATTGTTTGTTTGAAAGGATTTTTAGAAGCTTCAAAATGTTGATTCATATGTCAGAATCTGCCATGAGAAGCTTCGTTGCAAGGTTCTGTAATAATATCTATATTTTGGTAGTGTTTACAGAATGGAATAAATCAAGCTCTTTAAATGTTCCAAACACTAACAGTTATAATTATTATTAATTTGACGGCATTTGTGAAATAAGTCCAACAGAAAAATATTGGGCAAGATATTCAGGGCCCTGCATTCAAGAGAATTCAAGAATGCTGCTGTTCAATAGTTTTAATAAAGTTATAAAATTATAATCAGATGAATTCTTACTCCATCATTTCACAGTATTTAGCTTTGTCCAGACAAACTCTGTCAATAATTACAATTGTAGAATTAAACTGATCTTTCAATGTTTCATTTTTATATTTACAATGCTTGAAAGAGGTAACTCCGTGACCCTGGCGAGAAGAGTTTGCTGATCAAACTATATACATGCCGGCAGAATAATGAGCTTGTCTATCCAAATTCTATGGAACTACTGATTTAAATTGGGTTGAGGAGCAGTCACAAAACATCACAAACAATATTCACCGAAAATTGAAATTGAAAAGTGTGACTAGTTAACTTTTAAGGATTCCCTGAGGGAAAAAAAAATCAAACCCAACATAGAAACATGAAGCATAATGGCTGGACAGTGGTGTTGTGTTGCTGCATATGTTGAAGTAAATTTAGCTGTGTGAAATGGGTGTGTGGAGACTTCCTGAGTCAGTTATCATCACCAGAGGATGGTTGGCAGGTGGTGACAGGCAGCCAGCGTTCTTCGGTGTCATCAATCCTCCATCTCCATTGCCAAAGAATCCAACATAAGACCAGAAGATATAGGAGCAGAATTAGGCCATTTGTCTCATTGAGTCTGCTCCAGCATTCGATCATGGCTAATATGTTTCTCAACCCCATTCTCCTGTCTTGTCCTCATAACCCTTGATCCCCTTACTATCTATCTACCGGCTCCTCTACATCTTAAATACACTCAGTCCCTTGGCCTCCTCAGCCCTCTGTGGCAATGTGTTCCATAGATTCAACCCCAACCTTTGCCTCTGGCTGAAGAAATTCCTCCTCAACTCAGTTCTAAAGGTTTGTCCTTTCACTCTGAGGCTGTGCCTTCGAGTCCTACTCTCTCTTACCAGCTAAAAATATTCTCCACATCCACTCTATCCAGGCCTTTCATAATACCAGAAGTTTCGATCAGACCGCCCCTCGACCTTCGAAACTCCATCGAGTACAGAGTCCAAGGCTATCACATCCTTCCTTAGATATAGTGCCTAAAACTGCTCACAATTCTGACTAGAGCCCTATACAGCCTCAGCAGTACATCTATGTTCTTTTATTCTAGCCCTTTTGAAACGAATGTGGGCATTGCATTTGCCTTCTGAACTACCAAATGAAACTGCACGTTAACTTTAAGAGAATCCTGAGCTAGGACTCCTAAGTCCCTTTGTGCTTCAGATTTCCAAAGCCTTTTCCCATTTAGAAAATAGTTTATGCTACTATTCTTCCTACCAAAGTGTATAATCTCACTTTCTCAGATTGTATTCCATCTGCCATTTCTTTTCCACTCTCATAGTCTGTCAAAGTCCTTCTGCAGCCTTTCCACTGCCTCAATACTACCTGTCCCTCCACCTTTCTTTGTGTCATCTGCATATTTATCAACAATACTCTCAGTTCCTCCATGCAGATCAGTAATGTATAACACAAATAGTTGTCGTCCCAAAACTGGCTGCTGTGAAACTCTACTAGTCACCAGCTGTAATCCTGAAAAAGGACCTCTTTATCCCCACTTTTCTCTCTTCTGCCAGACAGCCCTAATCAAGTCTGCCTCATCAAACTTCATCAGATTCAATCTTCTATCCATGCCCCGAACACCATGGGATTTATCTTATTTAGCAGTCTCCTGTGTGGCACCTTGTCAAAGCCATTCTGGAAATCCAGATAGATTCGTTGGCTCTCCTTAAACTTACTTGTTACCTCCTCAAAGAATTCTAACAGATTTGTCAGGTATGACCTTTCCTTGATGAAGCTGTGCTGTCTCAGCCCTATTTTGCCATATGATTCCAAGTACTCTGCAATCTCATCCTTAAAAATGGACTCTAAAATCTTACCAATGACTGAGGTCAGATTAAATGGCCTATAATTTCCTGTCTTCTTCCTCTGTCAATTCTTAAACAAGTGTATTAAATTAGGCATTTTCCAGTTCTCTGAGACCCTCTCTAACTTCTGAAAGATTCCTGAAAGATCATCATTACTGCATCCACAATCTCCTCAGCTATTTTCTTCAGAACCCTAGGGTGTGGTCCATCTGGTCTGTGTGACTTGCCTACCTTCAGACCTGTCAGCTCCCTGGCACCTTCTCCTTAGTGATTGCAACTACAGTCACCTCTGCTTCTGACTGGTATGAAATTCTGGAGTACAACTGATGGCTTCCTCTGTGAAAATGGATGAAAAATACCTATTCAGTTTTTCTGCCATTTCTTTGCTCCCCATTACTAATTCTCGAGCCTCATTTTCCAGAGGTCAAATGCCCAGTCTTGCCTCTCTGACCTTTCATATATCTAAAAAAAAATCCCTTGTAATTTTTTTTATATTACTAAATATCTTGATCTCATATTTCATCTGCCCCTTATTGTTTTTTTAGCTATCATCTGCTGGTTTTTAAAGTCCTCCAAATCATCTGGCTTTCCACTAATCTTCACCACATTCTATGCCCCTACTTTTGCTTTTACCTTGTCGCTTGACTTCTCATGGTTACCTCATCCTCCCCTTCATATGCTTCTTCTTCCTTGAGATGAGTTTCTAATGTGCTATACCCCCAGAAATTCCTGCCGTTGTTGTTCCATTGTCTTGCCTGCTAGACTCCCCTTCCAATGGACCTATACAATTAATGGTAGGGCCCTGGGTAGTGATGTAGAACAGAGAGGCCTGGGGGTTCAAGTATGTAATTCTTTGAAAGTTGCATCACAGGGAGACAGGGTGGTTAAGAAGCTGTTTAGCACGCTCATCTTCATTGCTCAAATCTTTGAGTTAAGGAGCTGGGACTTCGTGTTGAGGTTGTACAGGACATTGGTGAGGCCTTTTCTGGAGTACTGTGTGCAGTTCGGGTTGCCCTGTTATAGGAAGGATATTATTAAATTGGAGACAGTTCACAAGAGATTTACCAGGATGTTGCCGGAAATGGAGGGTTTAAGTTTTAAAGTACCTTGGACAGTCTGGGAGATTTTTCACTGGAGCATAGGAGGTTGAGGGATGACTTTATAGAGGTTTTTAAAAAACATGAGGGGCATGGATAAGGTGAATAGTAGGGGTCTTTTTCCTAGCTTGGGGGAGATCAAAAGTAGGGGGCATATTTTGAAGGTGAGAGAAGAAAGATTTAAAAAGGACATGACAGACAACTTTTTAATGCAGAGAGTGGTTCATGTGTGAAACGAACTGCCAGAGGAAGTGATGGATGCAGGTACAATTACAATATTTAATAGACATTTGGATAAGTACATGAATAGGAAAGGTTTGGAAGGATAAGCGCCAAATGCAGGCAAATGGGACTACTTTAGCTTGGGAACATGGTTGGATCTGGACTAGTTGGACTGAAGGGACTGTTTCCATGCCATATGTCTCCATGAATCTATGGCTCCAAAATTCTGGCCAGTTCCTCCCTTGTGTCTTTGTAGTTACCTTTACTCAATTGTAAACCATTACATCTCATTTCATCTACTCCCTCTCAAACTGCAAGCTAAATTCTATCATATTATGGTCACTGCCCCTTGGGGGTTCCTTCACCTTAGGCTCCCTAATCAAGTCTGCCTCATCACACTTCATCAGATCCAGAATTGCCTGTTCCCTAGTGGGCTCTACCATAACATATTCCAAAACAGCATCTTGTAGACCTTCCATGAATTCCTTTTCTTGATATTCACTACTAATCTGATTTTCCCAGTGGACCTTCATATTGAAGTCCACACGATTATTTTAATGGTACCTTCCTTGCTTCCATTGTCAGATGGGAGTACATAGATCTGCAGATATAATCTGGAGCCTGATGATCTCCCATTAGCCCTAGAGGTGGCATCTAGCAGGCTTCAAACCCAGTTCCTTTTCTATCCATCCAGGGAAAAATTACAGCAGAGTGGGAGGAGGTCCCAGCATTGGCAATTCAGTTGGGGGTTGCTGGAGAGGTGCCAGAACAGACTCCTAACTTGTCAAACTTAACTTTACCCTTCTCCCTGTGTGCAAAATCTCCCCTCAGAAAAGCCTAAAGTAATGCTATTGTGTAGATATTGCAACAAAATAAAGGACATAAAGGATTTACAAAAATAGAAAGTACTGGAAAAACTTGGCCAGTCTGGCAATATCTGCAGAGCGATAAATAGAGTTAAGTTTCACATTGATGACTTTTAATCAGTTCTGATGAACTGCATAATGTGTTGTATGTGACCTGTGAATTCTTTATTGGTGACATTGGATCTTCATACAGCAAGGTGTTTCATTTTCCAGTGCAAATATCTCTGACTTAGACGTGTAAAATTAATTATCAATACTGTAGTCGCTGATCTATAAGAACAAATTGAACATAACCAGGATGGATGTAAACCTAAGATAAAAGTATACTGGGCTGTGACTCTCATATGAACTTTAAATTACAAGCAGCCAATTAATGATAGTAGAGGGACACTTAATTTACTATTCCAATTCTAATGAGGTAACTAACAGTGCTGACTGAATTATCCTTGAACCGTGAGCACCACTGCTACAGCCCTGAGCTTTTAATCTTTTTACTTCATAAGGACTCAGTGAAAATTCTCTGATTAATTAATCAAGTCTAAATTAAAGCAATTCTAGAATGGGAGAGAGAAAGAGGAAGCGGGGGCTAAAGTATAACCAGATGGTGTGAAATTTCAATCCCTTGATGGCACTGCTATACTATGATGTGCCAATTGAGAAAGGAATGATGGCACAGTGCCAACGTCAGAGCTGGATAATGAAAGGTGAAAACCTTGCTGTGAGAGGGTTAAGTTGGATCAGTGGAAGGCCAGGATTACTTCTAACTCATCTGTGTTGAAATCTATTTATGTAGTACTTGACATCAATTTGATACAAAAATTTCAAACTATATCAAACATCCAGTACCATTCGTAATAAAGGTTCTAAAGGACAATCACGTAATTTGTGATGAACGGAACTTTCATTTTTCTTTTAAATTCACTTGCTTCTATCTGGGAAGTAGAGAAATCACAAAAGGCTTTTCTTTGTTCTATGTTGTAACTATAATTTAGAAAGCAATGTCTGTATGGGAGGAAATATTTCTGTTGTCTGCTGTACTGTGCATTGTGAAATCATAACTGAATGTGTGACATTTTCACCAACATTATGCAATATTGAAAGGAATAAAGAACAGGCGTTTCTTGCCTGTATCTTTGCTGGGGCAGATAATTGCTGAGACATGACAGTAAGCTTAGGATTTCTATAAAGTATTGACACAAAAGCAGGGTCAGTCTTCAGTGAAGACAAAGTGTGTACAATCCTCAATATAAAACAAAGAACTGCGGATGCTGGAAATCTGAAAATAAAATAGAAATTGCTGGAGAAACTCATCAGATCTGCCAGCATCTGTGGAGAGAAAGCAGGGTTAATGTTTTAAGTCCAATGATTCTTCTACAGAACTGGACATGCATAATTCCAGCTTGTATTTTTGCCACATCAAAGATGGTGGCCCAAGCACATCTCTGTGCATGGAAAACTACAAAACCAGAAAGGACTACACAGCCTTTTGTGTCAATACCTAAATAAATCCCAATCATGCAATCCTTCAAATATTAATTTAATCTTTCTTCTATTTTTCCACACTATTTGCACTGTTTTCCTTGGCTTTCTGTTTCATATATTCATTATCTTCAGCATAAAGTTGTAAAGGTGAAACCCTCTGTGCACTTTGTTTCTCCTCTGCTTGAGCTGTCTCCTCTAAGTATTCTACCAATTTACTGATTTTTCTTTTGTTAGTATTTTTTGAAATACATTTAATCGTGCTAATGTTATTTGCAGAAACAAAGTTAATATTTTGAGGATTCTCAGCATGAATGCTTTATTGTTTGTATCTATGCAGGCAAATTCTCCCTCCCTACCACCATTACTTCACCTAGGAAGGAGGAAAAACCCTATTATTTCATATATACTGGACATGCAGCAAACTTCTAACAAAGTTATGACAGTGAAATGGGAGCAGCTGAGATCAAATTTTCGACCTAAGTTCCTTGTATTCATCCCCTTTTGCCTCATAATATGTGATGTATTTACAAAACCTTTAAATGTATTGAGAGCATGAAAATTGAAATAAATAATTTAAGCACACAATGGCTTTTTTAAGCTTTCAATGTGTACCTTCTCATAATCTTGACATAATGCTGTTGTGATATTTTAGATACCTATGAATGCAAATGAAATGATGACATTTTCTAAATTTGCAATACGCTTGGAACTAAATCTGCAAACTGAATTTTTATGTTGGTTCAGAAATAGAACTGTGGATGTGGACCTATGAAGTTGCAATGACTCACTTTCAATCCAAAATGCTCTAAAACTAAGCGTTAATTCACCAAAACATAATTAAAAGGTCACTGTTCATTACTTTGTTCAGTGTGGTAAAATTAGACTGCAGCACAGTAAAGTCATGAAAAAATGCAATCAACAACATAGTGACCCCGAAGATTCAAAAATGTCACTGCCCGCAGTGTTTAGAATTTTATTCTGCCCTCTCCTCTTGAAAAGCGCGAATTCTAGCTGTTATTTTGCAATGATTTTACCTTAATTTCCATGCTTAATGAAGCTCAGCCAAGTTAATAATGGGTGTAATAGTAACTGATGAGTCATTGTTGGGGCCTATGCACTTGAAAGTGTGCCTGTGTCGACAGAGAGAGAGAGAGAGAGAGAAAACGAGAGGAGAGAGGAGGCAGGTCTCCCACATTATCTGTTCTGCCCTGTCAGATGCTGCTGCACAGTGCCACTCATCAATAAGAAAACAACATGACTGATGAGAGATAGTAGGAACTGCAGATGCTGGAGAATCTGAGATAACAAGGTGTAGAGCTGGATGAAAACAGCAGGCCAAGTAGCATTTTCTGAAGAAGGGTCTAGGCCCGAAATGTCAGCCTTCCTGCTCCTCTGATGCTGCTTGGCCTGCTGTGTTCATCAGCTCTACACCTTGTTATCTCAACATGACTGATGAGTTCATTTAATGGAATTCCTTTGTGTGAACAGAAGCCTTTTGAATCCATTCACTGTTCTTACTTTTCCAGGACATTTGAAAGGATGGCTGGTGAACAGCTGCCATTTGTGCCCACTGCCTTCTGCTTTAACAACTGCCAGTTGAAATCAAATGTGCTGCTTTGAGAGGAAATGGAAAAGGTCATGCATTTGATCTTCCTTTTTATGCATGACTAAGAATCATAATGCTAATATATTGATCCGTTTGAATTTCAAATTCAGAACTAAAAGATGCACTTGTAAAGATGCCAATAATATGCATATTGCTAGTTTAAACAATTCAAATTAATTTCACCATTCACCTTGTATAATTCTTGTTCTGTCTCTTTTGTTATTAGCAGGAACTGTGATTAAACTACCAGGTTCATACGTAGAGAATGGATTGTTCTTTTAGTTTTAATTTCAAATAACTGTATGAATCATCATGTAAATGCAGGCAGCATATTCATTCAAAATCTTTAGGCTGAATTTTCCCAGTAGGTGCAAGTAGATTCTAAACCCTCAAGATGACCTCAGGTCATCATCCCACCTTCCTCTGGCTTTAAACAAGGAATTTCTGAATCCTGTGAGGAATCCCTCGTGTGGAAAGAAAGCAGGCTGATTGAAAAGCAGTTTTTTTATTCATGATGAATTCCTTCTTTCTCAAGACTTTCTATTTTGCAACATGTCATATTGCTGGAATCACCAAGATGAGTACACGGCAGGAAGAGCTTCTTCAGTGAAACTGACAAGCAGGGAAGACTTTGATCAGTTACACTAAAGAGCTTCAACCATGAGCATTGCAAGGCACTTCTTCTCATGGGTTATACTTTCACTGCTTGACAACTACTTGTCAACGTCTGGAAAACCTTATGAAACTTATTGTTAACTCTGCTAACTGCCAACTGCTCCAACACTAGCTTTTTCCTTCTCAGTTGCATGCCTCTCCACAGGGCAGAGGGAAAGGACACTGTGATCCAGCTAGAGGGTGGACGGTGCTCCAACAACAGGGCTTAAAGCAGTGGATCCACTCTTTCAAGATGTCTCAGCACCATAATCCTGGGATTGGGCCCCATTCTAATGGATTTAATGGATCACATTGTTACTAGCAAGGTTTCCATCACTGGGGAGTAAAACCACATGCCCAGTGACTTCCTGTCATAAGTTGTGCTCTGTTCTCCTATAAAAATATAATGTAGTGGTGTTCATAATAGCTAGTGTCAAATTAAGTAGGGAAGAACTGCATTTGTGGATGTTGACTATGAGGCAAGAGCATAAGATGACAATAGGCTGAGTGTGAGTTCCCATGTTGAATGTTCGAATAGAGATGTGAGATGCCTGAAGAAGAGAAATGAGTTGAGCTGCATGTTCTGTTGACCTGAGGCAGGCTCTACTGACGAATGCTGACAAGTCACTTTGGAAAACTTAGCACCTGAATCTTTTCTGTCACTCACCTGTCACACCTTTGATTCTGGATCCTTCCCAGGTTTCTTCTTCAATCCTGTGATTGTGTAAGCCATTGTAAACCAAATTGGAGGCCTTTTAATTATAAATCCTTCATCTGTCATATACTGTGACTGCTGGCTATTCACCCTCCCCCTTCAGATGTCCTGCAGCCACTCTGACATATTCCCAACCCTGGCCAGAGAGGCAACATACATTCGAGAGTCTTATTTGCTGCCACAAAACTACCTGTCAATTCTCTTTATAATTGAGTCCCCTAGCACTAAAGCTCTCCCAATTTTTTCCTCCCCTCCTGTGATTAGCTGCTTGCAAGTAAATCAACATTTGGAAAGTGGGAATATTTTTAAAGTAGTAGAGTGAGAATTCAGGACCATGTTTTCCTCTAAGAGTGAGGAGCAAGGGCAGCAAGTCCAGACCGTCCTGGAGGTCACAGAATATCAAGAGCTTGAGAAGATAAGAAAGGAAGTATATTTAAAGGTAGAATGGATTTAAAAAAACAGATGAAGTCCTTTGGAAGTATCGAGAGTGTAGGGGGTTGCTTGAAAAGGATATTAGGAGGGAAAGAGGGGCCATAAAATATCTTCAGCAAATGGGTCAAGGAAAACCCCAAGGCTTTTTATAAGTATATTAAGAGGAAGAGGATTACCAGGGAAAGAGTGGCACCTATTAGAAGCCAAATGGGCAACTTGTGCATGGAGCCAATGATGTAGGCGAGGTCTTAAATTAATACTTCTCATCTAGAGATGACATTGTAGTTGGGATTTCATCTGGGATGGTGAGGTTCTAGAACAAGTTAAGATTAATAAGGAGGAGTTATTTGATGTTTTAGCAGGCATACAGGAGTATAAATCCTCAGGGCCTGACAAAATATATCCCAGGCTATTATCGGAGGCAAGCGAGGAGATTGCTGGGGCCCTGTCAAAGATATTTAATACTCCACTGGCCACAGATGAAGTGCAAGATGACTAGACCATAGCTAATATAATTATTTTGTTCAAGAAGTTTCATTACAACTTTATGGAATATTGGTTAGGCCATAGATGGAATACTGTATGCAGTTCTATTCACCACCCTACCAGAAAGACATGATTGCACTGGGCAGGATACAGAGGGAGATTCATCAGGATGTTTCCTGGCATCAAAAGTCTCCTTTATGAGGAAAGGCTGGATAGACTGAGTTTGCTTTCTTTGGAGCACAGAAGGCTGAGGGGAAAATCTGTTTGAGATACACAAAATTATGAGAGGTATAGTCAGAGCCGATTGTGAAAATCTCTTCGCCATGCCAGAAATATCTAAGACTAGAGGACAATATGTTTAAGGTGTGGAGCAAGTGTTTTACATAACATCTGAGAAAAACTTCTTTCACCCAGAGCATGGTAGATATATGGAATGTGCTGCCTGAGAGCACGTTGGAGGCAAGTACCCTTGTAACATTTAAGAAGCATCTGATGAGTACTTAAAATATCAGTGCATAGTAGGCTGTGGACCAAGTGCAGATAAATGAGATTAGTGTATTTTGGTGTTTGTTGGTCAACATAGACTTGATGGGCCAAAGGCTTGTTTCTATGCTTTATGACTCTATAACTATGACAATCATTGACTACCCAATGCCTATTCCTGGATCACAATTTGCAAAATTTAGTCACTAATTAATTAACTGTTAAAGTCGACCCAGTAGTAAAGGATGTTGTGGATCTTGAAATCATGCATAATATTTTGTAGCAAGATTACATAAGGGCTCAATTATATGGTGTACACCACACTATGCTCCATACATTATGTGCCTAAGATTACTTTCCAATCTTCATAGAGATTGAACTTGCCTGTTACATTGAGGACATGTGAAAATATTGTGAGTAATAAGCTAATAAATAAAAAGTAGGTTGCTGCAATATTTTATATTGGCTTTTTTTGAAGCAATAGAAATATGTAGGGAAAATTGGAAAGTATCTCATACATACAGTTATCAGGGGAAAGAAAAGAAGTCTTATGTAGAATGAATTGCAATAACCTATTATGACATTTTAAAAGTTGTGTTAAATTGGCACTTAGAGTTATGAAGGGAACAGCTAGAAATGCAATTGTCATTTAAAATCCACATTCTAAATAAATAGACAAAAAATGAACAAACCTACAAGTTGTTTGCAGCAAATTGCAACATTCCTAACCTTTACTTAAAAGAGCTCTGTAACATAGAAACACAGACAATACTTTCAACATTGATCAAAATTGTGACTTTGTTAGTGCATTAGTATTCTAGAGGTGACATTTAGTCCAAAGTCAGCTGACTACACATTCACACCACTTTGATTTAATTTGAATGAATGAGTTTACAAAGATGAGAAATTTTAAGAAAAAGAAAATTTCCAGCTGTATCTCTCAATAACTGCTCTCTCCAGAAATGTCTCCTATTTGGCCCGACGCCCTATTTATACTGTTAACAACTTTATTTGTTTCCACTTGGGTTCACCAGCTTCCCAATCTTTCACATTTTACCAAGAGCATTAATCCTTTTGCCATAATGAATAATTCCTCTGATATCAATTACTCTGATCTGCTTTGTAAATTACTTTCATAATCTTGAATATTTAATTTGGAGAGTTTTCTCTGCCAAACGAGTCAGAGAGGTCTACAGGATGGAGAAAGGCCCTTTGGCCAGTCAGTCTGTGCCAGTCTGAAACAAACACGGTATCACAAAACTGTAAATTCTTGAAAGGCAAAACTTCACTTCCTGAGATATGGAGTCAACTTTGCTGCTTACTCCAATGCACATGCAAATAAATAGTTAGCTTTCTTTGACTGGTTGGACAGAACCTCACGTCACACTTTTGATCTGTGGAGGAACTCAGAGATGTCGGCGAACTCTACTCTCCCCTCTTTCCTCCTCAGGTACAGCATTTCAATTGTTCTTCAAATGTATGTGAATAGTGTCACAATCAGTCCCCAGATGAGGTTCCCCAATTTGTTTTGATTCTAGACAGGATTCATCAAGCTGAAAAGGCTCAGAGTAAGGAGAGGTGAACTGATTATTCATCTGCCCCCTTGTTTGGTTGCAACAAGGTTAATTTTAAAATGATTCCTTTCCTTGCGGATATCTTTTTTTCTGGACCCAAGTGAACTTACCTTCTAAAAGTGACCAATTTAAGTCAGCCTTCTTGAATTAATAAAAATAAGCTTTTAATTCCTAACTACAAGAAGAAATTGTAAAGTAACATACATATATAGACAGATTAGAAATAAGAGTCCTAAAAGATGGCAGTTTTTAAAAAGTTATCGATTAGTTTCTGAATTATCTGTGAAGAGCAATAGTTAAACATTGCAATCATTGCAGTGGATGTTACCAGTAGCATTGACATTGAAAGTTGAACAGTTCAGCTTTGAAATTCTTGACTTTGTAAGTTGATTAAAACTCTTTTCTCCTGTGGGGCAGAATGACTAAATAAATCACTCGACACCTGGAGTCCACTTCCAGCATCAAAGAGTTTATTGAAGTTACACCAGTGGGGAGAAAACCCTGGGGGTCAGAAGCTTCTTCGGTGAACTAAGGAAAGACGTACATTTTTATACATTTGGTTTATATACATTTAGCAATTATAGACCACTCATGTTATTAAAATATTACATACACACCTAATCAAATTAATCATCTGACTGTATGGGCAATGTTGGGCAGCCTCATGGACAACCCCTGGCAGTTCCATATCTCACAGTGTTTACCAGTCATCCCTAATTTATTCTTGGGTCTTTACAATATATTTTATTCAATCCACAGTCTGCTGACTTCTACAACTGTAATTCAGTTCTCCCTCTAAACGGTGCAGGAGTCTTTCCTTACTGTCCGAGACTGTCTTGCTCATAGGACTTCTATAGTGGAATCTCTTTAATGCTTTTTTTTAAAGTTATATGTTAAAATCTATAAACAATTCAAACTCTGTAACTATGATTATCTGGAAATCTTAACTAAAGTCGACTATTTGTGACAGATCTCAGATTCCAAATTCATTCAGTATAAAATTCTTCTGTCAGCATACAACATGTTCTTATCTAATTGCTCCCATGTAAACAACTGGAGCTGCGAATTTGTAACTGAACTCTTTGTGTATTCATTGTAGGATCCTTTGTGTGCTATCTCAATTCTGTTACCTTGGACATACGTTCAGTCTACAGAGCTGCTATTGTTTTAACTTATGATTTCCTTCAAAACAAACTACACCAAACAAGCTATTCTAAGTTAATTGAAAACTACTTTCCACCATTTTTCAGCCATGAGCATCCCCATCCTCCTGATTTATTTCAGCAGTGACAAAATGACAGCACTCAGACTGAGTAATAGACCTTTCCCTTTTCTTTTAAGTGCAGTGCAGGGGTGTTAAATGATTATTCTCAGAGCTGCGACTCTCAGCGTACAATTAGAATGCCAGGTCACTAATATTAACGGATTCATGGTGCAGTCAGTTTTTAATCCCAGTTTTTCCATATTCCTAGAAGGCCAAGACACAAAAAAATCTTCAAGAGGTACCTTTCTTCTGAGAGAAAGAGATCGCCAGCCATCTCATTATCTCTTCACATTACATTTCACTGTCTCTGCCTGAAATTTTCCTGAAACTAAAAGGTGTGACATACAAGATTCTGCCAGACAGTGACTGAGTTTACACATACAGTCACTTTTTAGCTCTAGCAGACTTCTTTTAAAAAACACATTTTATCATTTAGAGTTGACAATGGTCATGGTGCTACAGGGTTCTGATCCAGTCTCATGACAATAGCCAAGCTGATATGCAAAAATTGACCCTATGTGGAACCTTTGGAGTTATTCTTGTGACAGACGACTTTATTGTTAGCATGATATATTTTACAACTTGGGTCCGAGACAAGTAAATTAACATTCATAGCTTAGTCACTTAACTGTAAATGCCATTTTAAAGATGAGAAATTTACACTGAGCACAGTATCAGAGGATGGGCACACAGTTTAGATTTAGTCAACCTCCATCTTTCACCCTACAACAACTTGAGGTCATCCAAGTGTTTGCTGTCCAATCTTAACTTGAACAAAATACAAATCATTTATCATCCTTGTGCTTGCTGACTGACTCTGGGTCATTTTTAAAATGCTCAATCTAATTTTGAATTCCTCCATCATCTTGGTCCTCCAAGTCTCTGTAAATGCTTCTAAATGTACAATCTACTAGGCTGTCTGTAACCTTTGAATTTTGGCTGATTACACATCACACATCTTAATGTCTCTACAGCCTCTGCCTGTCTCGGCCCTATGCTTTGGAACTGCCTCGCTAAAACTGACTATCTTTTACTCCACTCTGCCGCAACATTGACTCACACTCTCTCAAAGCTGTGCCGTTCCTCAGTTTCACTTCATCCTTTGTCTCATTTGTCGCTACAACAAAAGACTTTTTCTCTTTCTTTCGGGGATCAAGGCATTCAAGCTCCAGCAACTTATGGGCTCCAACAGCCATCCTGCACCGCCCTCCCCCTTCTGCCTTCTCAGACCCCATCCTCTTCCATTACTCAGAGCCGATCCCTCACTGTCCTTTAGCACCCACTCCTTCCTAGCCCTCAGATGTCATTCCTTTCTGTCTGCCAGAGGTCACTCAACCCAAGCCCAGACCTTGCCATATTTTCACCATTTCTCCTTACTTTCCCCTCTCTGGGGCCAAATGTACTGTCCTCAACAAAGGACTCAGCTTCGTACCTTTACCTTAATGAATTTTGGGTTCGTCATGACGTTGAATAATTTTTCTGCTGCCTCTGTCTCCACATTCACTTCTTTGGCCAGGACTCTCCCCTTTCCACTGATCCCTTCATCAACCTCCAGTATTCATCCTCCCCTTGGACCCCTTCCTCTGGCCTCTTATGTGCCCTCAATCTCTTCATTGAAAACTGTCAGTGTGACATCAGCCGTTTCATTTTCTCTACTCCTCTCACCCACTTTAACCTGTCCCCTTCTGAAATTGCTGCACTTCACTGTCTCAGGTCCAACCCTAACTTTGTTATCAAACCCATCGAAAAAGGTGATGCTGTTGTAGTCTGGTGCACTGATCTTTACCTTGCAAATGCTCAACGCCAACTCTCGGATACTTCTTCCTACCTTCCCCCGTACCATAACCCCACTTCCAAATATCAAGCCATTGTTTCCAGGATTTTCACTGATCTCATTACCTCTGGAGATCTTCCCCCAATAACTCCAAACTTATAGACTCCCAACCCCGGACCTTCTTCCCAATATCCATGCACCAGACTGCCCCAGTAGCCTGTTCCTGCCCTACTGAGCTCATTTCCTCCTGCCTTGACTCCATCGTCTCTCCACTTGTCCAGACCATGGCCACCCACATCCGCAATTCCTCTGGTGCCCTCTGCCATATTGAAAATTTCCAGTTCCCTGGCCCTAACTGCATCCTGTTTATCATGGATGTCCAATCTCTCCATACCTCTATTCCCCACCAGAATGGTTTGAGAACCTTTGGCTTCTTCCTTGGCCAGATGCCTGAACAATCCCCATCCATCATCACTCTTCTCCTCTTGGCTGAACTTGCTCTCTCACTGGACAATTTCTCCTTTAATTCATCTCACTTTGGGGCCAAGTCAAAGGAGTGACTATGGGCACCCGTATGGGTCCCAGTTATGCTCGCCTGTTTATGCGGTATTTGGAATGATCCTTGTTCCAGTCTTACACTGGCCCCATCCCACAACTCTTTTCTCAGTACTTCAACAACTGTTTCGATGCCAGTGTCATCTAGACTTGAAATGCTAGCTTGATCTCTCTCCATGGATACTGCTTGACTTGCTGTGATCTGCAGGACTTTTTGTCTTCAGTACAGATTCCTGTATTCCGATTATCTGTTTTTTTCTCTGCCTTAAGGACATTGCTAAAATCTAGACTTTTGCAATCTAATATTTCCTTATATGTGAATTTTTATCAAATTGTCCTTGATAATGCTCTATGAAGTACATTGAGGTTTTCCACAGGTGTATGATACTGTATAAATACAAATTGTTGTTGCTATGTGTGATAGTCACCAGCAGAATCACTAGTTTATGCTATTTAAATTATATTACCAGAACTATCGGCCTTTCATAAATTATTACTTTGCAGTTGTCCATATTAAATACATTTTGCTACTCAGTTGTCTAGTTCCAATCATTTATATTTGGCATGTATTGCAATCCTGTTAAGGGCTAATTAATGTTTAGAGAGAAATTGAATACCCCATAATTAACTCAAAGATCTGTACTATAAGATTGCATGCTTTTAAACAATAAATATGTTTTAATCGGCATTTGTAAAAAAAATTAGCACTATTAACTTAATATTATAGTTTGTAACGACTTTTGTGATGAGCTCTGTTCTGCTTTTCACTTCCTGACAAGAATACTATCAGCTATTACAAAAATCTTGGAGGTTAATTCACTTCTGTGGGGACCAACTCAAAGGAATGGAACAGCCTTCAAATTCACATAAAATGCTCCAATTTTTCAGCTACTCTCTAAAGCAGCAGTTTTAAGAGGATCCTTCTGTTTGATTTTTGACAATGCAGTCCTCCATTTTCTCACTCAGGCCTCAAGACTGTGGACTCCTTGCTCTGCTTGCTGATGAATACCCAAATGTTTTCTCATAGCTTCCAAGCTACGTCTGCTGAAAGATTTCTGACACGAGGTTCTGTGAAAAAGATTGTAGATTCCTTCTTGTAGCTGCAAGCTGGGCAAATCTCCCAGCATTTTATATGATGAATGCTAAAGGTTTTCTGTGCCGCATCTGAGAACCTTGGAGCATTTTGTCTGCCCTGTTGCATCCTTATGTATCCTTAGTCCATCTTCTGCTTATTCAGACTCCCAGTACTCTCCCAGAACCAGCTTCATCGAGAATACACTTCACCTTTAAGAGATGCAGACCAGCTTGAAAAATTGGAGGCTTATTTAAGAAGCTCTAGTTTTGCAAACGGTCAGAAATCACACAACACCAGGTTATAGAACAACAGGATTATTTGAAAACCTGTTGGGCTATACCCTGGTGTCAAGTGATTTCTGACCTTGTCCACCCCAGTCCAACACTGGCACCTCCACATTGTAGTTTTGCACAAGTATGTATCCTGTTTCAGTTGCAGTGTCTCAATGGTATATCTAGTGTTGTGCTCATATTATTTGAGTCAGCAAGCAACATTAAGTTTGCAAGCTGCTTAGAAGGAATTTAACCTTTGCATACATTTAGGACAGTTTTCAAATGTTACTCCTACAGTCTCCAAAAGCTGATTGCTGCAGCAGCCTTTTGTCATACTTCATACATTACTTTGCCAGACCATGCAGCTGCATTTCTAATTTATTGGATCCGTTTGAAGAGATTGGTGTTACATTGGCTACCTGCCAAATCTCAATTGTTGCTTCCATTTCTAATGAATTTCACAAGATAGTGACAATGACATGACTGATTCTCCCATCCATTTCATTCCATATCTCTGTATGGAGTACCTCTCAGCCTGGCTCCTTGTTTTCTTTTAATTTCCTCAGGTTATCAATTACTCCTTTATCTGAAATTTCTATTTTTATTCATCTTCCTCCATGACTCAGAAAATCAACTTCTGGGATTCAAAATTGCTTTTCTGAAGAAAGAAGGAATTCTTCGAATGTATTTGCTATTGTCTGGTCACTTGATATCATGTTACCTTTATCATCTCTCAAAGCTCCCATCCTACAACTTCTTTTTAATCTGCTTGCAGCAAATTACTTAAAATGTTTCACATTTATTTCAATATTACAATAAGATTCTTAATTTTCATTTCATTTTGTATTTTATCTCTCATGGTTTCCTTTAACTAGTTTGATTCTAAGCGAGGTGCCAGTGTAATTCTGTGAGCCCATACCTCTTGCCTTTAAAACCTGTCTTTTCCAAAGCTCAATGTTCCTATTTTCTTATTCGACAGTCTAACAGCTCCCCCTGTCACTACAAACAAGTGTAAGAGATGATTATCAGAAAAAAGACAGCAATCTTCACTTGCTTCTTACAGATTTACAAGGAGAATTTTTAATCCATGTCTTTCATATTTTTAATCATTGACTCCAGACCTTTATTTTACTGTATTGCTGACCAAATGTGAGGTTATTCACTTTGGAAGCAAAAACAGGAGGGCAGATTACTACTTAAATGGCTGTAAATTGGGAGAGGGGAGTGTGCAGCGGGACCTGGATGTCCTTGTGCACCAGTCACTGAAGGTAAGCATGCAGGTACAGCAGGCGGTAAGGAAGGCAAATTGTATAAAAACAGAAGTTGCTGGAAAAGCTCAGCAGGTCTGGCAGCATCTGTGAAGGAAAAATCAGAGTTAATGTTTCAGGTCCGGTTATCCTTCCTCAGAACTTCAGCAGCTCTGAGGGAGGGTTACCGGACCTGAACATTAACTCTGAATTTTTCTTCACAGATGCTGCCAGACCTGCTGAGCTTTTCCAGCAACTTCTGTTTTTGTTCCTGATTTATAGTATCCGCAGTTCTTTCAGTTTTTATAAGGCAAATAGTATGTTGGCCTTCATTGTAAGAGGTTTCAAGTACAGGAGCAGGGATATGTTGTTGCAGTTGTGCAGGGCCTTGTTGAGCCCACACCTGGAATATTGTGTACAGTTCGGTCTCCTTTTTGAAGGAAGGATGTTCTTACTCTTGAGGGAGTGCAGTGAAGGTTTACCAGGCTGATTCCGGGAATGGCAGGTCTGATGCATGAGGAGAGATTGACTAGTTTTGGGTTGTTTTCACTAGAGTTCAGACAAATGAGGGGGGATCTTATAAAATTCTAACAGGACTGGACAGGGTAGATGCAGGGAGGATGTTACCGATGGTGGGTGCGTCCAGAACCAGGGGTCACAGTCTGAGGACTTGGGGTAGGCAAATTAGGACAGAGATGAGGAGCCATTTCTTCACCCAGGAGTGGTGAGCCTGTTGAATTCATTACCACAGGAAGTAGTTGATGCCAAAACATTGAATGTATTCAAGAGGCACCTGGATAAAGCACTTGGTGGCAAATGGGATCAAGGGTTATGGGGAGAAAGCAGGATTAGGCTATTGAGTTGGAAGATCAGCCATGATCGTGAAGAATGGCGGAGCAGACTTGAAGGGCTGAATGGCCTCCTCCTGCTCCTATCTTCTATGTTTCTATGTTTCTATTCCCAGAGAAAACATTTCAGATGGGAAATACTACCCATCTTCAGATTCATATTCCAATCGACTTTGTTGAAGAGAGGGTTTTCTCTCCAGACACACCATTTTTTTGATACCGTAATGAAAAATTGTCGAGTGTGACCTGATCAGGAAGCTGAGGCAGCATTGAAATATTTAACATCACCACAGATACTGCTGTTATAAAGATGTCTACTGGCCTCAGCTTACCTATGAGGTCCTCTTTCTGAGTATATGGCTATGTTTCATCAATGATATCCTCGAGTGTCCCTGCCACCATCATTACTTGTGTTTGTAGACTCACTATCATGACTGCCTGTCACAGCAAACTAAGTAATATCAACTTTAACAGTTCCATGTCCTTCCACAGTAAAGGCAATGCAAAATTAACCTGGTTATCCTAAAGGTATTTATCTTTGAGTATATCTTCTTTCATACAGCAGCCAAAACCATCTAATTTAGCATCAGCTCAGGCAGTAGAAAGGCTAAACCAAGTCAGTATGATGACAGATTATCCAGGCTGCAGCAGATTAACGGGATACTAACAGCACTGAGGGAGCAATGTTGTCCTATGTCAATTACAAAGGGTTCTAATCCAGGAATTAAACTCATCTTTGATGCAAGCCAGGCCACGTCATAACAATGTAAGAAACATGAGCAAAACCAGACCATGCAGATGGTTAAGCCTGTTCAACATAATCAAGGCAGATTTCAACTTCAGCTCCGTTTTCCTGTCCACTCTGCATTTGCCACGATTCTCTGTTTATCTGAGCCTTAAATATATTCAGCAATGAAACATCCATATCCCTTTGAGTGATGAAATCTCCCTTCATTCTTTATTTTCTCAGGAGTCCTGCTGATTTGTTGAACACGATTGCGACTTGTAACTGATGAGCCCAAGCCTGAATGTGGTCCACACCTTGGTATGTCTACGTACAGATTTCAACCAGTGAGGCATCTTCCCCCTGATTCCCAAAGCCTCCAGTTTTACTAGTGCTCCTCAACATCACATTCAATCAAGTACTGTTTTGATGTCACTTCCCCTCTTGTATTTAGCTCTTTTGTCCATGTTTTGATTAAGGCTGCTGTGAGTTTTGAGACAAAGTGAGTCCAGACAGAATGTTAAAGAGTAGGTTATTGATGAGTATGCACTTGATAGCACTGTTGATGACACTTTCCTTCACTTTGTTAGTTATCAAGAGCAGTTGGGTAGGATGGCATTTGGCCAGATTGAATTTTTCCTCCTTTTAGACACATGGAGTCATAGAGGTCTACAACATGGAAAACAGGCTTTTCAGCCCAACTTGCCCATACTGCCCAGTTTTCACAATTAAACTAGTCCCATTTTCCTGTGTTTGGTCCCTATCCCTCCATACCCATCCCATCCATAAAACTGTCTAAATGTTTCTTAAATGGTGAAATTGTACTCGCTTCCACCCACTAAATTTGGCAGCCCATTCCAGACACTCACCACCCTCTGTGTGAAAGAAATTGCCCATCTGAACCCTTTTTTTTATGTCTGCACTCTCACTTTAAACCTATACCCTCTACTTTTAGACTCCCCTACCATGGGAAAAAGCTGTTAGCTGTCTATCTTATGCATGCTTCTCATTATTTTATAGACCACTATAAAGTCACCTCTCAGTCTCCTATGCTCCAGGGAAAAAGTACCTACCTATCCAGCCTCTCTATATAACTCAAACCTTCCAGTCTAGTTTCATGGACAAGATATACCAAGAGTCCAGGACAAGGGTGTACATTAGGGTCAACAATTGGAGCCCGGGGCGATAGGGGATTCTGTTTTGTTTGGGTTGGAAGTGAGATCGCTGTGCTCACGTTGTGGCCCAGGGCTTTGGCCGAGGCTGGGAGTACCACAACAGCAAATGATTTCTGTCCCTGCCTCTGGACAAACTGGGACAATTTTCCACATAGCTGAGTAGATGTTAATGTTAAAACTGTACTGGAACAGTTTGGCTAGAGTTGCAGCTAGTTCTGGTTCACAAGTCTTCGGTACTATTACTCAAATGGTGTCAAATTATCCAGTCTCTTCAGCTATTTATCAATATTGTGTGGAGTAAGTTGAACTGATCAAAGACTGGTATTTGTGATACGGGGATTTCACGAGGATGCCAAGATTACACTTCTGCATGGAGATGCAGTGCTATAGATTTGTCTTTTGCACTGATGCCCTGGGCTTCCTCATTGTTTATGATGGGGATATTTGTGGAGCCTTCTTCTCTTCTTTCTTTACCACACAAGCCTCCATCAGTTTGGTTTTTCTTGTTTTAATCTCCCTCAATTCTACTTCTCCTTTTCACTTTTGTTCCTTTTTACCAATTCCTCTTTCAGTTTTTTTTTCTCTCAAGGCCCTTCACTTCTGCCTCTCTGTCTCACTGATCCTTCATCTTTTCATTCTCCTTTTCTTCCTACAATAGTTTCATGCCCTCTGTTACTTATTAATAAATCTTATTTTTATTTTTCTTGTCTTCTTTCTCACTTTTCTCTTAGATTGTTCTCTTCTTTTCCATTTTGTTCTCCTTTATTGCATAGAATTTATAGCACAGAAACAAGTGAAGTTCTTGACACTGTCAAATCCAGGGTGTTTAAATATTTTGAAGGAATTACTTACATTTTTATTTTCTTTACTGTCTGAAATCATGCCTCAAAGGTTAAAACTGCAGTCATTTGTTGACTCAAACTGTATGCTTTTAATATCAAAGATAAAGTTCTGTGCATGGACTCTTTAAACTTAGCAGGGCCCTTTAATTGAACTAATTCCATTTTGAGTTCTGATGGGTGGAGTTTACCCAATGGGTGTTCAGAAGCTTAATGTAATACATTGTGGTTTATTACTTTTTTTGTGCTTCCTTGGAGTCAATTTTTGGCATACTTGTTAAATTTTATATATGTACACATTGCAGCTTTATAGTGCATTATATGAGGACTTATGGTTGTAGCTCCAAACTTTACGCGCAAAGTCATTGGTGAAAATTTTGAAATTGAGAAGAAACATTGCATGCAACATGACTAGTAAATATAAAGGGGAAAATAATCAATTTGGAAGAATGAAATTAAAAATTCCTAAACTGTTAAGTAATAAGGAATACAACTTTGAATGTGATAGTCTGTGGCCAGTAGAATCGATAACTTTTGTGACAAACACTATGTTGATTACACGCCATACACAATTTGTTGAATATTTCCTTATGAAAGGCCATAAAGTTCTAAGCAAAAAGAAGAATTCAAGGTTGCAGACAAAGGCCCCACATAAAATAACTTTAACAGAAATTCAGGGAAATATTAGAAAGACCAGTCAACATATCTTGCAATGATTTCTTAAAAAACACTTCTAAAATCATTATTCAAAATAATAAGGTGCAATGTACTGAAAAAATTGGACTATAAAAGTAATGAAAGATGTTGGCAAATTTTACATTTTACTCAAATTCTCCTATATAATATTCTTTATGACAGATTAACATTTTATTGCTATTTTGCGACGGAGAACATGCTCATACACTGCAGGCTATAAAGTAAATTTATTGCTCAAGGGGTTAAATAACCCTAAATAACTATGATATAAAAGAATGAAACATTAATTAAATACAGCAAAGTACATGTAATAACCAATATTCTTGTGTAAATGCTCCCTGTAGACAAAACATTAAGAAAACAAGATGACAGAGCAGAAGGTAGAAAATAATTTTACAGATGGAAGTTATGATGAATCTCTCATATTTTGAATCAGTCAATATTTTAGTCATGAGAGAGAAAAAAAAATGCACTTGAGATTCTGATAAAAAGCCCTGGGGTTTTCTAAATGATCACTCGTCATTTTCCGAGAAATTGTTGTTACTGCAAATATAGATGCAGCAGAGGTTTATCCTGAACACTAATTTGTTTATTTTGACTCTTTGCATAATCATTTCATGCACTAAAGTCAATATAATGATTCATTTGTACATCTTAATGCTTTAACTCAAACAGACATGGCAGCTACTATTAAAAGTGAATTCCTAGCAGATCCAACAGAAAATCACATTTTTCTTTCCAAAATGATTTAATATTTTCCAGAATGAAATTTCATTTATTTTTAACAGGAATTTACGACACTTTTTTTTTATTATTCTACATGAGAAAAGACAATAACTTCCCCTTCTAGCCTTTGCAGGATATGAGTGCATAATCTGAACTGACACTTCAGTGCAACTTTGCACTGTTGGAGTTGCTGTCCTTCAGAAGCACTGTGTCCTGTGTGCTTCTCCTAGCAGTATGAGTGAATGTTAAAGGTTACATTTTCAAAGGAGAACGGAGAACTCTCACAAGATTCTGTGCAATCCACAAGAAAAATTATAGAATTTACAGACACATATAAAGAGAAGCTGGTAAACGCATGAGGGAGAGGAGAATAATTGGTATTGCTGATAGCGTTAGATGAAAAGGCTTGGTAACAACCTTGAATATGGCATAAACCCCAGCAAGGATCAATTAAGCAAAGTGGTCTTTTCCTTGTTTTACATTCTGTTAAATCCAATGTAATTGCAGAACAGTGCAAGTTCATGGTGCACAAGAAAGTCATTCAGTATTTCATGTACGTACAGACTCTTTGCTGAAGCAAACCTAATAGTATCCCCCAGGTCTATTCTCTCCCCAGATTTTCAGATGACACTAAGCTGGGCGGCAGTGTGTGCTGTGGGGAGGGTGCTCAGAGGCTGCAGAGGATGGCTGATTGGGCAAATACTTTGCAAATGCAATATAATGTGGATAAATGTATCCACTTTGGTCACAAATTCAGGAAGGCTGATTATTATCTTAATGGGGCAGTTTAGGAAAAGGTGAGGCACAACGAGACCTGGGTGTCATGATGAGTCAGTTGCTGAAGGTTGGCATGCAGGTGCAGTAGGAATGCTAAGGGAATGCTGGCCTTCATAGTGAGAGGATTTGAGTATGGGAGTAGCGATACCTTGCTGCAGTTATACAGGGCCTTGGTGACGCCACAGCTTTAGTATTATGTTCAGTTTTGGTCTCCTTGTCTGAAAGAGGACATTGTTATTGTTGAGGGAGTCCAGCAAAAGTTCACCAGACTGATTCTTGGGATGGCAGGACTGACATATAAATAAAGACTGAATCGATTGGGCTTGTACTCACTGGGATTTAGAAGAAAGAGGGGATCTCATTGAAACATGTGAAACCCTGATGGGACTGGACAGGCTAGATGCAGGAAGAATGTTCCCAATGTTGGGGAAGCCTAGAACTAGGGTCACAGTCTAACAATTAAGGGCGAGGCATTCAGGACTGAGATAAGGAAGAATTTCTTCACTCAGAGACTTGTGAACCTGTGGAAGTCACTGCCACATAAAGCTGTTGGGGCCAGTTCATTAGATATATTCAAGAGGGAGCTGGTCATGGCCGTTGGGGCTAAAGAGATTAAGGGGTATGGGGAGAAAGTGGGAATGGGATACTGAAAATGCATGATTAGCCATGATCATCTCGAATGGTGGTGCAGATTGAAGGGCTGAATGGCCTACTCCTGTATCTATTTCCTATGTTTCTGTGTTTCTCCCCAACTCCTTCTGCTTCAAGTGTTTACTTATGTTTCGGTTTAAGAGTAAAATCATGTTTCGTAACCAAACATTTCAGGCTTTAACAGCTCTGAAGAAAGAATTGTCTTTTTTTCCCCGAATTACCTTCTCCTCTTCTTAATTGCTAAGTTCAATGTTCTCTTTATCATTAATTAGCCAGCAAAGAAAATAAACCTTTTCTACTCAAACTAAAAATAATTATTCCTTCTCTTAATCACTGCTCCAGTGAAAATTATATGAGGATTCTCACTCAGTCTGTGGCAGTTTTGGAATCTTCATCATTGCAGGCAAGAAATCTGTTAAAACAGGATGTAGAGCTGGATGAACACAGAGATTCTCCAGCATCTGCAGTTCCTACTTTCTAAGAAATCTGTTAGAGCAGCTTACGTTCGTAATGTCATGTAACGCAATTTATTGTTATCCCATGGAAATCAATGAGCTGAAAACAGATAGGCAATGTGATATTTTCTGCTTACTGTAAAATTTCTCAGGCAGATCTTACCAACTTTATCAATTCAGAATGGCATGACCATTTTCATGTTTGGAACCCAAGCCTTTGGACAGGGCACTTGGTGATTGCTTTCCACTGAAGCAAACCAATTATTATTCCCTCTGCATGATCTCTGACTAATTAGGAAGCATTGATTTGATGGTGGTCATCCTGTCAATGGATTTCTCAATAAAGGGACCACAGTATGGATTACGGCTGTGAGTAGCCACAAGAATGGGAAGTGGACTGGTGCAAGGCTACGGCCAGGGTTTCCAATCTTAACTGGAGGACCTGGTCTGAGTTTTGATGAGGTTCAGTGAAATGAACTTTCCCAAGGCACATGAGAGATGACAACAAATCTCGGTTGGAAGGGACCATAAATGTGCATTGCTGGAGTGTGCATCCTCGAACCGGGGGACAATGTGCCAAGAGGATTAAGGATTCAGAATGTATTATACTTGTACGGAATAAAACTTTCAGCTATCCACACTCTTTCTTGCGCAGCGTTCTCCTATACTGCACTTCTCATATTAACAAATCTGTAGCTTGACTCATTCCTTCCCTTCCAGGTCATAACTCTGCCTGGATAGCTAACACTTACACTCACCTTCAGTCTATTGCTTTCTTGTACTCATGCCTTACTGTCACCCTCTGTAAACATTATATATCTCTCCTTTCCATACAAACCATTAGAACTACTCACGCCTCCCCATTTTCTCTCTTTGAAGAGAAGACAGCCCACAGTATAGTGAGAGGCAGAGACCTGAAGTGGGGAGCAGTGTTGGAACAGAGGGCGTCACACAGTGAAGGGCACTTCACAGGTGATTGACAGAGCACATCCAAATGTTCCACTGGGAAGGATAGCTTGTTTACTAAGGCTACAAATGACTACAAATGAACTACCAGGAGAGCATGAACCACCTGAGACATTGGTCCGCAGACTTGGTCTTCTGCCTGTGGGCTTCGTTTCGGTGGTCGCACCTCCTTCAAACTGGTTCTTGGTGTTAATGCTGTGAAGACGCTGGGTCTGAGGAGAAGGTGCCTTGTGTTGGTACTAGGGCATTAGATCGTGATTTGACCTCTGCTTTTGACCCTCAGTAGAGGAGCAGGTAGAGCTGCATAAGCTTCCCCAAACCACATTGAAGGCTGGAAACTGCCTTTCATGTTGGCACCGACCTGGCCAGCAGTATGACCTCAATCTGAGTAAATTGCTTGCACCATAGTCTCACAGTGACCACGGCTGGAGACCTTCATTAGAGTTGATAAAAGCTTTCCCAGCTTGTCAGTTTCACTGAAGAACGCCTCCCTACTGGACACTGGCTTTGGTCATTCCCGTGAGCTGCTGTAGGTCAGGTACCAGGTTCCATCACTAAGAAATCCTGGATTCAGGGCTACAGCAGAACACAATTAGCTTTTTGATAACCTCAACAAGCTTTTAATTACTTACTAGTCAGGGACTAGACAAATCCCTTTAGTGCTGCCCCACGGAAAGACAGAAGAGAGTAACATCACTTTGGAATCTTGACATAACATCCCAGGACTTTCCCACTCTGTTTACCCTGAATCCTCCTCCAACAGTTTGGGAAAATTCTGCCCCTGGTCTCCGAGTTAGTGTTTTTGTGCTTGCTGCAGCAATGTGTCTATATGGAGCATAATTTATTTTTTCTTTCAATTATTATCAATTTTAGTCATTGAATGATCTGGTACAGGTAATTTGCTGAGGGTGTGCTGCCATTTGGGAGCCTTGACTACTAATCATGTTTGTTGGGAAGTTAGACAATTTGAGGATCAAAATGTTGTATTCAATACAACAGAAAACTACACACAGTTAGAAAAGTGATGAGAAAGACGTAGGAGAAAGAAGGACTAATGAAAGAAAGAAAATTAACAATTTTAAGGTTTTGAGCAACAGAACATGAGAGTAAGAGAATAAAACTGAAAAAGAGTAATCTGCATCACTGCTCACATGCTTATTTTAAATAGTGATATCTTCTGGTAAAAGATAATAACATGTACCATTGAACCATTGTGGACCATTTGTCTTTTCTTGATAAGTTCCACTTTATTTTTCATATTATTTAAGTAATGTCAAGCAGAGTGGAAGTCAATCTCTCAGAGAATGATGATAACTGTTTATTACTATGTCTTTGAGGTTGATTAAATCAGTGACTACAATTTTATGGAAAAGGTACGTCACAAATTTGGGCCAACAAAGATTGTTTTTTGCTTCTTATCAACATCAAATATAGGATAAAATCCAATGTGAATTGGCCAAATCAGATTTTGACAAGCAGCATAAAACGACATTGAGAAGATGGAAACACTTCTTCTGCATTGTAGTAGCTGTAATTTCACTGCACCTGAGTCACAGTGAACATTAAGGTATTCCTAGGCCACCTCATTGGCCAGCTGAAAATATTCCAAACTTTTCAATGTTAGTAAAGAGCCCAATGATCACATTAATCTTTAGCTAACATTAGCTAAATTACATTAGAATTACATTGAATATGCAGCATAGAATTAAGGCATTTGGCCCATCTGATCTGTGCTAATGTTTATTATTCACACTAGCCTCATCACCACTACTTCATCGAAGTCTATCAGAATAACCAATGATTCCTTCCAGTGTTGTGTTTCGCTAGCTAGTGAACAGAAATCTATTGTTACGCTCAATTCCCTGTGCACACGCTGTGGCTTTGAAAGGCAGGAGAGCAATGCAAGGCCAGTATAAATAAAAATGGTTTGAAGTTAATCAGGTGTTAGTTAACTTCCATCTAGATTTCAAGGTCTTTTTCATTTTTCAATTAAATAGAAAAAATGCAGGATCTTTACTTCTTAAACATTGTTAATTTCCTCCATGGACTGTAATGAATTGTCCCGTTTAATATAATAATGTCATATGAAAGATGCAAAAGTGTCCAAATGCTGTTGAGGTAATGCACATTTAGATATATAATTTTAAATAGAGAACTGTTTATGACACTCCTAAATCAATCTTTAATATCTTCTTTATTGAAAACAATAGTTTTCTGTGCTAGACTGCAAATCATTTTTTGAAGCTATTTCTACATTACCGATTTGAACTAAACAGTTGCTGTTTTGATATTAGCATATTATATTTCAGAAATGTTTCAATTTAATAGACTTTTTAATGTAAAACACAGAAACCTGTATAATCCACCACCTATGCCGCATGAAGCATTACAGTGATTTATAGTGTATACCACATTTTCTTATTTATCCTCAGCATACAGATTTTTTTTCTTCTTCTCGTCGTTGAATTTACTAGAGTTAAGCAAAGTCTGTCGGTAGTATGTCATTTTTACAGAATCTAGAAAGGAGCCTTCAAAGCAATGGAAAATTTATCCAATTTTACTTATATTTAAGCTGGAGGGAATTTAACTTCTCCTTTCACCCCAGAACCACAGAGAAAATCTGGACCTTCTATTTCCAGGTTCCTTATTCCACAAATTCCTCAAATTCCCTCACACGCCAATTGTTTTAAAAATTCATTCACTGTATGAGGGTGTTGCTGGCTGGGCAGCATTTATCGCCCATCCCTAATTGCTCAGAGGGCAGTTCAGAGTCAACCACATTGCTGTGGGTCTGGAGTCACATGTAGGCCAGAGCAGGTAAGGATGGCAGTTTCCTTCCCTAAAGGACATTAGTGAACCAGATGGGTTTTTCCCCGACAATCAACAATGGATTCATGGCCATCATTAGACTCTTAATTCCAGATATTTATTGAATTCAAATTCCACCATCTGCCGTGGTAGGATTCGAACCCAGGCCCCCAGACCGTTGCCTGGTTCTCTGGATTAACAGTCCAAGAATAATACCACTTGGATATCACCTCCCCCATTACATCCTTCAGGTGTCTGGAATATTTACTCTGCGGCCAAACGGTTTTACTGTTTTAATACTTTATATCAGTTCAGCAAAATCTCTCAGCTTTTGTCCTCTATGTTTTTATATGTTTTTACATATTTTGTACATTTTTATCAAAAGCTCACTCTTTTTTTATCATGCACTTTACAACCATAGATTTGTCAGTCAGTTACAAGCAACTTGGTGACATTCATGTTATCCATCCAGCAATGCTTTGTACCTGGCTCAATGCAATAGCCAGACAGCAACATCCAGAAGGTAGGAACCTCACAAGAAGGCAAACAACAAGCTCATGTGCAAAAGAAAGAATCCTAAACTACCTAATGACATATTCTACTGGTACATCATGACACCCAGTTTCACATCAATTTAAAATACAAATTCTTCCTATACATGAGAACCAATCTATCCATGCTCAATAATATGCTGATTTTGTCCATACAAATAGGTTTTGGTAACAGAAAAATTGCACTTTGCATTGAATGGTAAATATTTTATCATTTGAAATTGAAATAACCAAGCATAAAAGAGCCAAGAATGGAACATATAATAGGAGAGCAGATGCTGGAAATCTAAATGTAAACATAGAATGATAGAAATACTCAGCATGCAAGGCAGCCTTTATGGAGAGAGGCCCATGATCTGAACTAGTTCTTACGAAGGGACACAGACCTCTATTTCTCTCAGTGGAGAGGTTACTGGATAGGCTCAGCGTTTACCATTTCTACTGGAGCACAAAAAACACACTTTTCCAGTCTTTCATAAAGCGATCAGTCTTCTTGTGAGCCTTTCATTCTTCTTCAGCAAGAAACGGCAACAGCAACTGAGATCTAGTCTGCCACAACATTAGACGTGAATATTAAAAGAAAAATAAGGTGTGAAGAGAAGAAACAATTTGCTGAACAAAAGAAAATTATTGTTCATGAAATAAATAGATAAAGCAAAAAAAACGTACCAATGAAAATGATTAGTGAAAAGTGCTGAGCAGTAGTGCTCACTAAAAAAAGCCTTTCTTGCCTTTTAATTTAAGAAGCAAAGCTACAGTGAGACAGATTAGATCCCAAGTCCTTGTCAACAGGGAAGGGAAAGAGGTGAGCAGGGGCATGACAAGGAGTTAGGTTTAATCAATGTTCACCTTCCAGTGTCTCTAGTCATTTTACTTTGAACTGGCCCTGGTAGAATTTATCTGTATGTGGGGGTTTGGAAGCTTTCAGACTCAGTTTTCCTCTGCTCCTAGTTTGTCAAGAGTGGGCATGGGAGTGTGTTTTTGTGTGTGTGTTTGTGTGTGTGTGTGTGTGTGTGTGTGTGTCTCACTCAGTACATGTATTCAAGTTCTTTCTTTCTCATCCTTGACACACACATACACACACTCACTCAAACACACTTAAGTCTTGCACATGCTTTCTCTCTCACACTAACTTTCTTTGCACTGAGTCACATTTGACACGACAACAATTGTGAAAATCAGCAACACTTGGAGGTGATGCTATTGGATTGAACAAAAGTTCCATATTAAGAGATAGAAGATGGGGTTGGACAAGTTTGGTCACTTCCAAGTTTTATGGCAACAAAAACAGAAATTGTTGGATAAACTTAGCAGATCTGGGTACATCTGTGGAAAGAAGACAG
The DNA here is from genome assembly GCF_021869965.1 of Rhincodon typus. NCBI lineage: Eukaryota > Metazoa > Chordata > Chondrichthyes > Orectolobiformes > Rhincodontidae > Rhincodon > Rhincodon typus. The sequence goes on along the minus strand of NC_063332.1, from coordinate 42,001,517 downwards.
AGATAACATTTTGAATCCAATAACCCTTCTTTAGAATTGCAAACAATTGTGAGCCAACACTTTCAGTGGGATGCCATCACAAAACACATATTATCCTCCTCTTCTTTGTCAGCATTCTGCAGGGACCATTCCTTTGGAACACCCTGGTTCACTCCTCCTCTACTCCTCGTACCTCCTTGTACACACCTAGAACCTTCCCATAAAATCACAGAATGTGCAACATTTGTTCATTTATCTCCTCACTATTCATGGTCCCAGATACACTTTTCAGGTGAAGCAGTGATATACCTACATTTGGCTCAATCTAGTCTAGTGTATTCACTGCTCACAATGTGATCTCCTCTACATCAGAGAAATGAAATGCAGATTGGATGACCGTTTTGGAGAATGACTACATTGTGTCAGTGAAAAGGACTCTGAGCTTCCAGTTGCTTGCCACTTCAATGTACCACCTTGTTCCCATGCCAACATTTCTGTCCCAGGCTTGCTGCAGTGTTCCAGGGAGGCTCAATGCAAGCAGGAAGAATAACACTTTATCTTCTGCGTGGGGACTTTATAACCTTCAGGATTCAAAATCATTTTTAACAATTTCAGAGCGTGAACACCTCCTTCCCATCCTCACACCCCAGGTCATGTTCTTTCTCTTTCAGCACAGGCAATGCATTTTTACCTATTTATAGTCCTCATTATCACCTATTGAGCTTCTGCTTCCCTGGCTTACCATCAACAATCCCTTTGTATGCCTTTTTCCTCTCTCTTTCCGGTTCCATTTCCACTCACCCCTCCACTCTTCCACTAAACCCCCATCATCAACAATAAATACCATATTTTCCTAGCTGCTAGCAATCCTGAAGACAGGTCACTGGACTCAAAATGTTAACTCGCTTTCTCTCTCTACGGATGTTTCCAGACTTGCTGAGGTTCTCTTGCAATTTCTGCTTTTGCTTGTTTCAGATCTCCAACATCCATAGTTTTTTGTTTTGTTTTGTGCACAACTCAAAATAATGTTGGCTTGGGTAATTTTACAGCTATTTCAAGCCAAGGAAATACCATGCAAGTAAAATGAGAGATCAGAAAAATGTAGGAATATAATTGAAAATTAAAGAGTATGCTGGCCATTCTCCAATAATATTAAAAGAAAGAAATAATCTATTTGAGTGCGCAGTTGTTCATTCGTGCTCTTTTGACAGCTCCATATGCAGAAGCATAGCACAACCCTTCAATCAAATTAGTAAAGAGCACTAACAACTATGAGAGGAAGCATGAAGTAGTAGGTCAATAACATAATCCTTAGGTCTATTCTGCCGTGCAATTCAAATATGGCTGATTTTTATCCATACTCCATCTATCGCTTTACTTCTGTTATCCTTACAAATACTGTACAAAATTTGCTGAACAAAGACCTACCAATTTCAGTTTTGAAAATCTCAGTTGACTTCACCTCAACAATTTCCAAGGTAAGAGGTTTCCATTAAACTTTTGTTTGGGTTCTAAAAGTCAATATACCTTTGAGAAAAAAGAAGTGCAGAGTGAGGTCAAGAGTTCTACAGTTCAAAGTTTCAGGAAATCATTTCGAGTTGGAGCCTCAGCAAAAATTTTATTTTAGCACAGCTGTGATGCAGCGAGAAATAGCGTAAGCAAGCATGATGACATATTTATAGCTTATGGAGAAAGGGAGAACCATAAATCCCCAATAATATTTACAAATGAAGTTTGTCCAATGTTAACATTTGTGAAGCTTCATGTGGCCATTAGTGCAAGACTCACATGCAGCTAATGGCGTTTGGAAAATATTTCTGTCTTGTAATAGGTATGTGAGAAATCCTAATGACAAGACAAGCCCCTTAGCGTCGCTAATGACAAATAAACCTTATTAGATATCAGCCATAAACTTATATAAACGTTATTGGTTTTGTGTTCTCTACTTCTGTAACTGTGTCCATCACTCTCAGTGGCAGCAAAAAGTATTTGATCAATGCCTTAGTAGTCCATTTTTGGGAGGATGAATGCTGCTGTAAGCCTTATTAAATGACTGTTGTTTAATTTGACTTCTCCACTCTCTGAAATGTGACTACATTATTATGTGGCCTTTGTTTTGTATTACTACAGAGACATTTTATGCATAGAAAGTGAATGACAAGGAGCAGCCGTGTATGCATATATCAGACCTATAAAAAAAAGTCATAGATATCAGAGGACAATTCATTGTGTTTTTATTACTTCCTCTAAATCTCCAGGGCTCAGTAGACATTTGATTGGATCCAAATCAAACATTAAAATCATATGCAGCGTGCTAATTAATTAGCTTTGTAACTGAAATAAGTCAATGATGAAAGCTTATCTTTCTAAGTAATACCATCTTTTAATTTTCCCAGCCTTATATATTTCTTCCTGTGCCATTATTACAAATTTAAATAATTTTGCTGCTTCTGTAATATTAAACTCAATTTATCACAAATCCTGTGAACCAAAAAGATAGCCCTGACCTTTTGGTTCAATTATTTTAATTCACACCTATTATCAAGGCTACACAGTGATATAGCTCAATAACTGCCTATCGTTTTTTTGTCTATATAGGAATAGTTCTTAAGTATTTGGAATTCTAATTTACCTATTTATTTTGAAGAATTAGAGTTCACTGTTGGCACTGTTATTGTCATGATATTCAGTTAATATTTATTGGTGTACTCAGTGTTAAATGTCTTCTTCCTCTTCTTACATTCTCTGCCCAAATGAAGGTCTGACTTTCAGTGCCACAACCTCCACTGCAGGTACAACAATGAAGCAGGTTTGAATAAAAGAATACTGTGCCTTTCCATAGTAGCCCCGCCAACAAACTTCACTTCTCACTTCTTAGCATTGAATTTTCACCTGGCATCCTTCTTCCGATTTTACTATTCTGTCTGAGTCATTTCGAAGCCTATGGTAATATTTATCATTGTCTCCTACTCCCTCAAATTCTACATCATCTGCAAAATTATAATGTTGCTCCCTACACCCATATCTAAGTTGTTTATTAATGTTGCAAAGTGTAAAGGTTTTATTTACGAAAACTGATCATTTGGGAAAGCTTCTACAAACCACCTTGCCACCTGGATCTCCTTGCTGAGTAATTTATTTACCCTTACTATTAGATTCCCGTTCATACTATCATCTTACATTTTCTTAATGATGTGGCACTTGATCAAGTGCTTTCTAAATATCATGTATGCTAATTTTAATGTCTGCTTCATTTTTCAGAGCCAGATCCAACTCTGCTTTCCTCTTTGTTGAAATGGGCTCACACGTATCCAGAAAATCCTCTTTACCACATGTTAGAAATTTGATTTATGTATGCTCAGCACCGTAGCATCATAGAGACAGTCATTGAATTGTACAGCGCAGAAGAGGCTCGTTGGCCCATGAAATCAACGCCGATCTATCTATAATAATTCCACTTTCCAACACTTTGTCTATAACCTTGAATGTTACGTCATTTCAAATGTTCATCCACTTATTTTCTAAAAGTTGTGAGGTTTCCCATCTCAACTGCCCTCCTTAGCAGGGCATTCCAGATTTCCATGTCCCTCTAGGTTAAAAAAAGGTTTTCCTCAAATCACATTTAAGCCTTTTTGTTTCTATTCATTTTTTGTGGGATGTGGGCATTGCTGGCTGGCCAGCATTTCTTGCCCATCCCTAGTTGCCCTTGAGAAGATGGTGGTGAGCTGCCTTCTTGAACCGTTGCAGTTCTCCTGCTGTGGGTTGACCCACAATACTATTAGGGAGGGAATTCCAGGATTTTGACCCAGCGACAGTGAAGGAATGACGATATATTTCCAAGTCAGGATGGTGAGTGACTTGGAGAACTTGGAGGTGTCAGTGTTCCTATATATCTGCTGCCCTTGTCCTTCTAGATCGAAGTGGTCATGGGTTTGGAAGGTGCTGTCTGAGGATCTTTGGTGAATTTCTGTAGGGTATCTTTTAGATAGTACACACTGCTGCTACTGATCATCAGTGGTGGAGGGAGTGAATGCTTGTGGGTATAGTGCCAATCAAGCGGGCTGCTTTGTCCTGGATGGTATCAAGCTTCTTGAGTGTTGTTGGGGCTGCACTCATCCAGGCAAGTGGGGAGTATTCCATCACACTCCTGACTTGTGCCTTGTAGATGGTGGACAGACTTTGAGGAGACAGGAGATGAGTTACTCACTGCAGTATTCCCAGCATCTGGCCTGATCTTGTAGCCACTGTGTTATGGCCTTCTGCCCTTTACATTAAAATTAAGCCCCCTTGTTATTGACCCTTCAATGAAAGGAAATAGCTGATTCCTATCCACCTTGTTAATGCATCTCATAATCTTATAAACCTCAATCAGGATCCCTCTCAGCCTTCTCTGCTCGAAAGAAAATAACCTTAGCCTATCCAGCTGCTCTGCTCAGCTCTGCTATAACCCAGGCTACATCCTGGTGGATCTCCTCTGATCCACCTCCAGTGCAATCAAACTATGCGTCTATTAGTATACATTGGATAATGAGTAATCTATTTGTGTTGGATTTTCTGAGAAATTTGCTGAACTATCTGCTTTCTGCTATTTTCAGTTGTTTAGAAAGCAGTTCATAAGATACCAGCTCCCCTCTGTTTCTCAACAGAAAGAGATCAGTCCCGGAACAATCCAATAACACTTTCTATTTAGAAACATAACATGCTTGAAATTGCCATGCTCCTTCCTCTCTTACTTCTCTATCATTCCAACAATGGTACTGAGTTCTTGAGTTTGAGAATTAACTGGACTTATTGGCAAGCATTTGTAGCTCCGTTACTATACTGGTTTTAACACGGTAATATAAGAAACTACCCAGATATGTATCATTTACAAAAAACAGCACAATCCAACTCTGCATTGGTTGGAATCACAGCTAATATAAAGGAAGATGGTTGTGGTTATTGGAGGTCAATTATCTCAATCCTGGGACATCAATGCAGAAGTTTCTCAATAATACTTGAGATCCAATCATCTTAATCTGCTTCATTAATGACCTCCTTTCAATCCAGAATGAGAAGGGAGATCTTCACTGATGATCGTACAATGTTCAGCATCATTTGTAAGTTGATACTGAAGATATCTGTATCCAGGCTTGAGTTGATAAATGGCAAGTCACATATGCAGAACACAAGCATCAAGCAACGACCATCTCCAGTAAAGGTGAATCAAACCATCTCCCTTTGACATGTAATATCATTGCCATTACTTAATAACCCACTGTCATCACCCATGGTGCTTACCATTTACCGGAAAGTGAGTAGGGCCAGCCATAAAACAAATTGTAGCTACAAGAGCCAGTCAGAGGCAAGGAACTCTGCAATGAGCAATTTGGCTCCTAACTTCCTGAAATCTGCCCACCATTTAAAGGCATAAGTTAGGAGCGTGATGGAATATGCCCCATTTGTTTGGTTGAGTGCAGCTACCACAACACTCAAGAAGCATGACACCAGGAGAAAACAGCTTGCTTGATTGATTCAACATTCAATGTCTCCATTGTGGCAATAGTGTACACCAGCTACAAGGTGCAGAGCAACAAGCCAAGAAGGCCCCTTGAACACTACATCCAAATGCACAAACCCTACCACCTGGAAATCAAGGACAACAGATGTGTAGAAACACCACCAACATCAGCTATTGAACCTTCTCTGGACTGCCTCCAATATTTACCCAAAGACGATGGACCAAAACTGTTCACAGTATTCCAGCTGTGGTGTGACTAGTGGCTTGTATAGTTTTAACTAGACTTCCCTACTTCAAGGTAAAGGCCAACATTTCATGTGCCTTTCCTGTTATAATGGTGTAGGCCAAGGGGATAGGCCAAGATGGCAGTGGAGCAGCAGTGCTGTGTTCAAGCTCCCAGGGCTCATCCACTTTCATTTGCTTTCTTTGTTTCTTTATGTTTCTGTTCACATCTGCAGTTTTTCTTTTTTATCTTTAAATGTCTTTCTCGGTGTCTTTGGCAAGGCAAGAGCGGCCGAGCCTCCTAAGCATGTGCGGCAGCAGCAACAATAGAGTTAGCTGCTCCTGGCATCGTGACAGTGAGACTTGTAGCTGAGGAGATCAAGCCCAGCGTGGGGGAAAGCATGCCCAACACAGAGGGGAGAGGGACCCCCATGCGGAGGGGAGCGATCCCAGTAGAGGGGAGTGAGCCTAGCATGGGGAGAACAAACTCAGCGCGGAGGGGAGAAGGAGTCCAGTGTGGAACGGAGTGAGCCTAGCATGGGGGAGAATAAGCTCAACACGGAGGAGAACAAGCCCAGTGCGAGAGGGAGAGGGAGACCACTGAGGAGGGGTGCAAGCCTGGCACAGAGGGGAGAGTGAGTCCATCGTAGGGGAGAGAAAGCCCTGCGCCGCAGAAAGCAAGCCCATTAAAAGGGAGAATGAGCTTTGAGGTGACATGAGTGAGGTGGACTCAGCAGTGAAAGATGGTGCCTGAGAATCAGTTACTTTGAAGTTAGTTTGGCAAGATGGTGGTGGTTCTAAGTCAGTTTAGAACTCAAATGTAGATGGATTTCTCTGTAAGCTATTTCTTCTAGTTTTCTCTTATTCTTAAACTATCAAATTAACATTGGATTATAGTGACAAATGAAAGCTTTTCACTGTATTTTATTGTACTTCACTGTAAAATACATGAGACAACGCATCATTCATTCATTCAACTTGTATGCTAGAATTTTATAATTTGTGTATGAGGGCCCCCAAATCCCTCTGAACTGCAGTTTTCTGCAAACTTTCTCCATTGCAGGAATATTAATATATCTTCTATTCAAAGTGAATAACCTCACATTTTCCCACATTATATTCCATCTGTTATATATTTTCCCCACCCACTTAATGCCTCACTCGCTTAACCTCTCTAAAACCCTCTGTAGATGCTTTGTATCATTCTTACTTGTCTTACCACCAATTTTTGTGTCATCTGCAAATTTAATGAGATGTATTCACTGACATCATCCAAGTCATTAATATACATTATAAATAATTGTGCCTCAACACTAATCCTTGTGCATTCCCATTAGTTGCAAGTTGTTATCAAAAAACTATTCCCCTTACCCCACCTCTCTGTATGCTGTTAGCAATCCAAACTTCTATCCATGTTAATACACTGTCCCCTATACTATAAACACTTATCAAATAGCCTTATGTATGGAACATGTCAAATGTCTTTTGGAAATCCAAATATATTATATCCAATGGTTTCCCTTTATTTGTCCTCCTTGTTACCTCTTCAAAGAGATTTGTTCGGCGTAATTTCTGATTCATGAAACCATGGTGGCTTTGCTTGATTATGCTAAGTATTACTAAAGGCTCTGCCACTACATCCTTTATTATAGACTCTAACATTTTCCATATGATTGATGTTAACCAAACCAGCTTGTAGTTACCTTTCCTTTTTTTTTGTCTTTCTCGCTTTTTGAATAAGGTGTTACATTGGTAGTTTCCAAATCTCTCGGACTTTTCCAAAATCTTAGAATTCTTCGAAGATTACAACAGCACATCCATTATCTCTGCAGCTACTTCCTCTAATTGTCTGTGATAAAATTCAGCTCATGCAGGGACTTATCGGCTTTCACCCCTATTCCAGCAATAATACTGAAGATGTGTGATCCAGACTTGTTGCATTTGTAGCCAAGCTGTTCCAGTACAGCTGACCCAACAATGTGAGAAATTTCTCAGAGATGTCCTGAACACAAATAGCAAGACAAAGCCAACCCAGCCAATTACAGCCTCATCAATCTACTCTCAAACAACAATAAAACGATGGAAGGTGCCTTCATCAATGCTTTCAAGCAGCACTCGCTTACCAATAACCTGTGCATTGACACCCAGTTTGGGTTCCACTAGGGCCACTCAACTCTTGACCTCATGAAAGCCTTGGTTTAAAGATGGACAAAAGAGCTGAATTCCAGAGATGAGGGGAGAGTGACTGCACTTAACACCAAGGCCAAAGTTTACTTAGTGTGGCATCAAGGGCTTGAGCAACACTAAGGTGAATGGAAATTGAGGAGCAACTCTTTGCTGAGGTCTACATGTCTGAGAGCCTAATGAATAATACGTAGATTGTGACTTTTAATATAAACATTTATCTCATTTCATTTCTTCACAGGATTTGTGTATTCTGGTTCCCTAAATTTTCCAAATCCTCGAATGCCCATAACCAGGGTCTGGAGTCACATGAATGCCAAACCAGGTAAATATGACACTTTTTTTTCTCTAAAGGATGATAATGGATAATTTATTTCACAAGAAACATGACAATCAACAGCAATTAAAGGTTTTCATCAGGCTAGCCTTTTATTGAATTAAAATTTACTACCTGTCATCGTGGAACTCAAGGCCATGCCCCAAGAATGGTCCAGTGGCAGTACCACTGTACCACTGCCTCTCAATACCTTCTCATGCTTACTGGAATACTAAAATAGGCAAATGTGAAAGTGTATGGGAATGATCTAATATTAATCTAAGACCATCTAGGATAAAATTCAACAATGAAAAACAAACATTTTTTAAAAGAAGAACAATTACCTGTCACACACCAGTTCAGTCTCTCCACAGCAAAGATATCACTTTGGAATTTTTGTCTCAGGTTTTTGAATTCCACTTGGTTTCTGATTTTGACTTACTGCCTTCATTCACCCTCTTCACTGTCACTACACCCTTCACTTTCACTGGCCCACTTCACTCTCACTGACCCTCTTCAATCTTACAGACATTCTTTCCTCTCACTATCTTTATTCTTACTAATCCTCTTCCTTCTTAGTGATCTTCTGTTTGCATTGGCACTATCTGATATTATTGACCATCTTCACTCTCAGTGGCTGTCTTCATTCTCACTGACACTCTCTGCTCTTTCTAATTGTTCCACTTTCACTGACTGTTCGTGATCACCTTATCTTAAGTCCCACTAACTGTCTGTCACCAGTTCTTCCACATTTTTCTGTTGCCTTCTCACAATGATTTTCCTTATGTTCATCTCCACACTCTGTTATTTTAACTCTTCTTCTTTTGCTCTTGCTTTTCCAGCTAGGTGAGGTCGTTGTTCATGTTGGTTTCTTTCCACTTCTCCCTCCTCTTTCTGGAGGCCCTTCTCCTCCAGATCCTGTTGGATCACGTCCATCTATCTCTTTCTCGGTATTCCTTTCTGCCCATTTCCTGGTACAGCCCACTCCAATGTCCTTTTCATAACACAATCTTCCAAACTTCTTTGCAAGTGCCTAGACCATCCCAATCTCTTCTCCTGAGAATTCTTGGATGCATCAGTGTCTCCGAATTTTTCTTAAAAGCTGTCATCCCAAACATAATGTCTTCTCATGATATGGCAAATCCACGTCAACATCTTCATCTTTGCCACATCTAAGCTTTCTTTCTTCCACGGAGGGAATGAAACTCCGCCTTGTCTAAATCTTTAGTCTTCCCATGCCAGTCATATCTGGAAAAAATGGAATGATTGGATGTCCATGATGGTGCCAATCGTAAAACCTTGCAACTCGTCAAGAATGATGTGCTCTTCGCAGAGCCTGAACTTTGCTAGGGTGTATCCAGCAGGTGAAATACGGTACCAATGTCTGGGCCCTGTGAAGAAATGGCAAGGTCACACACCAAAGGATACATTTTCTTGACATGCTGGAACAACAGAGTCTCAGAAGGTTCAGTGTGTCACATTAGCTGGTGACAGGCATTTGTAGCCAGCTAGACCAAGACTTGCTATAAATTGGACTTGATGAGGCTTTGCCAGTGGCTGTCAAAGTCTTAAAATTTTTCACCCTGGTCTTATTCTCAAGATTTCATTGTAGGCAGCACTAAACCACAGGAGAGAGATTTCTGTTAGCTTGTTATGTCAACTACAGTGAAGACGCCAGTCAGACTGAGTGGGTGCTTGGATTTGTGGTTTGGTTGCTTTCCCACAGAGCACCATGAGGTGATTTAGGCAGTCCAGATCACGAGAAGTGTTCACCAGTCACAAGAGTTTCCACTTTATCAATGGGCATGTGATGTGCAAACTAAAAAAGATCTTTAAGGAAGTTTGCACAAGGTTCATGGAAGCTGCCATAATGCTTTCAGCCTACAGCATTCCACCTTCGCTGATCTCCTTACACCGAGAAGCAACATTAGTAACTAGCTGCTCAAAGGCAAAGGATTCCCATTAAAAATATTAATAACTACAAAAACTACATGGGTTGAAAACTAAGAGTGATACAATAAATGAGATAGCAGAGATAAATGTACAATTGGACAAGCCACCAGGATACTTAATGCACACTTTTCTGTGCAGCTTTGAGGGTCAGATCTGCAGAAGGAAGTAACAGCAGAGTACAGAGACTCTTCAAATTATTCCAAGGAGGATCATGAAACTGGAAGAGATGGGGAGCGATAAAAAGGCCGAAGCTTATTCAGATTGCACACCACCAGCAACTTCCTGGATTACCCTCACTATTGTGAGGTTCAGTTATAATTCAATAGTATCTTCAGTTAGTAACCACATGGAAGAATACTTTTGCACACTGCATTAACAGTCTTGCAAACAACTAAGCATCTCTCTCACAGTCTCCCATTGTTGGCCATCAAGTTGTCTTCAAATTCATCCTGACATATTTGCAACCAAGGGCTGGAATTCTCCTCTTTCACCTCACCCTCAACCAATGCTGGTGTATATGAAACTAATGTTGGCTGCCTTGACCTATAGAAGCTTTATTGTCACTGATGTTGATTTGAATGTATTAACTTTAAGAGAAGAATTGAACTTGTTAATTATGTTAATGCTTAGTAAGTAGTATATGTTTGATATATACCATTGTTGGGACAAAGCATCATCTGGGAAGCTTTAAGACAGAGAGTCAGGCTGTCACTGTGACTTCCTCATGGTGCTTCTCTGAAGGTGAGAACATGGAGGTCAGCCTTGTGCTTGCTATGGTAGGTATTGGCTGTGTCTGGTACTGCTCTGCCAGCTCTTAACTATTTGTTCTTTTTCACTCCTTTGGTTTACTTTAACTTAAGATATTTGGTATCAGTCCAATAAAGCCACTGAACTGGAAGCTCTATGCTTTCAATGTGTTTTCTCCTGTGTTACATTAAAGAGGCATTCAGAGTGTATGAACTATTGTTGACAGTTTGCATGCACTTGCAAGATTGATGCGTTTGATGGATCCATGCAGTTCATAATTCTTTGCACAGAAAAGGATGATATTGCATTGTGACATTGAAATGGAGCCCTCTATTGTCCATGTTACTGTGTACAATGTGGCTGTAAAAGCCTATCTGAATTCTATATACTCTCTGCTGCTGCTCAAGAATGATTTTCTTCATTAACAGTCCTCAGGCTATAACATCTAATTTCAGTTTAGCAGGGCTTGAAAAATCTAATTCCCTTTGAAACATAGAAGACAGGATGAGTAGTAGACCATTTAAAGTTTTTAAGAAGATCTGTAGCTCGGATGAGGTGGATGAGGTTGTAGAATTGCTCGCCAAGCCAATGTGTTTAGTTGCAGATGTTTCGTGACCCTGTTAGGTAACATCATCAGTGCGCCTCCGGTGAAGCGTCAGTGTTCCGTCCCACTTGTTATTCATATGCCTCAGTTTGCTGGGGTGGTTGTCGTCACTTCCGATTCTGTTTTTCAGTGGTTTGTATATCAGGTCCAGTTCAATGTGTTTGTTGATGGAGTTCCAGTTGGAATGTCAACCCGCCAGGAATTCCCTAGCATGTCTCTGTTTGGCTTGTGCTATTATAGACGTGTTGTCCCAGTTGAATTCATGTCCTTCTTTGTCCGTGTGTATTGACACCAGTGAGAATTGGTTATGTCTCTTGGTGGCTAGTTGGTGTTCAAGTATCCATATTGTCAGTTTTATTCCAGTGTAATGTTTCTCACAGTCTTTGTATGGTATTTTGTGTTACATTAGTTTTATTGGTTGTGGGTATGGGATCATTTACGTTCATCAGTAGCTGTTGCATGGTGGGTTTTGGTTTGTGGACTACCCTGATACCCAGGAGTCTGAGTAATCTTATGGTCATCTCTGATATATCTCTGATGCACGGTAGGGTGACTAGTGTGTCTGGCCATGTTGTATCTTCTTGTTATATTCTGTAGCGGAGATAACGGTGGATTGTGCATTTTGGGTATCCATTCCTTTTAAAAACTCCTTATAAGTGCTCCTGTTCTGCTTTGCACAATTCCAGATTGCTGCAGTGTGTTGTGGCCTGTTTGAACAATGTCCTGATGCAGCTCTGTTTATGGGTGTTGGTATGGTTGTTGGAGTAATTAAGTATCTGGTCCGTATATGTGGTCTTTCTGCCTACACTAGTCTGGAGTTCCTCGTTGTTCTTACGTTCTACCGATACATCTAGGAAGAATAGTCGATTATTGTTCCCTTACTCTTTTGTGAATTTTATTCAACACTAATGAACAATGGGCTCACGGAGGAAATACAACAGGCTATCAGACAGATGACAGTGCCAACACTGAGCAGTAAAGGTAAATGGAACATTCAACACAGAAGAGAAGAAAACCCTGGAAGGACACAAGAAAGATAGAAACATTGTCGTCTAACCAGCGGACAAAGGATGCATAAGAGCAACCCTTAATAGAGCCCAATACATCGAGAAAGCCAATGCACTACTAGCAGATACCGATACCTACCAATAGATGGTGATAGACCCAACACCACAGTTAGAGAACTGGATCAAAACAACCCTGAAGAAATTACACCACTCAGGAGATATCAACAGATAGACTGCCAAAAAATGAAGCCAGAGCAATCCAACACACCGTACTTCTATGGACTCCAAGGTACACAAGCCAGGGGTCCACCCCAGACCCATTGCCTCACTACCAGGCACACCAACATATAGACTAGCCAAAGAACTACAACTGAAATACTTAGTTGACAATGCTACCCACTCCATCCACTCCTCCCAAGAATTCCTCAACATCATCAAGGACAGCAGAATAGAAGAGGACAAAATAATGATATCCTTCAATGTAACAGCACTATTTACATTCATAAACATTGACCTAGCCAAAGAGACAATTGCTACACTGCTGGACAAATCAGGAAAGCAGGCACCCTACAACACCAACAGCATCAACAAGGACTGCACCCTGAATCTGCTGGATCTGTGCCTCACAGCCCACTTCATCCTCAATGGCCGCATATTCAGACAAATCAACAGAACACCAATGGGGTCCCCAATATCAGAACTGATTGCAGAAGCAGTAATGCAAAAGATAGAATGAACAGCGCTCTCCACTATACAACCCAAACTCTTGGTCCGCTATGCAGATTACACTTTCATGATTATTAAACGCAGAAGACTGGAAGAAACCCATTGACACAAACAGCATAAAATTTACCAGAATAAAATTCACAAAAGAAGAGAACAATAACTGAACAATAACTCTTCCTAGACATGATGGTAGAATGTAAGAATAATGGTGACCTCCAGACTAGCGTATACAGAAAGACCACACATATGGACCAGATACTTAACTGCTCCATCAACCACCCCAACACCCATAAATAGAGCTGCATCAGGACATTATTCGAACAGGCCACAACACACTGCAGCAACCCAGAATTGTGCAAAGCAGAACAGGGGCACTTATAAAGGAGATTTTAAAAGGAATGGATACCCAAAAAGCACAATCCGCTGTTACCTCTGCGACAGACCGCAGGAAGTCACAACACAGCCAGACACACTAATTGCCCTACCTTGCATCAGCAACATATTAGAAATAACCACAAGACTACTCAGACCCCTAGGTATCAGGGTAGCCCACAAACCAACAACCACCCTGTGACAGCTACTGATGAACGTAAAGGATCCCATACCCACAACCAATAAAACTAACGTAATATACAAAATACCATGCAAGGACTGTGAGAAACATTACATAGGCCAAACTTGAAGAAAACTGACAATAAGGATACATGAACACCATTTAGCCACCAAAAGACTCGACCAATTCTCGCTGGTCCCAATACACATGGATAAAGAAGGACACAAATTTGACTGGGACAACAGATCCATAATAGCACGAGCCAAACAGAGACAGGCCGGGAATTCCTGGAGACCTGACATTCCAACTGGAACTCGATCAACAAACACATTGAACTGGACCCGATATACAAACCACTGAAAAGCAGAACTGGAAGTGGTGCCAACGACCCCAGCAAACCGAGGCATATGAATAACAAGTGGGACAGAACACTGACACTTCACCAGAGGTGCACTGATGATGTTACCTAGCAGGGTGACAAAACGAATGCAACCAAACACACTGGCACAGCGAGCAAGTCTCCAACTTCTGTAGACCATTTGAGCCATCAAGCATGCTTCACCTTTCAACGCAATCATGCTGATCATCGAGCTCAGTACCCTAATTCTGCCCTCCCTCTAATATTGTTTACTTCCTCTAGCCATAAGAGTGAGATCTATTTCCTTCTCGAGAACACATAATGTTTTGGCGTCAAACACTTTTTGGGTAATGAATTCCACAGGCTCACCACTCTCTGGGTGAACCATCTCCCCTTGACATTTAATGGCATTACCAACACTATCAATATCTTGTGGGGTTGCTATTGGCCAAAAACTGAATTGGACCAGACATATACATATTCGAGCTACAAGAGCAGGAGACAGACTGAGAATTCCACAACTCACCTGCAGACTCTTCACATCTGTCCATCATTTACAAGTCACAAAACAGAAAGGCAAGGAGCAAAAAGGAAGTCAGAGAGTAAAACAAATGGGGCCAATGTGCAAACTAAAGCTAAAATGATAAACAAAATTAAAAACACAAGTCTAAAAGTTTTGTTCCATAATGTGCTGAATATTCATAATAGTTAGATGAATTAACAGTACAAATAGATACAAATGGTTATGACATAGATATGGTTATGGAGATATGGTTGCAGTGTGACCAACGATGGGAACTGAACATCTGAGGTGTCCATTATTTAGGAAAGGAGGCAGGGTAGGATTGATAGTAAAGGACACATCAACACAATAGATAGCATGGATCTTGGGTCAAAAAATCATTGTGTCAAATCTGTATGAGTGAAGATAAGACACATCAAGGGACAGAAAAAATGTTGGGCGTTGTATATAGGCCAACAAGTCATCGTGGAAATGGGAAGTGAAGGCATTAAAGAAGAAATCAGAAGTGTATATACAATAAGGGTATAAGTGCATGGATGACTTTAATTTACTTATAGACTGACAAACTAAGCTAATAATTATATTGTGGAGGAGGATTTCATTGAGTGTGTATGTGATGGTTTTTAGATCAATATATTGCTGAACCAACTAGATAATTGACTATTGTATGTTGAGTACTTTGCAATGAGGAAGATTAATTAACAACCTTGTGTGGGCTGCCTTGGACAAAAGCAAGCATATGATAGAATTCCATATTAAATGGACAGTGAAGTAATTGAATCTAAACCCAGAATCTTGAATTTAAATAAAGGAAACTACAAGGATATGAGGTGTGAGTTGGTAAGAATGGATTATGGAACTGTATTAAAAGGGTTGACAATGGACAGGTTAATATTTTAAAAACATGTGCATGAATTACAACAGTTATTCATTCCTATCTGTTAAACTTAAAGGTAAAAGATGGTTCTACCATGACTTACAAGAGAAATTAGGGATAATAATAGATCCAAACATGAGACGTGTAAACTGCCTAAAATAACACTAGATTGGGGGTATTTTAGAATTCAGCAAAAGAAGACAAAAAATTTAATCAAGAGGCTGAATGAAATATATGAATAAAACTGCAGGAAACTTAAATACTTACTATAAAAACATTTATAAATATATGAAGAAAGAAATATTAATAAAGATGAATGCAGGTCCCTTACAGTCAAAAGCTGGGAAACTAAAATTGGAAATGAAGAAATGGCAATAGAATTGAACACATACTTTGGTTCTCTCTTCATCAAAGATTGCACAAATAATCTTCCAGAAACATTAGGGAAGTAAGGATCAAGTGAAATGGCAGAATTAAAGGAAATAGATAACACAGTGTGGAGCTGGAGGAACACAGCAGGACAGGCAGCATCAGAGGAAAGTTGACGTTTCGGGTCGGGACCCTTCTTCAGAAATGGGAGAGGGGGAAGGGAGCTCTGAAATAAATAGAGAGAGGAGAGGTGGAGCTGCGAAAGGTAGGTGGGACGGTGATATGTGAGTGCAGGTAAGCAGTGGTAGGGATTGGTCAGTGAGGTGGGAGGAGCAGATAGGTGGGAGAGAAGACGGACAGGTCAAGGAAGCGGGGATGAGAGGGACGGTTAGTCATGGGATGAGGCCGGGATTGGGGAGATCTTGGAACTAGTAAAGTCCACATTGAGGCTATTGGGTTGTAGGCTCTCAAGGCAGAATATGAGGTGCTGCTCCTCTAGGTTGCGGGTGGCATCATTGTGACCCTGGAGGAGGCCCAGGATGGACATGTCGTCCAGGGAGTGGGAGGGGGAGTTGAAATAGTTCGTGACTCGATGGTGTTGTCGTTTGTCATGAACAGAGTGCAGGTGCTCTACGAAGTCGTCTCCGAGCCTCCGTTTTGTTTCACCAATGTAGAGGAGGCCAGATCGGGAGCAGCGGATGCAATAGGCCACATTGACGGATGTGCAGGTGAACATCTGTCAGATGTGAAAGGTTTGTTTGGTGCCTTGGATGGAGGTAAGGGGGTAGGTGTAGGGGCAGGTGTAGCACTTCCTGCGGTTGCAGGGAAAGATACCGGGAGTGGTGGGGCTGGTGGGGACTCTGGAGCGAACAAGGGAGACATAGAGAGAGCCATCCCTATAGAAGGCAGATAGATCGATGACTGTATCGGCACCGCCTCGTGCTCCCAAGAGGAGCTTGAACAGTTCATCAACTTTACTAACACCTTTCACCCCAACCTTAAGTTTACCTGGAACGTCTCTGATACCTCTCTCTCCATCCTGGACCTCTCTGCCTCCATCTCTGGTCACCGCCTTGAAACTGATATCTATTTCAAGCCCACCGACTCCCACAGCGACCTGGACTACACCACCTCTCACCCACCTTCCTGCAAGAACGCGATCCCCTACTCCCAATTCCTCTGCCTCCACTGCATCTGCTCCCAAAATGGGGCGTTCTACTCCCGAACATCCCAAATGTCCTCTTATTTCAAGGACCGCAACTGCCTTCAGTGATCGAAAATGCTCTCAACTGCATCTCTTGTGTTTCCTGCATCTCTGCCCTCACATCCCGTCCCCGCAACAAAAACAAGACAGAATCCCCCTTGTCCTCACACATCACACCACTAACCTTCATATTCAACGTATCATTCTCCTCCACTTCCGCCACCTGCAATCTGACCCCACAAAGAAAGATATATTTCCCTCCCCACCCCTATCTGTCTTCCATAGGGACCGCTCTCTCTGTGACTCCCTCGTCTGCTCCACACTCCCCACTAGCCTCACCACCCCCGGTACCTTTCCCTGCAACCGCAGGAAGTGTTACACCTGCCCCTATACCTACCCCCTCACCTCCATCCAAGACACCAAACAAACCTTTCACATCTGACAGAGGTTCACCTGCACATCCGTCAATGTGATCTATTGCATCCGCTGCTCCCGATGTGGCGTCCTCTACAAGTGGAGGCTCAGAGACTGCTTTGTAGAGCACCTGCAATCTGTTCATGACAAACGACAATACCTTCCAGTCCCAAACCACTTCAACGCCCCTTCCCACTCCCTGGGTGACATGTCCATCCTGGGCCTCCTCCAGTGTCACAATGATGCCACCCGCAAACTGGAGGAGAAGCACCTTGTATTCTGCCTTGACAGCCTAAAACCTAATGGTCTCAATGTGGACTAACTAGTTCCAAAATCTCCCTACCTCTGGACTCATCCCATGACCAACCTTCCCTCTCATCCCTGCCTCCTTGACCTGTCCATCTTCTCTCCCACCTTACCACTCCTCCCACCTCACTGACCAATCCCCAACACTCTCTACCTGCACTCACCTATCACTATCCCACCTACCTTCCCCAGCCCCACCCCTCCTCTCTATTTATTTCAGAGCTCCCTTCCCCATCCCCATTTCTGAAGAAGGGTCCCGACCCGAAATGTCAACTTTCCTGCTCTTCCGATGTTGCCTCTCCTGCTGTGTTCCTCCAGCTCCACGCTATATAATCTCTGACTTCAGCATCGGCCGTTCTTACTATCTCTGAAAATGGTGCAAGGGAAATTAAAGAGGTTGAAGGCTGACAAATCACCAGACCCTGATAATGTACAGGGGCGTCACGGTGGCTCAGTGGATAGCACTGCTGCCTCACAGCGCCAGGGACTAGGTTTGATTCCACCCTTGGGCAACTGTCTGTGTGGAGTTTGTACATTCTTCCCAGTGCCTGCGTGGGTTTCTGCCGGGTGCTCCAGTTTCCTCCCACATTCCATAAATGTGCGGACTAGGTGGATTGGCCATGCTAAATTTTGCCCGTAGTGTTCAGGGATGTGCAGATTAGTTGGGTTATAGGGGGATGGGTCTGGGTGGGATGCTCTTAGGGTTGGTGTCGACTTGTTGGGCCAAAGGGCCTGTTTCCACACTGTAGGAATTCTATGATTCCATGATCTATGATCTATGACACAAAACTAGGTTGGCTTGTTTGCTATGAGGAGGATGCAAGGACGCTACAAGGTGATTTGGTCAAATTGAGTGAGTGAGTAAGCATGTGGCAAATACAGTAGAAGTAGTAGTCACCAAAGTTTCAGAGAATTATGAATTGCTTCTTCAATAAAGAGAGAGAGACAACGGGTTGTGAATTTAACCTGAAGGTCACCATGACTCAGATGATGGGTGAGGTCCTGAAGGTGGGACCTTCACAGTGAGCAGATGCAATACAACATGGTTAAATGTAAAGTTATATACTTTGGTGTGAAAAATAGAAGGGAAGAATGTTATTTAAATGATGATATATTGGGAAATGTGGATGTACAAAGGGATCTGGGATTCCTTGTACACTAGTCAATGATTATAGACAGGCAGATGCAGCAATCAACAAAGAAAACAAGTCACATATTGGCCTTCATTGCAAGAGGATTTGAGTGTAGAAGTAGGGATATCTTACCGCAGTTACACAGGGGCTTGGTGAGGCCACACCTGGACCATTCTGTGTTTGGTTTTGGACTCCCTACCTAACAGAGATTGTGCTTGTCATGGAAGAATGCAGTAGAGGTTCACTATGCCGATACAGAGGATGGCAGGACTGTTCCCTGAGGAAAGATTAGCTTGACTGGGTTAATATTCATGAGCGTTTAGAAGATGAGAGTAAATCTAACTGAAACATATAAAATTCCAATAGGGCTGGACAGACTAAACAGAAGAAGGAGGTTTTCCATGACTGGGGTGGGTTGGGTGGTGTAGACCCAGGGGACACAGACTGGATGTGGAATTTAAAACTGAGAAGTGCAGAATTGTTGGGCAGTAGGAAGCCATTAGGCCCATTGTACCTGGACTGGCTTTATCACCGAGTGTCAAGCATTTCCCCATATCCCTACACACCATTACTATCCAAATAATCATCCAATACCCTCTTGAATTCCTCTGTTGAACCTGCCTCCACTACATTTTCAGTCATTCCAACTTGTCCGCATAGCTGGAGTTTCTCATTCCCGTGACCATTATTGGAAATCACTTCTATGCCGATATATGGAAAAATGCCTTCACTCATAGGTTAATGAACCTGTGTAATTCTTTAGCACAGCATGCTTTGGAGGTCAAGTCACTGAATATATTCAAGAAAGATGTGGAATTATTTTAAGTTTTAAAGGCACCAAGGGGTATGGGGAGAAAGCGGAAAACATGACATTGAGGAAGAGGATCAGCCATGGTCATGTTGAATGACAGAGTACGCTTGAAGGGCTGAGGCCTCCTCCTAGTTTCTGTGTTTCTATGAGTATGGCAGCAATTTGCTTTTATCTCACCCATGAGACATCTTTCAGTAACCCCTCCCAGTCCATTCCCGTACCAGAATGTAAGGACCATTGGTTATAATTGCAGAAAGAGACCAGCCTGTGGAAGAGATGACCTTCTACTAGTCTGGCACTGTAGTTGTGATCTTATTTTCTTTTACAAACATTAAGCACCTTCTCCTGAGCACCTTAAGATAGGCAGGCCCTTGTGCCTAGCATCCTGTGAAGCCAGGGCCCATTTTTAATGCAGCTTCCATTTGCCCATTGTTACTCATGGAGCTATTGGACTTCAAACATCGCACATTGTCTGATTGAGCCTGCAGCCTCAAACTGCCCTGCCCCCATCATTAATTGAATAGCAGACACAAAGGCAGTCAATTGGCATCTGCTATACAGCTGGTCTCACTGCTGGGAGTGCTCCCAGAAAGTATGGTATTGGAACCCAGAAATAGTCCCACACCATGATTATTCTGAAAGTTATACGATTAAAAGTTGAGGCCAATGGGCCAATGTTGTCTTTGACTTTGCACCAGTTCTGAATACTCTCCTTTCCATCTGGCAGACAATATTTCAGATGTCAAAATGCCCTATTTAATTGCCCCAGGCTGCTGAACAATGTATTTTCTCAAATCAAATTGATAGTTCCATAACCATGCAAGAATGATTCACATTGGTGAACAAACCAGCAAAATAATATAGCTGTGATGTCTGTCTCTGTCCATCAAATACTTCCAGGACATCTCAAAAGTTCCAAAGGAATTTTTTTTTTCCAAAACAACTAGGACTAGTCTCATTTTATTGGCTTCCGCTGTTCTTCCCTGTTATTTAATAAAGAGAGACTCTTGTAAAATTCTGTACAAATTTGTTTTCAAGGAAACTCTTTCTGGTGCATTTCAGCAAAATCAAAATGTGACCTCCCTTCCATGTCACAGGCTGCCATTTTGTGCCTTTTACACAGATGTAAGACTTCATATTTTGGGGCTGTACAGGTAGTACAGCATAGCATCTCAATGATGATAATGTGGGCCATGACTATTTGCACAATTAGAAGCAATAAACTGTTAAAAGCTAGAATTTTGCTCAATCAACTGAAGATGCACTTCAAGTAAGCATATAGTGTACCATGCTAGATTCCAGATGCTTTTTCATAGTATACATCTCGCCCATGCAGGACATGTAAGGTAATAGGTGGTTGTTGCTCTCTAGATCTGTACAGTTTTAGTTTAATCTTTAAAATGAGCCCTCCACTATTAGACTTTAATTATAGAAACTTACAGAATAATGAAGCCATTCAGTTCTGTTCCTTATTGACACACTGCCCTTTGTCATATCCAAAAGCACAGCTGATGACAACTAAAGCTGCCTCACCACCACTTTTCTCAAATCTTATACTGTTTGAAAGAACCATTCTGAAGAAAGGGCAGTGAACCCAAACATTAACTCCAATTTCTCTGCATAGGTGTTGCCAGACTTGCTGAACTTTTCCAGCAATTTCTGTTTTTGTTTCTGATTTCCAGCATCCACAGTTCTTTCAGTTTTTATCTATGTTATTTTCAGTTACTGTTCCAAAACTTATTTCCTAGTTATCAACTCCATCCCTCCATTCGGGAACTATGTGAAACAAAACCAGACGGGTTTGCAAACTTGGTGTCACATATTACCTTGACACGAGCATCTGGCCACATACTCGTACCATCTCTGGACTCCATCTCCACCTATCTACTCACCTCTCTCTCCCCCAGACTTGTCTTCAGTATAAGTACCCAGTTTTTTCTAGTTGCTATCAGTTCTGATGAAGAGTTAATGGAGTTGAAACGGTAACTCTGCTTTCTTCCCAGCCGCCAGACCTGCTGAGTTTCTCCATCCCTATGACTACTTCATTCCAAATACATATAATACAGCATGCCCTTATCTCTCCCTCAGCTCATCTGCTACTGAAACCTTCATTAATGTCTCTAATAGCTTTGGAAGTGATATCTCTGATTGGTTTTCTTACATTTTCTCACATTCTGCAGACTTGATGCCATCCAAAACTATGTACCTCATGTCATAAATCACACTGAGCACCATTTGCTATCACCTTTTGCCTCATTGATCTACATTATAATCAGACCCTGAGTAAATCCCCAATTAGTTGCGATTTCAGAAGGATATCACAAACTGTTAAGTGCCTGCATGAGGATGGGAGAACCAGTTGCGTTATAACACCACATACCCCCTCAGTTAATTGCAACAAGGTTAATTTGAAATAACAAAATGTGAATTTATTGTTTCCTGTATGGAAGAAGTATTAACACAAAATACATATGTACAGGTTAGAAATAAGAGGTAAATCAAAAAGATAAGGGAAATTCTAATAAGGCTTCACAGCGCAGTTTCTGAATTACTTGCGAAGAGCAGATAATTGAACATTGTGGCCATTACAGTAGAGATCACTAGGCACTGTTGATGTTGGCAATTTCATGACCATCAGTTTTGCAGATTGGTTGTAATTATGTAGTTCTGATTGCTTTTGACCATGATTGAATTCCAATATCCACAGTAAGAGCAATTCCTCTTTGTTGTAGCCTTTCTCTTCTCTTTGACAACCAGCACTCAGAGTCAGAGATGGTCTTTACCTGGAACACAGGGGTGACTAGATCACACCTTGTCAGTGACATTCACAGCATGCTGACACTCAAACCTTAGCTGGTATATATGAGAATGTTCAGGCCCACTAGCAGCCTCCAGTAGAGTTGAAACTGGCTTTTTAACACCTGTTCTTGTGTATTCTTCAAAAGATAAAGCACAGATATATCTGCAATTTAGGACTTAATCAGCTGGTAGCTGAGCAAGGCGTCATCAGCCTCCCATTATTTAAAGTTGCTCTCCCTCTCTGTTTGACTTTCTTGGACCTTGAAGTGTTGCATCTCATCAATTCCACGCAGAATTTTACCAGCCAGTCACGATAATTACACAAGCAGTTATTTTGTCTCCATACCAGTCCTCTTTCAAAATAAAACACATTTTGGAATGAATAGCTTAAATTACTGATAGAATTTAGTGGTTGTAATTAACACTTACATTGGCTTCAAACTACTCCAAAGTTGCAAAACCCTATCTCTCTCAGATATCTATGTTCATCGAATTGTGTGTCTTGCACATGTACAATTATACTTACATCACCATCAGTGCATGTGCCTTTACTGGCTCAGATGAAGACTCGTGTTGTCCTGCTTAAGTGCATTACCTCACACTTAACTAATTGAATTCCATTTGCCACTGATCAGCCCATCAGACCAGCCTGTCGTCTAAGGCTATCCTCACTAATTACCATCCTATCAATTTTTGTATCATCAATGAACTTACTGTTCAACCCTCCTACATTTAAGTTGAAATTGTTTAATGAAAGCACAAACAGCAGGGGGCCCAACACTGATCCCCGCAGAAACTCACTGGACACAAGCTTCTGGTCACTAAAACACTCCTCAACATCAAAAGAACAGTGGAACCTGTAAATCAGAAACAAAAATAGAAATTGCTGGAAAAGCTCAGCAGGTCTGGCAGCATCTGTGGAAACAAATCAGAGTTAACATTTTGTGTTGAGTAACCTTTCCTCAGAACATGTCACTCGCCCCAAAACATTAACTCTGATTTGTCTCCACAGATGCTGCCAGACATACTGAGCTTTTCCAGCAATCTTTAGTTTTGCTTCTCAAATGTCACCCTCTGTCTCCTACCATTCAGCCAATTCTGGATTCAATTAGTTAAATTTTCTTTGATCCTATGGGCTCTTACCTTCGATATCCGTATCCCATGTGGGATCTTGTCAAAAACATTGCTGAAGTCCAAGTAGATTGTGCCAAGTACATTGCCTCATTCACACACCTTGTTATCTCTTTGAAAAATTCAGTCAAGTTGGTCAGACATGACCTCCCCATGGCTGTTTTCGATTAATCCCTGCCTCTCCAAGTGTAGATTAATTCTGTCCCTCAGAACTGCTCCCAATAGTTTTCCCACCACTGAGGTTAAACTGACTGGCCTGTAGTTTCCTGGTTTATCCTTGCTTCTTTCTTGAATAATCGGACCATATTAGCTGTCCTCCATACCTCTGGCACCTCCCCTGTGGCCAGAGAGGTATTGAAAATTGTTGCCAGCAACCCTGTTATTTTCTCCCTTGCTCCAATCAACGGCCTGGGGTACTTTTCAAATAAAAACTGAAAGAACTGCAGATGCTGTAAATCAGGAACAAAAACAAAGTTGCTGGAAAAGCTCAGCAGGTCTGGCAGCATCTGTGAAGGAGAAATCAGAGTTAACGTTTCGGGTCCAGTGACCCTTCCTCAGAACTGTATTGTTGTTGGGTACTTCCCATCCTGTTCTGGAGATTTATCCCCTTTTTAGACTTCCAGGCCACTCAGAATCTTGTTTCTGTCTATGCCAATTTTCTAAAATATATCTTAATCTTTCTGAGATAGTAGGAACTGCCGATGCTGGAGAATCTGAG
>NC_063332.1:41962127-41976683 GCF_021869965.1 Rhincodon typus | reverse complement strand
GTGACCCTTCCTCAGAACTTCTGTTCTGAGGACGGGTCACTCGACCTGAAACATTAATTCTGTGAATTTTAGTGAATTTTAGAATAAGTTATAGAAACAGATTAACTGAAAGAAAATGCAAATGTAAACAATTTCAGCAGATCATCACACAAACATTAAGGAGAGAGGGACAGAGTGTTTGAAGGGGAGTTGATGATGAAGAGAGAGTGGCAGGATTTCTGCCAGACCTGCTGAGTTTTCCCAGCAAATTCTGATTTTCTTCATGAAGACAGGTGTCTTGGTTTTCTGTCTCACTAGCTTGAATCCAAATTGATACACAATGGGTTGAGATCTTAACCCAAGCATAGTCCTGCTATTTCCTCCTTTTAAGTAAAGCCCTTTCATCAACCTAACCAGGGCACTCTTCCGTAACCTTGATAAGAAAGTCACAAGAGCCATAAAAAAAATTGCATCCCTGGTTTCTTACAATTAGACTTGAAAAATTTCTGGAGCATCAGCTAAAGAGCCATGAGGTCCAGGATTCAACAAATTTTCTTTATTCATTCACAGGGTAAGTGAACATCATTGGCTAAGCAGCATTTGTTGTTCATTCCTAATTTCCCTTTGAGAAAGTGGTGATGAGCAGCTTTCTTGTCCGTAAGGGAATATGTACATCGTCAATGCTTTTAGGAAGGTAAGAACAAAAGAGCAAGAGTAAACCATTCAGCGCATCAAGCCTGCTTTGTCATTCTGTTATATCATGGCTAATCACCCATCTTAATGCTATTTTCTTGTGCTATCTCTATATCAGTCATTTAAGGAGGGTGGGAGGGTGTTCTACGATTTTGACACAGCAACAGTGAAGGAATGACAATGTATTTCTAAGTCAGGATTGTGTGTAGCTTGGATGGGAACCTGCAGGTTATGTTCCCAGTTATCCGATGCTCATTTCCTTATCACTGCTAGACATATGTTATAATGATCAAAGGGCATTTCAGGACAGTTAGATTTCTTTCTGCCAAATCCCAAGTCTTATACTGAGCCTGTTTTTAATTTTTATCAAGCTATGTGGTAGGTCTCCAAGGTAAAAAACCATCAGCTGTGCTGCGAACAAGTTTTGTAATTCATCACTGAGCTTGCAGCGCATGGTCAAATTGACTTTCTGTGAAATTCTGCAGAATCTTTGTGCAACAAGACCGGATCTGATTTATGATGTGTGTCACATATCTGTCTTATCTGTCAAATTCTGAGTAGAAGAGAATGCAAAGGATTGCCAACTGGAAATGATTTTTATGCTGCTGAAGAAATGAAAAGTTTAAAAAAGACACAATTATCTGCCGCATTCAGATTTCATGTTCACATAGAGCATCTCCTTTCACCCAGTTTTAATGGCCAAGCAAGCATATTTCACACGATAAGAGTAAAGGACAATGGATGCTGGAGATTTGAAATATAAACAGAAAGTACTGGAGAAACTCAGCAATTCTGTCAGCAACGGTAGAGAGAAAGAAAGTGATTCTGTGTTTCAGTTTGATATGACTCTTCTTTAGAAGTGGAGAAGAAAACTTGCATTGGGCCCAAAATGTTAGCTGTATTTTAATCTCTCCAAAGATGCTACCAGACCTATTGAGTTTCACTGGAACTTTGTTTTCTACTTCACAACACCCAACACTTTATTGCCATGCTGGGGAGATGTAACTTTCACACCCTCAGGCACTCAAGGTGCCAGAACGTCTGATTGATACTTTCCATGAAACAACCCTTGAGCTGATTATAACAGGTTCCCCTTAAACCTTTGTAATCTCCTTGACCTTGGTTTCCACTGCTCTCTGTAGCTGATAGCTGCTGGCTGCTGTTTAATTCAGTTTGATCAATTTCTGTCAGGCATGATATCTCCTGCTGTATCAATTTTGAATGTCCAATTTTGGGCTTGACCACACCTATGTCAGTCAATTCTTGTTCCAGGTTTTCTAAGGATCAGTGTGTGTCATGGAGAAAATTAGCCTGCTGTTTCTTGTAGAAATTGGGCCAAACCACGCCAGGATCATGGTCTGGATGACCAAAGAAAATGACTGCCAATGTTTTGCTAAATGTTTTAGTCTAGCCTCCTTTGTAAAGAAGGGTGCTGGGGTCAGCTGAACAATCTTTCTCAGACGGGAACTGATAGCTCACAAGTATTCAGCAGTTTTTATTTCATCCTCACATTCCATAGAGCACTGTTGTGTTAATACCTTCCTATGACAAGAGTCAGCATTCCTGTTGTCCTTTCTCCCACCTCACCCATTACCAATCCCTTTCTCTTTTCACTTCCTGAAAGACCTGCTATGTTTTTCCCAGATTCTGTATTTTGCTTCTCATCAGTATAAATAATGGATCATAAGGCTAAGACAAATTTGAAAAATGCCTTTCAGCTTAAATAGGTCACCGTGTAGTTAAGCCATTCCTCCTGTTTGGGCATAGACAGTGTAGGTGATATGTAGAGAATGCACACTAGAATTGACACTTCTGTCAGTGATGGAGAACTAATTATGCATAGGTGACAAAGTCATAAGTAAGTTATTAATGTCTCCCTTATGAGACCAGTAAGACAGCTATAACACCAAACTGCAATTGTTCATACAGCAGGACTCACAAAATTTTGCTCCAGTTAAAATGATAGCAATTTATTTTCTTTAGGTAACTATAGATTACCATGAGCGTTGGGCGCTTTTGATATTTGTCACTGCTTTAATTGTGCTGTCTCTTACCTTCCTCCTGAGGTGCAAAAGATCACTATGCCAGTAATCTCCAGAAAAAGGAATTAAATTCACAAAGCTAACCTAAACCTAAATTTCACTGCGCAAAATGTACTTCTAAATATGGGATCTGATTCTCTTCAGCCTCTAAAAAGATGGATGTAAAAAATGTATTTTAAACAATTGCATCAAACAGTGTGACTGTGTGCCAACACTAAGAAATGCAAATGCAGAAACAGCAATGAAAAAGTATCAGCCATTCGAACATTCCTGCAGTAATGATCTTTTCATGGTTCGGAAGCAGCTAATGAGCCACTTGACCCACTATAAATTTTGCAAAGTCCAAGAAGCTAGCTATAGAATGTGAAATAATGGCAGAACATAACTCAATGACAGTAACACCAGTCAGTCATAGTGCACAGCAAATGTGGAAACTTGAGGACAGTTTTAGAAAAAAATCACTGGTCAAAAAATTCAACTGCAAGTAGGACAGATGAGGAGATCTGCCCTCAATCACTTGCGATTTGACCCAGGCCAATTGCCATCTCACAGAGACTTGCAGCCCAGGTGCCCTGTGAAGGGTTGGAGAGAAAAAGAAAAGGAATACTTATACTTGTATATCACTCTTCACAAATTTGATGTGTTCCAAATCACTTAGATCTGATGAACTACTTTGGAAGTATGGTCACCTCTGTCATGTAAGAAAAATAGAAACATAGGAATTAAGAATAGGAATAGGCCATTCGGCCCTTTGAGCCTGCTCTGCCATTCAATATGATCATGGCTTATCATCCAACTCAGTTCCCTGTTCCCGTTTTCACTCATTCTCTCTGATTCCTTTAGCCCTGAGAACAGCAGCTAATTCTCTGTTTTGGCTTCAACCACTTTCTGTGGCAGAGAATTCCACAGTTCACCACTCTCTGTGTGAAGAAATTTCTCCTCATTTCACTCTTAATTGGCCTCCTCATATCCTTAGACTGTGACCCCTAGCTTTGGACTCCCTGACCATCAGGAACATCCTTCCTGCTTTTACCATGTCTAGTTGTTAGAATTTTATAGGTTTCCATAAGATCCCCTCTCATTCTTCTAAAGTCCAGTTAATATAGTTCTAATTTATCAATTCTCATAGATACAGACATTTACCGCACAGAGGAAGGTCATTTAGTCTATCATGACCACATGGGTCAACAAGTCTTTGACCACACTAATCCTATTTTCCAGCTCTTGGTCCATAGCCCGAGATGAAATGGCAACGCAAGTGAATATCTAAATTCTGTTTAAATGTTAAAAGAGATTTCAATTCAACCACTTTTTCAGCCAGTGAAATCCAGACTCCTACTGCCCTGTGGATGAAAGAATTTCTCCACAACTCTTTCCTTGGCCTTCCAACATTTACCTTAAATATATGTCCCTGAATATTGGTTCCCTGACTTCTGGAAAAATTGTCTTCCCACCATTCTCAACTAGATATAGCAGAACTGCAGAACTTAGATCTGATCCATTGATTTAGAACTGTTTTGTGCTTATGCTGTTTGACGTACAAGTTTTAGAGCTTCATCAGGTTGACACATCATTTTTAGGTATGTCTGATGCCTCTGATATACACCATGCACTCATCCTTCAATGTTGAGCTACCAATCCTACCCATCTTTCAGCCAGTTCCTTGTAGTGTCCCATAAGGGGAAATAATCCTCTTTGTATCTATCTTGTCAGGACTCCGAAGAATATTTTTCAATGATTCTTCAAAACTCCAGTGACTACAAGCTGCGAGCTCAGCCTACTTAAACTTTCCTCATAAGAAAATCTCTCTATACCTAGAATCAACCTAGTGAATCTTCTCAGGACTGCCTCCAATGTCAGTGTATGTTTCTCTAGATAATGGGACCTTTGACAGTACTCCAGCTGTGATCTGACTCATATCCTGCATAGTTTTCACAAAACTTCCCCATTTTTATTCTCCATTCCTTTGAAATAAAGGCCAACAGTCTATTTGCTTTCCCTGTTACTTGCTGAACTTGGATGCTAACTTTTGGCATTTCATATATGAAAATGCCCTTGTGGAAGAGTCTAGGATCAGAGGGCATATTGTGAGAGAAAGGGCTTACAGACTGAGATGAGGAGGATTTTTTTGTTTTCTCTCAACGGTCAGTGAATTTGTTGAATTCTTTACTGAAGAGGGCAGTCAGGGCTCATTTGTTAAGTGTACTCAAGGCTGAGATGAACAGATTTCTAATCAGTAAAGGAATCAAAGATTCTAGGAAAAAGGCAGGAAAGTGGAGTTGTGGATTATCAAATCAGCCATGGTCTCATTGAATGGTAGAGTTGTCTCAACTTGGTCTTGTTATGTGCTACCCCAATATAGGGAATAGAGATATATATATAGAACAGCAGAACTTAGATCTGATCCTTTGATTGTGGAATCACTCAACCCTGTTGGTCACTCTCTGCTCATGCTGTTTGACACACCAGTTTTGTAGCTTTACAAGTATGACACCTCATTTTTAAGTATATGTCAGTGGCACCTGATATACTCCCCTGTACTCATCCTTCAATGTTGAGTTGCCAATCCTACCCATCTTTCAGCCAGTTCCTCATTCTCCTACAAAATGTATCCCAGTAAATACAGTCTGCTGATAGAATTCTGCTGTCTTTCATAGGTGGGCACTGAACTAGTCTTGGATGATACTCTCAAGCAATGCTTGGCCCTGAAGGGTGCAGTTTTGGAGCATAGCAGCTTAGCCTGGCAGAAGTCTGGGCAGATTCAGTGACAGACAATAAAAAGGGCACTGGCATATGGTAGCAGTGGGGGCATAATTGCTGTCATCCTGAGAGAGGGCAGCAGGATCACGATCCTTGAAGCAACCTTCACATTTGTCAGGTCAGCTTAGTAATCTTATTTCCATGTTAGAGCACAGATTGCTGTGCTATCATGAAAGCCTTCAAACCTGTTTGAGCCCTGAAATACATAGCAATGATGGCAGTAGTCTGAATTTGGATGGCACCTATTTGGGCTTGCAATTGCAACCAGCAGAGATCCCAGGGCCTCTATCTGAGCTTCCATGACAGCATTCAGATATTTTATGTCTTCCATAGATACAACAATGAAAGTTGAGGCATGAGCCATCTAACCTGAACACTGGGAAGCATGGGCTCCCAAGCTCTGCCAGAAACCCTGTGCTCAGTTAGAGCTAGCTCGACAATGTTAACATGCTCTCTTATAATTGTGGCTGTGCACCAAGCATGTCTGTGTTCATGGCCATTGATATGTTCCTGCAAGCTTCCCCAGCAAAGTCTTTATCTGAGGTTTCTGTCACAGAACTCATCTGTGGCCTTATTCCCCAGGGATTAGCACACATATGATCATTTCTCATGGCCTTTCTGCAGATCATTCATACCTGGATAGTACAGTGATCCTGTTGTCACAATCTCATTGACGTCAAAACCAATAGTGCTGAGCACTGTTTCTCCTTCAAAGGAGTTAAGTGATATAGAACCTGCCCCCCACTTGCTCTTTGCTGATAGTTTCTTTTATTTCCCACCTTACCTTGGAAAAAGAGAGGGACAAATGTCAATAAATCTGTAGCAATATATTTGGGTAATTTGCGAGTCCTAGCTAATTAGGACTAGGACTAGTTGGAGATATGTAGAAGCTACAAAATAATGTGGCTTTTTTTGACAGCAGTTGACAGCTGGTGAATACATAAAGCAGTGCGCTAGAACATTTGACATTAGCATAAGTCTTGATCTTTAGATACTGTTACATGAGTGATTATGGTTTGGTAAGGCTAGGGTTGTGGTCAGGAAGAAATGGAATTTGAAGATCCGTTTACTGAAAGTACAGGGCCAGCTTGTCTCAATGTGGCAGAGGAACCACTTGCCAGTCTAACTAGAAGAATCTCTTGCAGTAAAAGATGTAATTTATTGCATGTTAGCCACTAATTCAGGTTATATTGGTATGATAGACATTGTTGCAGACAGATGTTAGATCTCACTTCTCTGTGATCCTAAGCTTTTCTGTCATACATTCATGCAACATTACCACAGTAGTAGTGCTTATGGCACTCCTCAGTGATACATTTTTCAAACCATTTTAGATCTATTAACATTCAGAGTTGACCTTGTTCTGATTGATCACCAGCTGAGGTGTGATGCTGTCCAAGTCAGAGATGACCGTGAAGGTTCTCCCCCAACCCTGACCCTGACCCAGGCATACTCCCCTCTCCAAAAACATGGATCCAGTGATTATCACCATGGGCATCCCCTTCTCCCAGGCTCTGGATTGATCACTCTTTCTACAGCCATCTACTAGAAAAGATCTTTGTAACTTTTCAGCGCTGATCAAACAGGTGAAACACTGACTTTTTCTTTTCTGAATGTCATTTCATTTTGGTCTTGTAGTTTCAAATATCTCATCATTCGGCTTTTGGCTTGCAAATGGAACCTTAAGCCGATGTCTTTGCATCCACATTTCAAAAGCCTTTATTTCTTCAATAGATCTTTACTTACTGTTCAAGTTTCTAAGGCATTCATGAAAAAGGGTAGAATGCAGAATTGTTATGAGCTTGTGTTTTTTTGCTGTTAACACATCTTTCACCTTCACAAAATTACTTCTGTTCGCAAGTTACTGGCTATCTCTACCCTTCTGCAAGCTTCTGCATCATATCTGCCATTTTCTGCGATCATTTGTCCTAAATAAAACAAAGTCTATTTGTTTCAGTGTGACACTATCCACTTCAATCTTCACTCCAATTTCTTCTTATGTATTCCTCCAAACAACTGCAGTTTTTTTCTCTTTTTTATGTCTACACTGACTCCATATCCTAAGTATCTACATTTTACCTGATCTATAATATTCTGAGAATCATAGAATTCTTCAGGCATAGAAGGGAAACAGTCAACTTCTGATTCTTTAAGTAGTGCTTGGTCATTCGTGTAGGTAAAATTTGTTATGTTCTTGTGTCCAATTTTTACTTCTGAAAGTACATTTGTTTCTCTAACTATTTGTTCTGTGTACAGATTGAGAAAGTTTGGTAACAATGCATGGCATTGTCGTACTCCTTTCTTCAAATTAAACATAACTTACTGTCCTTCTTCTAGCCTAATGCTTGCTATTTAGTCTGAATATAGATTCTGGATAAATCTCACACCTTTACAGTCCCCTTAGTCCTGCAAGTATTACATTTTTACGTATTTTTCCCATTCTTTCTTGAAAGCTATCATAGAATCTGCTTCCAGCTCCTTTCAGGCAGTGAATTCCAAATCATAACAAAGAGTTGAGTATTAAAGAAAATTCTTTCTATCATCATTTCATTCTTCAGAGGGGCAAGGAAAGTTTGTGGTTGAATCCTAGTGCTGAGAAATCAGACAGGAAGAAAAGACTTCAAACTGTAACAGAAAGAGTCAAAGGAAAGACATGATCAGGACATTTTGAGGACCATGCAATCATTTTTTCACCTCCAACCTCTAAAATAATCACACAATCCTTCAAACCACACCTTAAAAGAAGATTTTTTTTATTATAGAAACAGTTGATATTTCATTTAGAATAATCAGAAACATGATCCAACCCTATTAAGTTTAAGAATTTCAAAACATTGTGTAAATTAAAGGACTTCAATTTCATTGAAAATCATCATGCACTTACTTATGACTATTTCTCTCTTTATCTAGATGTCACATTTCCTCAAATCATCTTAACATACACAACCGCAGAATATGACTGTTGGAACAGGCTTGGGGCCATTGCAGTTTGCTTCTCTGAACTGGGAATCTCAGCAGTGCTAACCTGCTGATTTTCTTCCCTCAAAGAAAACAACAGTGCAGATCAGCAGACACACAAGTTGTCATTTCTGGTGTACTAAATATCCTGTTATGTTTCCAAAATGGCATCCTGGTGATTGGCACTGGGTTATAAACTTGACACGTCATGATGGGCTGAATAGTCTCCTTGTTCACTATCATAATTCTATAATTCTGTGATTCTGTGATATCTTCTGGTAGCCAACCACAGATAACATTCAGTCCCGGAAGTTTGTTGTCACCGATTCTTCTTCCTACACTGAGTCTAAAGGGTGCATCTAATTCTCAGTGGTCCATAATAGATTACAAAATACATTAAATAATTAAGCATAATTGCAATCACCGGGAGCCAGGTATATCACATCTGTCTCCATTGGGTTATTGTGAAGGACTATGTGTTTCTCAAATCAAAAACAGTCGACCACCATCAAATTGATGGACCTAAATACAGATCAACATTAACTTTCAGAATTATTGCTTTATACTTATCTATCCCCAAGTTCTTTCTCCTTTAGTGAACAAGTGTACATTAATGTATATAACTTACTCTTGCATTTACCATTGCCCAATCTCCCACAAGTCTCAGCTTTCACAAATATATGTGGTCTGGAATGTACACAGTACTCCAAGGATGCATTCATTTCTAACCTGGAATATTGGCAGAGCTTTTGCCTGAGGACTGTTGACCTTGATTCCAATCTTGATCCCACGTAGGTTTGTAACCATTATTCGACTGGAGGGTCTTTTGTATCTTGGATGTACCACATCAAGGACACCATTCCTCTGAACCATGTAATTAGTCCATTACCTTATCTGAACAATCTTAATTTCATAAATTTCCTTTCCAGGTGAACACTTCACTGCTAGCTCATGCAGTTGCCCCATAACATCGACTTGAGGACATTTAAGCTCATAAACATCCATTATGCAAGATGACTGATTTGCTAAAACAAATAATTTCCTCCTTGTCATTTCCTGGATTTTCATTCCAAGCAAATTCTTTGTTTGACTGTAGTCTGGATTTATGGATATAATCTGGTTTCCATGGAGTCGTATGCAGCTCATCTCCAATTATTTCAAGCAGATACTTTTTTCAACATTTGATGTGTTTGAGTTGAACTGTATTGATGCAGTTGGATCTCTTCATTCTGACTCTGTGGATGTCTTTCTGGTGAACTGGGCATTTTCACGTCTTCAGTCATGTCACTATAGGAATGCTGCTCATTCATCACTATATCACTAGCAATGACAAGTCTGCTTTGAGAGACAAGAGATTACAATATCATTCAGTATTGGTCAAAATGGAAAACATTTATACCTGTCCAGTAAATTCTGTTGTTCTTTTCCTGTTGACAGTATGAAAGAGTTCTCTTATGTCAACAAAAGTTATCTCAGCAGATTCTTTCTTCTAAATAAAAGCAAAATGCTGTGAGTGCTGGAAATCTGAAATCTGAAATAAAAACATAATGTTGGAGACAATCAGCAGGTCTTGCAGCATCTCTGAAGAGATGATGTGGAGGTCCCGGCGTTGGACTGGGGTGGGCAAGGTCAGAAATCACTCTATTCTCTCTCCAGAGATCACACGACATCAGGTTATAGTCCAACAGGTTTATTTGAAAGCACAAGCTTTCGAAGTTTTACTCCTTTTTCAGGTGTTAGTGAGAGAGGTAGTATCAGACACAGAATTTATAAGTAAAAGATCAAAGGGTCACACGACTAATGAGGATGTACAAAACAAACCTAAATTGCTGTTAAA
This sequence comes from Rhincodon typus, assembly GCF_021869965.1. Classification (NCBI taxonomy): domain Eukaryota; kingdom Metazoa; phylum Chordata; class Chondrichthyes; order Orectolobiformes; family Rhincodontidae; genus Rhincodon; species Rhincodon typus. The sequence continues at coordinate 41,966,414 of NC_063332.1, read as the reverse complement.
TCTTTAATCAGTTAGGTTTCAATTGATTAATATGTTTCTGCAAATCCCCATATTCCTTTCAAGTCTTTGCCCTGAGAGAACTAAAGATGTTATCAGTATAAAGAAGAGATGACATTTTAGGTCAGACAATGTTCGTTAGATGTGAGACCTTGTTTAGAATCTGTTTGTGTTTTAGTTTGGAATCAGAATGGTTTTATTTCTAAAGTGGGAAATTATAAAACACCACATTGACTGAGTGTCTATAAATTGTGTGCTTGTTGAACAAAATAGAATTTGTCTGCAAATACAAATTCACCCATTAGATTCACGTGTCTATGCATGCGTGTGTGTGTGTGTGTGTGTGTCTACATATGCGTGTATGTGAGTGAATGTGTGAGAGGGTACAGTGTGGTGGGGTCACCTTTAGTGCAACATGAACCCAAGATCCCGGTTGAGGCCGTCCTCATGGGTACCGAACTTGGCTATCAGCCTCTGCTCAGTGACTCCGTGCTGTGGTGCATCCCAAGATCTGCCTTGGGGGATGTTTACCCAAAGATCCGAGGCCAAATGTCCCTAACTGCTGAAGTGTTCCCCCGCTGCGAGGACAGTGACTTTGAAGGAATTCGGGAATTTAAATATACATATTAATCAATTAAAACCTTCTAACTGATTAAAGATTTAACAGCATCTTTGGTGTGTTTAGTACATCCTCATCAGTGGTGTGACTTCCTTGGTCTTTTACTTTCTGCATCTGATACTACCTTCCTCACTAACACGTGAAAAAGGAGTAAGACTCTGAAAGCTTGCTTCTTCAAATAAATCTGTTGGACTATAAGCTGGTGTTGTGTGATCTCTGGAGAGAGAAACAGAGTTCATATTTCTTCCAATTATGCTGATTTGAGTCCAATTATTTCATTGAAAGGTAGTGAACATTTGGTGGGCTGAATAGCCAACCTCTGTTCCTAGGGCATATGATAGTATCATGAAAAGCTTTTTAACACTTTGTCAAAGTGCCTGTGCCTTCTTTGATAATTTAACATGTTGTAACATCACCTTCTTACAACACACTGAATACAATAATATTCTACCTTATTTAATGTCAGACCTAGCATTTAATTTTGAAGCATTTTTAAATCATAAGAGTTATCTTCTCCAAGCTATATAATACTGTATTCTGTTTGGTTCATCTTTAGCAGTAATTCTTTATGGAAGTGATATTTCTCTTTCCAATTCTTCTTAATTTATTTATTTACTGTATTCCTTAATACTTACTTTACATCTGTAGCATCTCAATGTTATTTGTAATCTGCTGACTTCAAGCGTACATATTTATATTACATGAATGTTGTTTTAATTCTGTTGTTTGATTGTATATTTTCAGAATTTTAAACACTGCACTCAGACTTTTAAACTCTGTTCTACAGCAATACTGAATGATAATCTTCCAATAAAACTTTACATTCAATTCACTGTAAATACTACATTGTGTTATTTTGTTCAAGTGGAAATTTGCCTTAGAGGTAATATTGTACCACTGTACTGCTCACTAGGGCTTTCCTACATTTGTAAACAACTAAAATAGTAGTTCCCACAACTGAAGGTTTTTTTTAATGCAGTTTATTGTATCATAGCAATTCACCTTAAGTAGTCAGGCGTAATTATATTTATTGGGAACCAGGTATGTCATATCAGTCTTCATCAGGGCCCTCATGTGAGACTAATTGTTTTTCTATCCAAAGCTTGTTTTATATCATCAGATTAGATGGAGCTTAATACAGTTCAACATTAACTCTCTCAGAATCACTATTTTATACAGTAATACCATTCTCCCCAGGTTCCCCAGTTGGTGATATAAGACTTAAATACAATTTGTCAATTTTTGGACATCAATGTGGATGAACCAACTCCAGCCTTCGTATTTTGTAGGAGATACATTGAGGAATTTCTCCTCCTGTTATCATTCTTCGCTTGACAGGGAAAATACGAGAATGAAAGCTTTCAGACAAAGACAGGTTGATTTGACACCTGCTAGAGAAGTTTTAGCCTACTTGTTATAGAGCTCCCATAGACACAATGGGGCTACAATATTCCAAAGACATAAAATTTATTTCCATGATCGAGTCTATTAAATTGTACATTAACTTCACAAGGTTTTATCCTTGTGAGCATGACTGCTCTTTTAAGGTGAACATTGATTAAGAGTCTATAAAGTGTCTACAATACAACAGCTTGCTGTTATCAAAGTGCTTTGCTGATCTTTTGGGATTATTAAACCAGCTTTTGTGCTGGGGATAGGTCCTGAGAAAGTCGCTACCTGTGCCAACCAGGCTGGTTTACATTTCCTTTTATTTCTTAAGTTCCTTTGGTCGAAGTGAATTAATAAATAACATAACAAAAGATCTTGGATGACATACAAGTATGAATTGTTATTTAAAGTTTGCTCCTTCATTTTATCTTTAAAACCTGATACAGTTGTGCATTTCTTATGACATTGTTGCTCATTTGTAAAGTACAAAGTACACTTACAGAGTAAGCATTTGAGAAAGAAGCTCAAATACAGAGTTCACACAGTAGTAACTTTGAAGACAATCTTGGAATACTGTGCTCTAAGATTTTAAATGTTATGTTTGCATCCATTATAAGCTTTTCTCTATGGTGCCTGAATTACTGAGCTTTGAAACATGAATAAAAAGCACCTTCAAAAACCAAATCCCCCTGTTCAGTGTCTTATATTAAGAGAAAAGTAGCAGTAGCCTTTGGGATCAATGTAACACCGTGATGCTCAGCAGCTTAAATAAATTTACTGTTCATCAATTTCTGACTTTTATGCCTTATTCCCTGAGGTTTTGTCAGGTGGTTGAAAGCCACATGATTTTGGATACCCAGCCCTTCAGTCAATGGAGTTAGTTGACAACACCATAATGGATTTCTGGGAAGGTATGCATATGTCAAGTAGCGATGGTTCTCTGACTTTTGCTCAGAGCGAGATTCCATGCTGCTAAGTGTTACAGATGTCAAGTAAGCATGAAGTACAATGATGGATCTAAAAATACTCCAGCAAATGTCATGCTCTGTGGTACATCATTAGTCATGCCTGCATCCATCAGCTCAACATGGTTTTCATGCATTTTGCATTTCAATTATACACTGCAGAGAGCAAAAGAAAGAAGCTTTTAGTAAATATTCCTACTCCTGGATCAAAGTATGAGTTTACAACTAATAGTCAAACTTTAACATTTTTTAAAATATTATATGAATATTTTATTCTTTTCTGATTTACACAACGTCTAAATTACCTGAAATGCATTATTATTCTGATGATAATATAGTCTCTGAGTATGTGTTTGAAGCATTAAAATAAACATATATAGCAAGAAATAGGATGAGAGAACAATGCACGACTAAAGATATTGTGGTTCTAGTCAAGAATAAAAAAAATCATATTTAGATATAGACAATTGGGATCAACTGAATCTCTTGAAGATTATGAAGAGTGTAGAGGCATGCTTAAGAAGGAAATCAGGAAGGCAAAAAAGGGATATAAAATTGCCTTGGTAGATAAGTTAAAGATAATCCAAAAAGACTCTACAAATACATAAAAAGCAAGAGAGCAACTGGAGGGAAAGTAGGACCCCTTAAAGATCAACAAGGTCATCTTTGTGTTGAACCTCAGGAGATGGGAGAGATATTAAATGAATGTTTTGTGACAGTTTTTACTGTTGAGAAATAAATGAAGGCTAGACTACTCAGGGAAATAAATATTGAAGTTTTGAAAACAGTTCACATTACAGAAGAGGAAGTGTTGGAAGTGTTAGAAACGTAAAAGTAGATAAATCTCCAAGTCCTGATCAAGTTTATCCCAGCACGTGGTTGGAAGTTAGGGAAGAAATTGGGAATCCCCCAGCAGAAATAGTTGTATCATCTATAAGGATGGGTGAAGTACCAGTTGACTGGAGGGTTGTTAATATTGTGCCACTGTTTAAGAAAGGCTGTAAGGAGAAGCCTGGAAGGTATAGACCTGTGAGTCTGACATCGGTGGCGGGTAAGTTGTTAGAGGTGATGCTGAAAGATAGGATTTACATGCATTTGGAGAGGCAAGGATCAATTAAGGATACTCTACATGGTTTTGTGTGAAGGAAATTCATGTCTCACAAACTTGATGGAGCTTTTCTTAATGAAGTAACTAAAAAGATTGATGAAGGCAGAGTGATAGATGTTATTTACTTGTTAAAACGAAAGAACTGCGGATGCTGTAAATCAGGAAACAAAACAGAAATTGCTGGAAAAGCTCAGCAGGTCTGGCAGCAT
>NC_063332.1:41890681-41961727 GCF_021869965.1 Rhincodon typus | reverse complement strand
CAATTTCTGTTTTGTTTCGTTATTTACTTGGACTTTAGAAAAGCCTTTGACAAGCTTCCGCCTGGTGGACTGTTTAGTAAAGTTAGATCAAATGGGATTCAGGGTGAGCTTGCGAATTGAATACAAAATTGGCTTTGTGGTAGGAGACAGGAACACATTGGAAGCTTGTTTATCAGACTGGAGGCCTGTGACCAGTGGTATTCCACAGGGGTCAGTACTGGGTCCACTTTTGTTTGTAATTTATATAAATGAGTTGGATGAGAACATAGGCGGCATGGGTCGTAAGTTTGCAGATGACATCAAAATTGGTGATATAGTTGACAGTGAAGAAGGATATATAAGATTACAGAGATCTTGATCATTTAGGTCAATGGGCTGAGGATTGGCAGATGGGGTTTAATTTAGATGAATGTGAGGTATTGCATTTTGGTAATTTAAAAAAGACAGGACTTATACAATTAATGGTACGGGCCCTGGGTCGTGTTGTAGAACAGTGAGACCTAGGGGTTCAGGGACATAATTCTTTGAAATTTGTGTCACAGGTAGACAGGGTAGTTAAGAAGACATTTAGCACACTTGCCTTAATTGCTCAGAAATTTGTGTATGGGAGTTGGAACGTCATATTGACAGTTTACAGGATGTTGATGAGGCCTCTTCTGGAGTAGTGTATGCAGTTCTAGTTGCCCTGTTATAGGAAGGATATTATTAAACTGGAGAGGGTTCAGAAAAGATTTAGCAACATGTTGCCAAAAATTGAATCAGAGATAGTAGGAACTGCAGATGCTGGAGAATCCAAGACAACAAGGTGCAGAGCTGGATGAACACAGCAGGCCAAGCAGCATCATAGGAGCAGAAAGGCTGACGTTTTGGGCCTAGACCCTTCATCAGAAATGGGGGAGGGGAAGGGTGTTCTGAAATAATGTCCGGAGGGAGGAGGGTAACTTCTTCAGGCTAGGCATCCTTAGAAGTTTTCGGATTCTCCAGCATCTGCAGTTTCTACAATCTCTGATTCAATTTTAACCCCACTGCGAAGCCTCTTCTAAGGATGCCTAGCCTGAAGACACTTCTCACTCCGGACATTATTTCAGAACACCCTTCCCCTCCCCCATTTCTGATGAAGGGTCTAGGCCCGAAACGTCAGCCTTTCTGTTCCTATGATGCTGCTTGGCCTGCTGTGTTGCCAAAAATGGAAGGTTTGAGATTGGAGGGGCTGGCACTTCATTCACTGGAACTTAGGAGAAAGAGGGGTGACTTTACAGATGTTTATAAAATGATGAAGGGCATAGGTAAGGTGAATGGCAGTGGTCTTTTTCCTAGGGTGGGGGTTTTCAAAACTAGGGGGCATAGTTTTAAGATGACAGAAGAAAGATGTAAAAAGTACATGAGGGGAACTTCCACAGACGCTGGTACAGTTACATCATTTACGAGGCATTTGGATAAATTCATGAATAGAAAAGGTTTGAAGGGATATGGCCAAGGGCAGGCAGGAGGGACGAGTTTAGATTGGGATTAAGGTCAGCATGGACTGGTTGGACCAAAGGTTCTGTTTCCATACTGTGCTACATGACTCTATGACTCTAAACATCCTTGATATTATTAGCATCAAATGTATTCTCTGTTGCGATTTTCATAACAATTTAGTATATTATAACTTACATCATGTTTTATAATTGAACAAATTAGTCAATCCTAGCCATCAAAAGCAAAATACAAATGGTTAAAAACCAAAAAGCACTGAATCAGTGAGTACCAAATTTTCCACTTTTAATGGACATATAGGCTGTAAAATATAAAGGCCAGCAAATAAAAGCTCATCTTTTATCCAATAGACTCACTTCAACAAGTCTTGGCTGGACCACTGTTTGGAGCATTTCTTGCTGATTTTGCACTCTATACACAAAAAGCGAAAGTAAGTCCAATCCCTTTTCCGCAGAAATGTGCTTTCTGTTTTCCAGATTAATGGCAGTTATGGCCAATTCTGTCACTCAGGCCACTGTCCTCTTTGAATGTGAGAAAAACAGCAGGAGCCACTGTAAACTAAAAAATGGAAAATGTGAAAAAACATGAAGAGCGCAATACAATTGAAAAGAAGGGAATCTTGGAGGAATTCTGACAATTAATCAATAATCCTGCTGATGGCTTTATAAAAGTAATTGTATATGAATGTATTACAATTTATCTTATTTGAAGTTTTGTGCAGACACTGTCACAACTTTATACTCATACTATTACATATGTTTGTAAAATTAAAAGCTAATCTCTCTCTTAAAAAGGACAGAGAATCCTCTAAGTCACATGACTGTTCCTGTTTATTTACTTCAGCCAGAAGGGCAAACAGAGAAATAGCTTGTCTCACTATCAACCAAAAGGGAGCCATTTAGTTCTGAGGAAGGGTCACCGGACCCGAAACGTTAACTCTGTTTTCTCCTTCACAGATGCTGCCAGACCTGCTGAGCTTTTCCAGCAACTTTGTTTTTGTTTTCCATTTAGAATTTGGTCAATCCTTGGACAAAACAATGTGTCTTCCTCAGGGTGTGAGAATTCAATGCTTCTGAGCAAAATAGGCAACTGGAAGAATCCCCACACGGAATTCTTGCATAAGTGACTTTGGTTTGTGAAACAATTATTCATCTAAAATGAATTTGTCAGCCATTTTAAATTGTGTTCAGATTCAGATGAGCTATAAGGCATCATTTTAAACAGAACACCAAGAAAAACTCTGAAAGACACCATTAGAGAAAGATTTCTCAAAACGGAAAGGGCAAAAAGAAGCAAACCAGCTGAGGACTGCTGTATTGAACCAGGCTACCAAGAGACAAAACATGAAGTGCGACAAAAATAAAACAAAGGTGCTGTCATTCTATCCCAGAACCTGTTCTGCTCATCCAACTATTCAAGAACAGAAGCCATCATAGCTGCTGAATTCAGACTTCAGGTTTTCAACTCTTTTAGATACGAAACAAAATCTTCAAGCGAGTAGTGGGCCTGCAATGATAATAGGCTACTCTTGTTCTCAACTTTATCTTTTATCTGTGTAAAATTTTAATCTTGGCATTTGCATTTTATCTTATAAATGGATCACCATTTTACTTAATAACCTTCAGCAATAGTTGCACAATAACCTAGCCTTTAATCTTGGTTCATGCTAATGTTTTGTTGCTGGTTGCCCTGATATTGGAAAACTCACCAAACCAGAAGAAGATTAAATGACCTACATAAATTCACAGTTCATGGGTTACTCTGCAGATACATCTGGTGCCGTTATGGCACATAGGAATAAAAATAGTCACACTATGATAGAATTTTAAATTAATTCTGAAAATAACGTCTTAAATCTGAACAAAGTAAAATATGTTTCTAAGAGGGTGTGAGGAACAAGTTGGTGTGATAGATTGTGAAAATACACTGAAAGATTTGAAGGTAGACAGGTGATGATGAGTACTTAGGAAATGGAAGTGTGGAGAACTTGACACCTGTAATCTTGATGTAAATATTAGGGAAAATGTTCAGAACTACTATAAAGGATGTGATAACTGAACATTTAGAAAAGAATAGTAAACCTACTCAGAGATAGTAAGAATTGCTGATGCTGGAGTCAAAGGTAACACAGTGTGGAGCTGCTTTCTGCTTTTCTGCTTTCCTGCCCCTCTTCCTGACCTGAAACGTCAGCTTTCCTGCTCCTCTGAACATCAGATAGATGTTCACCTGTACATCAGCTAATGCGGTCTACTGCAACCGCTGCTCTCAATGCTCTCTACATCGGTGAGACCGAGCGGAGGCTCAGAGACCGCTTTGTAGAGCACCTGCACTCTGTTCATGACAAATGACAACACCATCCCCCCAGTCACGAACCACTTCAACTCCCCCTCCCACTCCCTGGGTGACATGTCCATCCTGGGCCTCCTTCAGTGTCACAATGACGCCACCCGGAAACTGGAGGAGCAGCCCTTCATATTCCACCTTGGGAGCCTACAACTCAATGGTCTCAATGTGGACTTTACTAGCTTCAAAATCTCCCCACCCCTGGCCTCATCCCACGTCCAGCCCCTCCTCTCGTCCCCACCTCCTTGACCAGTCTGTCTTTTCTCCCACCTATCCGCTCCTCCCATCTCACTGACCAAACCCCAGCACTGCCTGCCTGCACTCACCTATCACCATCCCACCTACCTTCCCCAGCCCTAATCCTCCTCTCTTTATTTATTTCAGCCCCCTTCCCCTCCCCCATTTCTGAAGAAGGGTCCCGACCCGAATCATCAGCTTTCCTGCTTCTCTGATGCTGCCTGGTCTGCCGTGTTCCTCCAGATCCACAAAATGGTAAAATTATGCTGTGTCAACATGGGTTATGAAGAGGAAATTGTGATTCACAAATGTATTGGAATATATTCAGGATGTTACTCATAACATAGACAGAAGAGAGCCCATGGATGGTTCAAAAGTTAGATCACATAAGACCCTGTTGCGGGCAGCTAGGTTTTGGGAGTAAATTCATCTTTTCCAGTATTGCCCACATCATCGTGAAACCATATTAAAAGGGAGCAATATAGTTCACAGTGGAAGGAGCATGATAGAACAACCTTCAAAAAAATAGAACACTAATCAGTTCTCTGCAAACAATAGAGATATGGTCAAACTGTGTGCCTTAATTGAATTTACATGAGCTTTGTGAGCCCATGGTTCCCTTTTGTTTCTCTGTGGCATTGCCATGGAGAATTGACTTACCATAGATTATCAATCTGTTTTACTATGACATAGATGTTTTCATCCTCTGAATTGACATGCTTGCATTTGTCCTGATAGGTGCATGATAGGGAGGTGCCGGTGTTGAAGAGGTGGACAAGCTCAGAAATCACATGACACCAGGTTATAGTCAAATAGGTTTATTTGAAAACACAAGCTTTCGGAGCCTCGCTCCTTCTTCAGGTGTTAGTGAGAGAGGTAGTGTCACACACAGAATTTATAAGTAAAAGATCAAAGGGTCACACCGCTTATGAGGATGTATTAAACAAACCTAAGATGCTGCTAAATCTTTAATCAGATAGAAGGTTTTAATTGATTAATATGTATATGTAAATCCCCAAATTCCTTTCAAGTCATTGCCCTGAGAGAACTAAAGGTTTTATCAGTGTAAAGAAGAGGTAACATTTTAGGTCAGATAATGCACGTTAGGTGTGAGGGCTTGTGTAGAATCTGTTTGTGATTTGGTTCGGAGTCAGACTGGTTTTGTTTCTAAAGTATGAATTTATAAAACACCACATTAACTGATTATCTATAAATTGTATGCTTTTTGAACAAAATAGAATGTATCTGCAAATACAAATTCACCCCATAGATTTATATATGTTTGTGTGCAAGTGTGTGTGTGTGTGTGTGTGTGTGTGTGTGTGTGTGTGTGTGTGTGTTTGTATTTGTGTGTGTGAGAGTTTGTATATTGTGGTGGGGTCACCTGTAGTGTGACATGAACCCAAGCTCCCAGTCAAGGCCGTCCTCATGGGTACCGAGTTTGGCTATCAGCCTCTGCTCAGCGACTCTACATTTTTATGCATCCCGAAGTCCACCTTGGAGGAGTTTACCTGAAGATCTGAGACTGAATGTCTTTGACCGCTGAAGTGTTCCCCGACACTGGCGATTGTTGCGCAGTGTCCATTCATCTGTTGTTGTAGCATCTGCATGGTCTCGCCAACATACCATGCCTCAGGGCATCCTTGCCTGCAGCATATGAGATAGACAAATTTGGCCGAGTCACATGAGTACCTGCTGTGCATGTGGTGGGTGGTGTTCCCACGTGTGATGGTAGTGTCCATGTCGAAGATCTGACATGTCCTGCAGACATTGCCATGACAGGGTTGTATAGTGTTATGGTTGATGTCGTCCTGAAGGCTGAGTAAGTTTGCTGTGAACAATTGTCTGTTTAAAGTTTGGTGGTTGTTTGAAGGTGAGAAGTGAAGTCGTGGGGAAGATCTTGACAAGGCGCTCACCGTCATTGATAATGTGTTGAAAGCTACAAAGAACACGGCGTAGTTTCTCCGCTCCTGGGAAATACTCGATGCAAAGGATAGCTTATCAGATGTATTCCAAGGAGGTCATTACGATCTTTCATTGTGACATGTTGGAACTGGCGATCGATGAGTTGAGCATCATATTCTGTTCCAATGAGGGCATCTTTCAAAACCTTCAAATGTCTGTTGCATTAGTCCTCATCTGAGGAGATCCTGCGTATTCACAGGGTTTGTCCGTAGGGGATGGCTTCTTCAATATATTTAGGGTGGAAGCTATAGAAGTGCAGCATCATGAGGTTATCCGTAGGCTTGAATGAGGTCTTGCGGTGTCTGTCATACAATGGATGAATGGACATCGCACAACAATTGCCAGACAGGGATGTTCCCTCCCATTTGTGGAACATTTTAGCAGTCAAGGACAATCGGCCTCGGGTTTTTGGGCAAACATCCTCCAAGTTGGACTTTGGAATACACAACAAAGCAGAATCACTGAGCAGAGGCTGACAGCCAAGTTCAGTACCCATGAGGATTGCCTCAACTTGAAACTTAGGTTCATGTGGCACTAAAGGTGACCCCACCACACTATATACTCTCACATACACACGCACACAAACACAATCCCATACACACACACACACACACACACATATCTTCTCTCATCAACACACTGCCTCTCTCTCACACTCACACACACTTTCACACAGATCTCTCATAGACACACACACTCTCACACAAATCTTTTCTCATAGACACACACTCTCACACAAATCTTTTCTCATAGACACACACGCGCACACATATACAAACTCTCTCTCTTTCTCACGCACACACTCTCTCTCTTTCACACATGCACTCACGCACATACTCACTCTCTCTCCACCTCACACACATTCTCTGTCTCTCTCCCTTACCGACACTCTCTCTCTCTCTATCTCACCCATGCACTCTGTCTTTCTCCCTCACCCACACACAAATACACACGCACACTCTCTCTCTCCATCCCTGACACACACTCACTCTCTCTCCCAGCCTCAGACACACACACTTACTCTCTCTTTCCTCCCCTCACACGCACGCACATACGCGCGCGCGCACGCACACACACACACACACACACACACGTAAATCTATGGGGTGAATTTGTATTTGCAGATATCCTCTATTTTGTTCAAAATGTACACAATTTATAGACATTCAGTCAACGTGACATTTTATAAATTCCTACTTTAGAAATAAAACCAGTCTGATTCTAAACCAAAACACAAACAGATTCTAAACAAGGCCTTATACCCAACATGCATTGTCTGACCTAAAATGTCACCTCTTCTCTATACTGATAAAACCTTTGGATTCTCAGGGCAGAGACTTGAAAGGAATTCAGGGATTAATCATCATAGAATTCCTACAATGTGGAAAAAGGTCCTTCTGCCTAACAAGTCCACCCCGACCCTCAGAGCATCCCACCCAGACCCATCCCCCTATAGCCCGCCTAATCTACACATCCCAGAACACTGTGGGCAGTTTAGCATGGTCAATCCACCTAACCTGCGCATCTTTGGACTGTGGGAGGAAATTGGACCACCCGGAGGACAACCCACACAGACACAGGGAGAATGTGCAAACTCCACACAGGCAGTCACCCGAGCATGGAATCGAACCCGGGTCCCTGGTGCTGTGAGGCAGCGGTACTAATCACTCAGCCACTGTGCCACATATACATATGCATATTAATCAATTGAAACCTTCTAACTGATTAAAGATTTAACTGCATCTGAGATTTGTTTAATACATCCTCATCAGTAAAGTGACCCTTTGATCTTTTACTTATAAAGTCTGCGTCTAATACTATCGCTCTCATGAACACCTGAAGAAGGAAAAAGGCTCTCAAAGCTTGTGTTCTCAAATAAACCTGTTGGTCTATAACTTGGTGTCGTGTGATTTCTGACCTGATATGTGCAAGATAAAAATCTTTGAAAACAAAACTCTCTTTTCAGTGAAACGTAGCAAGAACTAGAAAAGGATGGGGAAAAAACATGAATGTGATTTCAAAATCAATAAATAGGATAACTACATTGGGATAAAGTGCATAATAAGGAGCAGTATGGGTTGATTAAAAACTGATAGCTGAAATATTATCAAGAAAATTAAGGAAATGAAGATTTATTGAGTAATTGACTTGTGTCAGTCTTTTTTACAGTTGAGACAAAAATCTGCATGCAGAAATACATAGTAACTCAGAGACAGGATAATATAAATAAACCAATGCAAAATATAGCAATGAGAGAAACACTGGCAATAAAGAACACCTTATTTCCAGAATGGGATGAGGTCCATTTCAGAAATATAAAGGAACTGTGTGAGAACATTGCAGATGCCCTAACTATAATCGACCAAAGTTCTTATAATTCAGAAATGACTTTTTTGCATAATAAAGGTGCTAATGTAATTCTACATGGTTAAGGAAAGAGAGTGAGACGGAAGTTAAGGAATTATAGACCTGCTAGCACTGCTTGTATGTGGAAAATACTCGAGTCTATAATCAAGGGTTGCATCATGGAAATTTTGAACATGATCAGCTGATCAGAGTCAACATAGATTTGTAATGGCTTGTTTGGGCCTCTGATGAAATTTTTTGAAGCAGTTACTAGAGCAATAGGCAGGATATTGGCTGTGGATTTTATTTATTTGGACTTCCAGAAGGCATTTAGTAAATTCCTAACATGGGACTGTTAGCCAAGTTGAAGCTTGTGGAATAGAAAGTAAATTATTCACCTGGTTAGGGAATTGACTGAGCAGCAGGAGACAGAGTGGGGATAATGTATTCCTTTACAATTTCAAAATCGCAATTTGTATATCTGTATGCAGTGTTTGCTTATAGCTACCATCTTTAAAAAGTAGTTAGAGCTGGATGTAAGGCAGGAGAAAGCATGGTATTTGTTCCTTAGCTCACAATCAAGCAACATCATCAAATTTAGTAAGCAGGTATTCTAAATGGTAAGATGTTAATACAGATAGTTCTGCTATAACACTTGTCGTTAACGCGAATTGGCTGTAACGTGATTGATGAATAGTGGACGGATAATGCAAACTTTCTGCTGTACAGTTATAGCAATTTTCTATAACGATTTCCATACAACGTGATTTTCTCTAACGTGATTTTCTATGCCGCGATTTTCTATAGCGCAAGGTCACACAAGAACGCAACTATCCCTTTATAGGAGAACTACCTGTACTGATGTGCTATAAGCTGTGGTGTTGGGGCTTCAGTTATTCAGCATATTTATGAATGATTTAGAGATAGAATTGAAATCCTAGTTTCCATTTATCTTAGTTTTCTTATCTTTTCAAGGCCTAGCCAATGACATGCACTTGCTATGAAAGAATTTTTTGTGAGTTCCAAAGAAGAACCAATTGAACTTGAAATGTTAACTCAATTTTTCTCTCTCCCTAGATGATGCCAGGCTTGCTGAGTTTCTTCAATATTTTCTGTTTTTTTTCTGATTTCTATCATAGAACATTAGTCTGGAACAGTGGATTACTAGCACAGTGCCATTAACACTATGACACTGTCTGCTCATAAACATTTATCAAGAAACTTATCACATCACAACAGAGCATAATATTTTAGTCATTTTCAGTTATCTGAAATCAGGTTACTCATCGTTGGTACAACAGATACATTATTTCTGTCACAAGCCCATTTTCAGTTGTATCAATCAAACTATAGCAGGTTACCACTCTTAAATAAATCTAAAAACAACTTTAATGTGATTGGAAAAAAAGGAAAATTTCTAAAATGCTGCCTAATTACACAGTTCATGGATGGTTTTATATTTGGTGAAATGCAAATGGATTTGAGTGCAAACCTGAGTCGGGCGACCAGATTTTCAAAAGTCAAAATTTGGATACCTTGAAAAGCCAAGGGAATGTGGGACTCTACAATGCCTGTCATGTTGGGCATCTAATGGTGCTAGTCAAAGAAGCGATTGTGGAGAGATACAGGACCACTCCATAAAATGCAATGTGATGCATGTTTACAGGAAGAAGGACAAATCTTACACAGATTTTCTCTGTCCAATGCACCATACCACTAGCCCCCCTTATCCGACTTCCAGTTTATAATCAACAAAAAAGGAAATGTTGAAAAATAGATTATTTGAATTGTTTTGATGAAATGGTCCATCGGATGGAAGACTGAGCCCATCCAGGCAAAACCTTACATCTCGACACCTTAAATCGAAGCAAAAACATCCAATTCACAAACTCAAACAATTCTGAGAGCACTTTCAACTGTTACAGCCTATTACACCAAAAGTAGAACCTGTCCCCATTTGTGCTTTTCATAGCACACATAGTAGATTAGATTAAAAAAAACAAAGTAGATAGGAGCAGAAGTAGGCCATCTGGTCCCACACCTTTGCTCTGCCTTTTAACAGAATCATGGCTGGATATGTGCAATTTTAATGTATGCAATTGACCTTTATAAAATAAACAAGTTTACAACCTCTTTAAAATAGTGAACAGAAAGCTTTTAAAGGAATAGATTAAGTATTCACACCCTGGTCTTGCCAAAAGTAATTGCTAGCCGGTAGTTATTCTAAAGATTATATTTTAAACATCAATATATGATGACATGCCAGAAAAATGAATATAAATTTAAATGAGTGAACATCTGCAAAAGGAATTAGTACTGTACTGATGCATTAATACACTACAAGTATGCAGAAAGTGTACAATGAAAGGCAAGTATGAAAGGCGTGGTATAAATCAAACAGATGGATTATTTTACTCGTTCTTCTACTTTGGGTGAGTTAAACTAATTTAAGATTTGTTTTCAGAAAGTCAATAAAACAAGATTAAGCATTTTTTATCCATTATGAATATAATGTATTGATGCAATATTTATCATTTAAGGTAACGAATTAGGGGCATGAAAGCAAAACTATAGTAGTCAAAATACAATATTCTGTCAAAAGTGATATAAGAAGCAATTTCAGTACATACTACAAATTGGTCATTATTGTGTCAGCATTGCTACACTTTTTGTTTGCACACAAAACCTCGAAACCAATTAAAGTGAACTAGTCAAATTTACAGTCAAGAGTATTTTAACTCAATCTGTTCAATGAGAAAATGCAACATTCTGATTTTAATCTATGCTGCTCAGTTTTGCTTTTCACCTGATGTTCTGGGCACACAGAGCACTCACTTTATCCATGGTGCCTGATTATACTCTTTCTTCAAAGTGTAAATCAAGGATCTGGTTTAATTGCATCAAATTTCCCATCAGTTGGGTTTGGTTGAAATGAGCTTTTGTTGAGTTTCGCACAATGTAAGGAAATGTTTGCTTGTGGTATCTTCTGTTTCATGCTGTCAATAGGATAATCTCTCAGTTTCAGTGAAGGCTAAAATAGTTACTGCTATTGAGGGTCACAGGTCCAGTCAGCTGCTTTCTCAGGAACTCGTGACTCATCAGAAATGGCTCAGAAGAAAACTCACTCTCCTGATCTTGCGGGGCTGTTTGCTTCCTGGTTACAGATATATTTTTGCTCAACCTGTTTATGTTCTGAACATATGTTCAGAGATGTTATTACACACCTCTGAAGTAATGGAACTTGAACCCAAGCATCCTTTCTCTGAGGTTGGGACACTTCCTCTGCATCACAAGAATATTGTTCCTAATTATTTTGTTATTTACTCTCCTTTACTCAGAACAATCTTCTAGCCTCAGCCACCATCCACCATATCTTTCCCACAACTCCTGTCCCACTAGCACCACTCAACCCCAGACCACCCACACCATCTCAGCTCCGCTCCCACCTCCTCTGCATCATCACCTATTACTCATCCGCCTTTCCCCAGCACCCCGCCTCTCTACGCCTACCAATCCCTTGACTTTCCAGAGCAAGCTGCTTCTGCAATTCAGTGTGCACATTTTGGAGCATCACCAGAGGTTAGCAGTCAGCATCTTTAGCATCTCATCTTTCGTTATACCTGGTGATAAACCTGGCATGCTCTCCTACATTCCTCATTGTTGCTCTGGCTGCATGGTAACAATTGAATTTGGGATACACTCACAAGTTCTCTAGCTCCTATTAAGGGGAACCTTGTCCCGAAACAGAAAACAAATGGCATTACTGAGTATGTTACAGCATATCGGGAACAAGTGTCAGCTGAACATTTGAAGCCATGGAGAAAATGTAAGTTAATGGGAATGAAACTTCAAGCAATGATAAATGTGTGAACATGAAATGGGACATAAAAGTATTACTCATGAGTGTTAGAGATTGCTGGTGAGAGGGTACTGGGGTTGCAGTGCATTGAATGATCTGTGAGTTTAGTGATGATGTGGCAGAGAATGGCATTTGACCGTGATCACTTGTGTGAAGTTGTTCAACTTTTTGCAACACTGTACCCAAGTCCTCCCTTGAGTCCAGACTTTTTGCGTTGATCCCTATGGTGACCTGTTCCAATTTCCATCAAAGTGTATACAAAACAGGACATCTATTTCCTTTTCTACCTCATGGACTTCATCAAATGATCAAGGAACACTCTCTCTTCTCTGACATTCCATCCTCATTCTTCATTACTTGTGGGATTCTCCTTTTGAAACACCTGTTGCAGCTAGAATGTACCTCATGGTAATAGATACAATCTGGCTTTCAGATTGCAAGCTAACTGGACCTCATGCTAGCCTAACAAAGCCCTATATCTTCTGCTGAGTGCATGTTTAGCCAGCTGTACATTTAGCATTAGATTGCAATCATCGAAATTAGCAGACAGCATGAATTCTGCATTCTGCCTGAATCACTTCAATCAAATGCAGGTTAATTAGGTATCACAGTGACAGTCAACTCACCAGATCAGACTTTTAGCCCATTGAATATGGCCAATTGATACTACTCAAATTATTAGGAAGGGATAAGAAATTGTCAATAAGCAGAGGGAATTAAAGGTTAAAGTACAAAAATCACTTTAATCTACTAGATGGGCACAATAACAAAAAAAGAATTAATTGATAGAGGTTGGCTTTTAGCTTGTGTAAGTTAGAATCCAAAGAAACGGAAGTTATGCAGTCGTACAGACTTTTAACGAGATCCTCTCTGGAGAATTACATTCACTTCTGCTCCAGCCCTCAGAAGGGATTTATTGTCCTTTGAAAGGGCTCTTATGGTGCAGTGGCAATATCCCTGATTTTCTGAGCCAGTTGGGCGAGGTTCAACAGATATTTCAGAACACATTTGAACACATTGACTTAAAAATTGTCCACATTGTTCTTTGAATGCAATGTAGATTCACCAGAATGATACCAGGGATGAAAGCCTTAAATAGTGAGGAGAGCCTGGTGCCCAGCCTTGCAACTGATAAAATAGAAAGAGAGTGAGGGGTGATCTAATTGAGCTATTTATAGTGATTAAATAATTTAAAATGGTAGACAGAGAAAAGACTATTTCCTCTTTTGGAAGAATCCAAAACAGAAAGGTAAAACAATCTTAAAATTAAAGTCAAGCTGTTCAAGTGGGTGACATCAGAAGCATTTATTCAGGGACTATGTTGTGATGTTAATGTCAGTGGACTAGAAATCCAGAGGCCCATGCTGAAGGCAATATTGCCGTAATCTAACGAGACCAGAGGGCAGCTCCCTCACTAGAAAGATACAAAGAAGTAAAGAACATGATGGCGCATGAACAGGTCCTTTGGTCCAACAAGACTGCGCTGAAACATGATGCCTTTTTGCCTCTACGCAGTCCATATCCTTTTATTCCCTGCCTATTCATCAGATGCCTCTTAAACATTGCTAGTGTATTCGCCTCCACCACCTTCTCTGGCAGTGCATTCCATGCACTTATCACCCTCTGTGTAAAAAAACTGTCTCTCATATCTCCTTTCAACTTACCCCTTTTTGCCTTAAACCTATTTCCACTAGTAATTGACATTTCCACCTTGGGGAAAAAGACTCCAACTAGTCGTTCCATCCATGCATCTCATAATTTTATAAACTTTTATCATGTTGCCCCCCCCCCCCCGTCTCACCCTGCCCTGATCCTTTAACTTTTAAGTGAAAACAAATCAAATTTGTCCAATCTCTCCTCATAGCCAATGCCCTCCAAACCAGATGACATCCTGGTAAACCTTTGCTTTACCTTCTACTAAACATTTACATCCCTCTCACAGTGTTGCAACCAGAACTGTGCATAATGTTTCAAATGTTCTATACAGCTGCAATATGACTTGCCAATTTTTATACTCTATGCCCCATCCAGTGAGGGCAAGCATGCCATATGCCTTCTTGACCACCTTATCCACTTGTGTTGCCACTTTCAGAGAACTGTACACCTAAATCCTTCCGTTTATTGATGCGACCTAGGGTTCTACCATTTATTGCATACCTCCTGCATTAAAATGCATCACCTCACATTTTTCCAGATTAAATTCTATCTGCCATTTTTTTGGCCATGCATCCAATCTATCTATATCCTGCTGTATCCTCTGGCAATCCTCCTCACTATCCGCAGCTCCCCCAATCTTTGTGTCATCCATAAACTTATTTATCAGGCCAGCTACATTCTCCTACAAATCATTGATATATATTACAAACAACGGGAGTCCCAGCACTGATTCCTGTGCAACACCAATGGTTACAGATCTCCAGTCAGTAAAACACCCTTCCACCACTACTCTGTGTCCTCAATGACAAAACCAGTTCTCTATCCATTTTATCAGGTCGCTATGGATTACATGCAACTTCACCTTTAGTATCATGAAGAACCTTGTCAAAGGCCTTGCTAACGTCCACATCGATAACGTTCATCGCCCTGACCTCATCAAATGCATTTGTCTCTTCCTCAAAAAACTCAATCAAGTTTCTCTGCACAAAGCCAAACTACCTACCTCTAATATGTCCTTTTTTTTCAAATGTGAATAAGTCCTGTTTCCAAGAATCTTCTCCAACAATCTCCCTTCCACTGACGTAAGGCTCATCATCCTGCAATTTCCCAGATCATCCTTTTTGTCCTTCTTAAACAAAGGAATAACATTGGTTAGTCTCCAGCCCTCTGGAACCTCACCTGTGACTAACGGAGATACAAAGATTTCGGACAAGACCCCAGCAATATTGTCATCTGTCTCCCTCAGCATTCTGGGATGGATCAAATCAAGCTCTAAGGACTTGTCTAGCTTAATACTTTTAAAAATACCCTACAGCAACTTCTTTTTTATATTTACATGCCCTAGAATATCAACATATCCCTCCCAAAACTCACCGTCCGCCATGTTCTTCTCCTTTGTGAATATTGATGCAAAATATTTGTTAAGCACCTAATCCACTTCCTCTGGCTCCATGCAAAAATTCTTCCTTTGTCCTTGAGTGGACCTAACCTTTTCCTAGATAGCTCCTTGCTCCTTATATGCGTGTAAAATGCCTTGGAATTTTTTAAAATCCTGTTTGCCAAAGACTTTTCATGGCCCCTTTTAGCCATCCAAATTCCTTGTTTGAGGCCCTTCCAGCTGTCTTTACATCCTTGAGGGCTGTGATTGTCTACAGTTTCCTAAAACTTACGTGTGCATCCTTTTTCTTCTGACTATGGTTCCTAAATCTTGCCATCCTTATCCTTCACTTTCACAGGAACATGCTGGTCCTGAATTCTTATCAACTGACCTTTGCTATTACAAGGGGGCAAAGTTTTAAAGTGAGTGGAGGTAGATACAGGGGAGACGTCAGAGGTAGGTCCTTTACTCAGAGAGTGGTTGGGGCATGGAATGCATTGCCGGAGAGGGTAGTGGAGTCGGCCTCATTAGGGGCATTTAAGTGGCTATTAGATAGGCATATGGATGATAATATAAGGTAGGGATGGAGGTTAGATAGACCTTAGGATTAGGGTAAAAGTTCAGCATAACATTGTGGGCCGAAAGGCCTGTATTGTGCTGTACTGTTCTATGTTCTTTGTTCTAAAAGATTCCCACATGCTAGATTTGGATTTACCCTCAAACCACCATTCCCCCCACCCACCCCACCCCACCCCACCCCCAATATACATTCCTCAGTTCCTGCCTAATATTGTGATAATTAGCCTTTCCCCAGTTTTATATTTTCACCCAAGGACTATTCTTATTCTTATCCTTAATTAACTAAAATCTTACAGAATTATATTCACTGTTCCTGAAATGCTCCTCCACTGAAACTTCAATCAAATGGCCCTGCTCATTCCCCAATACCAAGTCTAGTATGGTCTATTTCCAGTTGGGTTATTTTTTCAAATTGTTTCAAAAAAACATCCTGGACACACCTAACACATTCCCCCAACATCATCTAAATGACTCACAGTCAACTTAGACAAAGTTACAATCACTCATGACCACAAACCTGTTGTTTGTACTATTTTGCATAATCTGTCCACATATCTTTTTTTAAAATTTATTAATGTGATGAGGGCATCACTGGCTAGGCTCACATTTATTGCCCATCCCTAATTGCCCAGAGGGAATTTAAGAGTCAACCATATTGCTGTGGGCCTGGAGTCACATGTAGGCCAGACCAGGTAAGGACAGCAGTTTCCTTTCTTAAAGGACATTAGTGAACCAGATGGGTTCTCATGACAATGGTTTTGTGGTTATCATTAAACTCTTAATTCCAGATTTTTAATGAATTCAACTTCCACCACCTGCCGTAACAGGATTTGAACTAAGGTTCCCAGAACATTATCTGGGTCTCTGGATTTATAGTCCAGCAATAAAACCACTAGGCCACCGCCTCCCTGATCCGTTCCTCTATCACCTGCTGGCTGTTAGGAGGCTGTAATACAATCCCATCAATGTGATTACACCTTTCCTATTCTTCAGCTCTACCCATATGGCCTACCTGGATGAGCCCTCCAAGGTGTCCTCCCTCAGGGTAGGTATGAGATTTTTCTGATGAAAGTTGTATGCCTGCTCACAAATATCCTTGACTCTGGCACCAAGGAGGCAATACACCATGAGTTTTGCTTGTGGCCATAGAAATGCCTATCTGTGCCTCTAATTAAAGTGTTCCCTATCATTTCTACTTGCATACACTTTGACCCTCCCTGCTGAAGTTCTGAAGAAGGGTCACCGGACCCGAAACGTTAACTCTGTTTTCTCCTTCACTGATGCTGCCAGACCAGCTGAGTTTTTCCAGCAACTTTGTTTTTGTTCCTGATTTACAGCACCTGTAGTTCTTGTGGTTTTTATGAGATTTTTCTCTATCAGTAATGCAACTCCCTCACACTTTTACATCCCTATCCTGCCTGAAATACCTAAATCCTGGAATGTCTAGCTGCCAGTCTTGTCCGTCTCTCAACCAAGTCTCTGTAATAGCAATAACATCATAATTATATGTAGTAATTCAAGCTATTTCTGCCTGACTTTACATACTCCTTGCATTAAAACAAGCATACCTCAGACCGTCAGTCCCACTGTGTTCAATAACCTCACCTGTCTGTTTTTCCTCCTAGTTGTACTGGCCTAAGTTTCTGACACCTCCTCGATCATATTACTTGCTGACCTACTGCTCTGGTTCCTGTCCCCCTGCCTCACTAGTTTAAACCCTCCCGAGTGACATTAGCAAAGCCTCCTTGCCAGGATATTGGTGCCCTTCCACTTTAGGTGCAACCTCTGACACGCCACAGGAAGTTATCCAGAAATTAGTATCCTCGGGGTTCTGCTTTTCAACTTCCTACCTAATACCCTGAACTCCCTTTTCAGGACCTCATCTTTCTGCTGATTTCTTCGGAACCAATATGGACCACAACTCTGCCCACCCTCCCATTTCAGAATATCGTATGCCTGCTCACAAATATCCTTGACTCTGGCACCAAGGAGGCAATACACCATGAGTTTAGCTTGTGGCCACAGAAATGCCTATCTGTGCCTCTAATTAAAGATTTCCCTATTATTTCTACTTGCATACATTTTGACCTTCCCTGCTGAACAACAGTGCCAGTCATGATGCCATTGATCTGTCTGTTGTTGCTACTGCTTCCCCCTGAGAGGCCATTCCTGTCTAACAGAATCCAAAACCCCTGCACTGCTTGCCTATGCTTCCTGGTGGTCACCCAATCCTTCTCTGTCTGGTGATGTGACCAGGTCACTAAACATGTTATCCACAACAGTCTTAGCCTCCTGGATGCTCCGCAGTGAGTCCATCCACAATTCCAGGTGTTCCATGTGGCAAACCACGAGCTGCATCTGAATACACTCCCTGCACACATAGTTACCATGGACACTGGAAGTTCCCCTGATTTCCCACTTATTGCAGGAGGAACATTCCACAGGGCCAAGTTCTACTGCCATTTCGAACATTATCGACTACTGACAATAATCCAGAAACTGATTACACAACCGTACTCAGTAGTCCCCAAACTCAGGTCTCTCACTCCTATTCTCTCTTCCTGGCAGATTACAATTACAAAATGTAAGTACTTCATCTATGTCCAGACTCTTCATAGTAAGTCTGCAAACCCTATAACTTTTTGAGTCATGACACACCTCCAGAGTTCTACCCCTGGATTCAGCTCCAAGTTTGCTCTGATTGACCCCACTCCTGAGGTAGTTATCCTGTTGCTGCTGTTCACCCCCAGGTTCACTCTCCTTCGCTCTGTTACTGCTGCTCAGACTGATCTGAAAGGTTGGGAAGAAGAGACCTTCAAGGTAACCTTAGTCAAAGCAAGAATTGAACCCACACTATTGATAGCACTCTACAAACCAGCTACCTTGCCAATTGAGCTAAATGACTGCCTAAAGGGGCATATGTTAATGCACTGGGGACTTGCATTTGAATTCCAGCACAACAGCTGGTGAAATTTTAATTAAATTAAATTAAATTTAATAAATATGGAGTATAAAGCTAATCTCAGTGATGATGACCATGACAACGATCGTTACACTTCTTTTGTGAAACCCATCTGGTTCAGTAATGTCCTTGAAGGAAGGAAATCAAGCATGCACACCAAGTCTGACTCCTTATGCATACCAATATGGTACTTAACTGCCCTGTGAAATGACTCGAGCTAATCACTCAGTTCAAGGCAATTAGGGGTGAACAATGAATGCTGATCTTGCTGCAGATATAAACATCCATGAAAGAATAAAGAAAAAGACCCTCCTCACACAAAGAGTAGTGGAAATCTTGAACTTCCTTCTCCAACAAGCTATTGAAATTAAATCAAGAGAAAAGTTTGAAACAAAGACTGATAGATTTTTGTTAGTCACGGTCATTAATGGATATGAAACCAAGATGGATAAAAGGAGTTAAGATAAAATTGAATGGCATAAGGGTTTCTAGGGACTAAACACTCTTCTGTTTCCTTTGCAATAGAACAAGATAACTTGCCAGCTCAAGATGAGTCACTGTGTCTTACACAAAAAGTTTCTCTCGCAGTAAAGTGACAACTCCACTTACAAGCTGCTCATTTTCCATTAAGTTCATGAGGCATGCCATACAGAAGAAGGTATGGTGTAAACTTACAATTAATGTCACAGCAAAAAAAACTGTTGTTATAGGAAAAATGCATGTCTTAACTTTCTGTGTTTTAGAGAGATAAGAAACAGACGTAACTTAGAAGTATGGTTTTATTTATTTATAGCATTAAAGGCTCTGGAGTTAAAAATAACAAATCATATTAGGCCTTCTTTTCAACACTTGCAATGCTTTTCATAAATATTATATGCACCAGTATTTTCAAGCTTTATAACCCCAACAAATTGCCATCTTCCTCAATCTTCAAATATATAAACACAACGATGATGGACTTCAGCCTCAGCAGTTTGTTCAGAATATGTTTTCCAGATGAAACAAAGTCCTCTTTAGTGTCTTTCACCTACTTGAAGACCATATTTTATTTAAGCAATAGCGGATGTGAGTGATGCCCAACTATTTTCTGTTTACCAGTGAAAGTGATTATTGGTTAGTTTTTAACCATGAGATACCAATGCAGTGGATTTTCTTTAAATATATTTGTTTCATGAAAATCCTGAATTTCTTAATGGAACACTGCAGTGAATAGCATGTATTAGCTTCCAACAAATTACTGTACAAAGAGTGACAGGAGCTATAATCACTAGTCACAATAAAGTTTTATTATCCAAAACAAGTTAAAGAAGCTATTACAGATTATATGGACAATACAAACAAATTAATTTGTTGAGATATTTGACCAAACTACTTCCAATAACACTATTTGGTCATCTGTAGCCTCCATAATGTGTAGGAGCAGGAGCAGAAGTAGGCCATGCACCCCGTAAGAGTATAAGAAGTAGGAACAGCCCCTTGAACCTGCTCTACCATTGAATGGGATTATGGCTGATCTGACAGTCCTTGTGTCCATGTTCCTGTCTTTTCCCTGTAACCATTGATTCCCCTACTGATCAAAATCTGTCTAACTCAGCTTTAAATGTACACTAGGACTCTTCCCCTACAGTTCTCTACAGCAAGAAGTTCCAAAGACTGACAACACCCCTAAAGAAAAAAAATCCTCCTCATTTCAGTCTTAAATTAGCACCCCTTTATCCTGAGATGATGCCCTATGGACCTGGACTCTCCAATGAGGAGAAACATCCTCTCAGCATTTGCTCTGTCAAGCCCCTTAAGAAACCTATTGGGTCTGTTCTGCCAATGAGTGAGATCATAGCCGATCTGATAATTCTCAATTCCATTTTCCTGGCTTTAGCACATAACCTTTGATTCCCTTACTGATTAGAAATCTATCCATCTTAGTGCTGAATGTTCTCAATGACCCCATCTTGACAGTTTTTCTACAGTAAAGAATTCCATATATTGACAACCTCCTGACAGAAAAAACTCTTCCTCATCGCTGTCTTAAATGGGCAATCTTTACTCTGACCTGATGCTCTCTAGTCTGAGACTCTTCCATAAATGGAAACAATCTCTCCATATCAATACTGTCAAGCCCCCTGAGATCTTGTGTGTTTCAACATGATTGCCTCACATTCATCTAAACTCCAATGAGTACATGCTCAAGCTATTCAACTTCTCCTCAGAAGAAAATCCATCCGTACCCCGGATTAACCAAGTGAAACTTTTGAGGCTGCCTCTAACAGCATTATATCGTTCCTTAGATTAGGGGATCAAAACTGTTTACTGTATTTGCAGTCTGTTCTGAGCAGTGCCATGTATAGCAAGACTATTTATATTCCATTCCTTTTGAGATAAGGGACAAAATTTTATTGGCTTTCCTTATTACCTGCTGAACTTGGCTGCTATTTGGCATGAGTTATGCACGAGGAACCCCACGTACCTCTGTGCTACAGCTTTTTGCACTCTTTCTCCATTTAAACAACATTCAGTTCCTCTATTCTTCATACTAATTTGCACACCTTTATATGTTCCTACATTGTATTGATCTGTCAAGTTTTTGCCCATTCACTTAACTTGTCCATACTCCACTGAAGGATCTTTGTGTCATCTTCATCACTTGCCTTTCCAACCTGAAACTTGGCAATAGAACATTCACTTCCCTCATCCAAGTCATTAAAATATTTTATAAACAATTGTGCTCCAGCACAGCTCCCTGGGGCTGTCCATAGTTAAAAGATTTGCCATCCTGAAAGTGCCCAACTTATCCCAACCTTCTGTTTAATATTAGTTAGTCTATCTTTCATCTATGCTAATATTCTACCTCCTTTATCTTAAATAATTCTGAAGAAACATTTTGACTTGAAACATTAACATTGTTTCTCTCTCCACAGATATTGCCAGATATGGTGAACTCTCCTTTACTTATTCTTTTATTTCAGGTCCCCAGCATCCATAGCATTTTGCTTTGATTGCCATATACTCTTAGTAGGTAGCTGTATGCATGTTTAATGAACATTTATTTGGAAATCCAAGTCTATTACATCCAATGGCTCCCCATTATCCATCCTGCTTGTTACCTCCCAAAGAATTCCAATGAATTTGTCAGGCATGATTTACCCTTCATTAAGTAATTTCATAGTTTATAATAGAATCCAACATTTTTCCAATGACTGGTGTTAAGGTAACTGGCCTATAGTTACCTGTTTTTCGTATCTCTTTCATTACAAATAAAGCAGTTGTACAGTCTCCCATCAGTTTCCTCCCCTTCTTATTTCTTGCCTCCATAAAGATTCAAAACGTTCTAATCCAAGATCTTCTCTTTCTATCACACTTATTTCATCATGTACTAACAAAGCTACCTCACCACCCTTTTCTTCTTGTATATCCTTTCAAAGAGTAACATGTGTTGAATATCGAGGTCCTGGCTTTGAATTCCTTGTAACAATGTCCTGGATTTTATGACGGCCAATAATCATCTCTGAAGCACTGAGGCAAGTTGCAAGGTCCCTGTGGGATCCCTTGTATACCAGAATCTGAAGGAATTGACCAGGAAATTTAAGACTTCACTGGGCAATTCCCCCCAATGGAACTCTCCAAAAGCATCCACTTGAATCATAGAACTTGCAAGTCTCCACTGAAGTTCTTAGTTTATTTCCTGAGTAAATGTTGAAATGACCTTAATATAACTCACACCCCCAATTACAATTACTCCCAAACCCACCCTGAATTACTACTAACCCTAATTCTCCCGACTCTCTGACAGACTCAATCATTCCCATTCTACACCCAACACATCCCTTCCTGTTTTGCCCAGGAACAATTGATCATCAGTGCCAGAGCTGAACTTCCTTTCCCGGTCACAATTTCAAACTCACATTACCCTCCAAACGAACCTGAAAAACCTCCATAACCCCATTCCTTGGATGTGACACCACCCTCTTACCCCTGGAAAACCCAATATCTCCTACCCACCCCGGTATACCATAAACGCACCACTTACCTAGTCCCCAGTACCCTAATCAGCTTCTCTGCAATCTATACCCACCAAAAACCTCACCCACATGGCACCCTAACCCCTACCTACCTGGCACCTTAACGTCACACCTACCTTACGTGTTTACCACTCCAAACAATAATCAAATTGGCTGCCTAGAATGCTGGACCAATGCATTTCATAATACAGTACTGTGAAGATGAAGGTATGATTACCCTGATCCTGACTGTTCATCACTGACCAGGTCAGCATTTATTGCCCATCCCTAATTGCTCAGAGGGCATTTGAGAGTGAACCACATTGCTATGGGTCTGGAGTCACATGTAGGCCAGACCAGGTAAGGACAGCAGTTTCCTTCCTTAAAGGACAATAGTAAACCAGATGAGTTTCTCTGACAATGATTTCATGGTCATCATTAGACTCCTAATTCCAGATATTAATTGAATTCAAATTTCACCTTCTGCCAAGGCAGGATTCAAACTCATGTCCCCAGAACATAACAGGGTTTCTGGATTAATAGTCCAGCAATAATACCACTAGACCACCACCTCCTCAGGTCTTTTGTTGCAAGAAATAAAAGGAGGTGAAAGACTGTAATCATTGATACATTATTAAACTATAATAAGTTCAAGTTGCACAAACAGCAGGATCTGCTTTAAATTGCCGCTACTGCAAAAGTCCAACAAGTAGCCATTAACTTCTATTTGTGTCATTAATTCATTGAGTTTTTATCCAATACTTTTATGGAAAGAGACGTTCTTTATCTTTATACTATTTTCCCCTCATTCGGCCTAATTTGCTGCTTTTAATTATGTTTGTGCCCTCTGTTGCTTCCCGTCTGACTCTGCAAGGCTGCTGTAGCCTTTTAGTTTGCAAGCCTAATTACCTTCTCTGCAGGACACACCCATATGATTTAGTATAAAGTTCTTTCTACAGTCCGAGTTATTCAAGGTGCCAGGACACTGGTCACAGCATGGTAAAAGTGAAGCCTGTTTACTGGAACAGCACACATCTACCTTGGTGCTGTTACCCAGAAGGAAAAGCCAGTACCACAGGATCAATACAAAACCAGTGTACTATAGCATTTGGTCTTATATTAGTGGGTGTTTATGTGGCAGATGTTGTATCTAGCAACATCAATAACATCATTCATTTAAGAATCCATAAAAGATTTACATTTTATTGATAATACATTATCAAAGGAAAGTGCACAGCATAAAAAAAACATAAAAGTAGACACTACAGAAAATGCATACCTCCACCCTACTCCTTCCCTTTTCTGGGTCTATTAGAGTCCATTTCAGTTTTTAGAAACTTAACTGTTGACTTGGGCAAACTCCTTGCAGAACCCTTCCTCAGGCATCCTCTTGTGATGTAGGTGGCAGCCAAAGAAAGCTGCAAGGAGAAAAAAGGGAAAAATCATTTATGAGTACAAAATAGTTACAAGGCAGGCAGAACATTCAGACCTGAGATATCAGTGAATGATGCTGTAAAAAGTATCAAGTATTGATGAGTGTTATACCAGTGCTACACGAACTGAAACCCATCCCTGTCACACCAACTCTGGTTATTACTCTGTGATCGAAGGAATGTTATTTATTTAATATTATCATTTAGAGTTTGAGAGATTGTATTTTTACCAGTTGCATTTAGGTTGTGTCAAGGAGAGGTTTTAATGATTAACTATTTTTAAGGATAACTACAGCCTGTAGTGATTTTCTTTTCCAAGTTTCATATGAGAGAGAAAGAGTGAGAGAGAGAAACAGAGACAGAGACACAGAGAGTAATGGGATTTTATTTGCCTTGAGAGAGTTATGATATAAGTAATGGTGTAATGCATTAGGCTTTCCAATTTTTTTTTGTTGGCTGAGGGGAAACATGCATATCTTGAAAGAAAAAGCTTTTTTCTTCAATTGAGCACTTTGGCAGAAATTTTGCCTGCAGCTGGATAAACAAAACAGTTGCTCTTTAACAAATGATGTCACGTGGAACTGTTAAGAAATAGATTATTTCAGTGTAGGGTGTTGAGTTTTAAAGTTCCAGACCAGAGGTGTTTGGTTAAAATCCTGAAATGATTCTTTGAAATTGAGAAAGTCTAAGCTTAGTTGTATGAAGATTCTAGGAAGAGGTTATCAGATTCTCAGATGGGGAATTGAAGCTACAATTAAACTAAGTATTGTAGACAGGATAGAAAGGGTTATCCTCTCTGCAATGAATACAGTACTGGAGCGGTGTTATGATTAATAGAAATGTGTCTTGATATTTTCAAACTTGTGTTATGTGCAAGTTTGGTTTCATCGATTTTTCTTCCTTCTTTTGCAAAATAAGCTTTTATTTTATTGTTAAAACCAAATCTGAAGCATTGCGTATTATTAGGTGAAAGATAGTTCTATTATGTATATTGTGTTAAGTATAACCTAATTGTTCACTACATGCTTGTGCCTTCATCTATAAAGAAATACTACAGTTATGTTCAAGGCTATGGTCCAATTCAGTGATGATGATTTAGATTATATGTTAACAGCACGTGGGCATTGGACAGGTTGTGGACTTATATGGATCTATGGTGTACAGTGAGAAGCCTTGGGCTGCAGTGTATGCCTTCAGTTTCTTTATTCCTGGCAATTAATTTAAGCATCATGTGAGACCACAGGATCACAGAAATGCAATGCACATATGAAAGAAACTACGTATTATGGAATAACAAAATCGATTTGAACTGTCTAGGATTTTGGAAGGGAATGCTCGAGGGTAGTCTAACTTCTAATTAATTGCAAAAGTTAAAGAAAGATGTTAATAACTCTTTATGATACAAGACAGAATATTTGAAAGACAGCATTATTTGGGAAGATATAATTAATAGATCTATTTGTATAAATGGAAATTCTGAATCCTGAAACCAGATATTCTATAAACAAAGAATCTAAAAGCGGAAAGTAGAGACACATCATCAATTATCCAAATTGTTCTGTGCCATCTAAGCAATAATCCACATTTAGAATGAAAAACAATCTCAAAATATCGCACAGCTCTAAGATTATTCAGCATTCTATGGTTGATTAAGTACTAAAAATATCTACTTAGAACACAGTCCAGACATTACAATAAATGTAGATTATTTCTTTGTTGGCATGAGGGTGACTAGGTTATTCTATGTCTCATCACATGTCTCGATGTGATTATCCAGCGTATTTTTTTTGTATTCTTTCTTTAATACAAGTTAAGTGTGTCACACATTTTCTAGTAGGTGTTTCTCTCTTATCTCAATGAAATTTGTTTCTTCGCTCTACAAGCCTAATTTCCTGCCAGTCCATAACATTGGAAGAATGGACGACTGTGAACTGTTATCCAAGTCACAGATAAAATTGTGGCCTTTAATTAAAATAATGTTAAAAGGTACAAATACCTGAAATGCAAGTTAAAAGTAACAGCAATTTGGAATAGTAGTCAGAATCTTGTTGTTCTGTCACCACCAGTGTT
The DNA here is from genome assembly GCF_021869965.1 of Rhincodon typus. NCBI lineage: Eukaryota > Metazoa > Chordata > Chondrichthyes > Orectolobiformes > Rhincodontidae > Rhincodon > Rhincodon typus. The sequence goes on along the minus strand of NC_063332.1, from coordinate 41,935,425 downwards.
ACAGACCTCTGGGCAACTCTTTATTTCTTGCCTTAGCAATTCTTGACCACATTGTGAACTTGACTCAGTGGTATCGCCCTCACCTCTAAGTCTGAATGTTATACATTCAGCTGTACTCAGAGAACGAGGCTGATAATTTATTGTAATAGTGCAGGCTAATAGTGAAAATGTCTGAGGAGGGGCTACCTCAGGGAATAGTGTAACATAGGCAGAATGTGAGCAAGGGAGAGATCCATTGAATGAAGGTGAGTAAACTGATGCAGGAGCAAGAATACCTGATGTCAAAACTTCCAAAAAAGTGTGAAATTAACTGGCAGAGCCAAAAACACCAAAGTAAAAATAGTGACAGATACAGCAGCAGATACAAAGCCAGTTGCTAAGAGGTTTGACAGAGCTAGAAGAAGCAGCAAGGTAAAAATGTTAGCCTATTTAAAGTAACGAGAGACAAGGAGTTGGACCTCCATTTCCTCCAAATAGTGATATGGAGAAAAGAGATGGAGCAATTTAGAGTTGGAGATTTACATGGGAACATTGGAAATTGGAGCAGGAAAATGCCATTTGTCCTCTTGAGCCCGTTTTACTATTCAGCTAGTTCATGGCTGATATTCTACCTTAATGCCAGTTTTTTACACTAACCCCATATTCCTAAATAGACCCTAGAAATCTATCAAACAGAACTTAGACAGAGTGACAACTGTAAAAAATTTGTTTTTAAAATATACGTTAATTCTCGAAAAGTGATTGCTACCAATGCCAGAATTTATTGCCTATCACCTGGCCTATTTTACAAGGCTGCTAACAGTTAGCCATATTGTTGTGGGTCTGAGTCACAACTGGGTGACACTGGATAAGTATAGTAGATTTTCTCTTTTAAAAGACATAGTTAGGGGAGATAACAGCCTGGTGGGGTATTATCTCTTGACTGTTAATCCAGAGACCCAAGTAATGTTCTGGGTACATGGCTTCAAATCCTGCTACAGCAGATGGTGGAATTTGAATTCAATAAAAATAAGAAATTAAAGTCTAATGTTTAATAGTCTATTAATCTATTGTTGACTGTCATAAAAACACGTCTGGTTCCCTAATGTCCTTTAGGGAAGGAAACTGCCATCCTTACCTGGTCTGGCCTACACGTTGCTTGAGACCCACAGCAATGTGGTTGATTCTTAACTGCTGTCTGGGCAATTCGGGATGGGCAATAAATGCTGGCCTAGCCAGAGATGCAGTCATCCTGTGAATGAATAAAAAAAGAGGATCAGGTTGTTTATTGTAAGAATTCGGTAGTTTCATGATCATTATTAACCAGATGAGTATTTTCTTCCAGATTTAATAATTGAAGTTAAATTTCTCCAGCTGCTGTGGTAGGATTTGAACTTATGTCTTTCGGAGCATTCATTCTGGCCTCTGTGTTACAGTAACATTATCATCATATTACTTCCACATCTATTTTTCCTGACATCCAAGGTAGTCAATTGTGGTGAAGACACCACAGGCACAAAATTGGACATTCTGAATTGACCCACAGCAGGAGAAAAATCAGGCTTGACAGGACATTGGCCAAACTAAATTAAACAGCCACCAGCAGTTATTACCTACAGCAAAGTCAAAGTCAAAGAGGTCACAAAGGTTCAGGTGATCAAGTTACCACCAGCCCAAGGGTTGTGTAATGGAGACGTATTGATTCCTGGTACGTTGACTTCCAGCCAGTGCCTGAGGACATGCACTTTACACCTTCCCAGCATGGCAACAGTGCAAGATGTTGGCCCGACCTCACTGGGTGCTTTAAACCCTGCTCATGATCCCATTGGCAAATGGTCGCAGGGCATTGAGGAAGATCCAGGGTGCGGAGGAATAAAAACACACATCTGGAAGCCACCCTCTCAGTGAAGACTCATAGAGAAACTGGCTGCAGAGGACCATGCAGTAACCCAAGAAGACCCAGGAGAAGATCCGCCCAGACCTGTGAGACCCACCTTCATGGAAGAGAGCGAGCCCTACATTGGAGAGGAAGGAGATTCTATTGGCTCAGCTCAAACATATGGATCTTTGTGGGCAATAACCTTTCTCATAAGGATCAAGCTAAATAGAGAGTAAATATTGTGGGAATTCGAGAAATGCTCACATGGTGTTTTGAATAAAGAACATTTTGTTAATAAAACCAAACCGCAAGCCAAATTACGTACAGCATGGAGCTGGAAGAATACAGCAGGCCAGGCAGCATCAGAGGAGCAGAACAGTTGACATTTCAGGTTGGGACCCTCCAGCATCTGCAGTTCTTGCTATCTCAAACCAAATTCTGTGACCCTTTGACTGCCTGATTGTCAAGAGCACTTGGGTAAAGTGCTTTTAATATATAAACTGGTCAAAGTCTCTAAAACATGGCTAACACAGTCTATCCTAAAGTGATAGATCGATAATTAACCTTTAAGATCACTAGGAATCATGGTAGCCAACAAGTCCACTGCCACCCTACGACAAACCCTCACAAGAATGAAAGACTCCATTCTCACAATATGCAGACCCAACATGGTTTACAAAGTACCATGCAACAACTGCCACAAACATTATGTCAGACAGACAGGAAGGAAACCAGCTATCAGAATACACAAACATTAGCTAGCAGCAAAACGGCACAATGAACTCTCCTTAATATCTGTGCACTCAAACAATGAAGGCCATCAGTTTAACTGGGACAAGGAACCATAGTAGCCCAAGCCAAACATAGACACGCATGAAAATTCCATCTCTCACCTGTATTACTGCACATTTTCTGTACAAAAAAAAGCCATATTCTCCATTTGTTCAGGGAAAACAAAGAATAATAATCAAATTTTGCAAAATGTTATAATGGGAAAAAATGCAGAAAAGATGTTCATGGAGTTCCTAGAAAATGGCAGTGACCCAATTAGAGTATTAAATTTCTGGTCCGTGAATACATTATAGCTATTATCCAGAATGCTCCAAAAGATGGAGGTCACAAAATAGGTTCTTGGCCCAACTGGTATTCCCAGCTACCATCAGTTCTGAGGAAGGGTCACCGGACCCGAAACATTAACTCTGATTCTTTTCTTCACAGATGCCGTCAGACCTGCCGAGCTTTTCCAACAACTTCTGTTTTTATTCCTGATTTACATCACCTGCAGTTCTTTTGGTTTTTATCTGGATGATATCCAGGCTTGGCCTGACAAGTGACAAGTAACATTCACACCATATAAAGGTCAGGTGATGACCATCTCCAACAACAGATAATCTAGCCATCACCTCTTGACATTCAACAGCATTATCATCTCTGATTCCCCCAACACCTGCATCCTGGGGATTATCATTGATCAGAAACTGAAATGGACTATCCTTATTACATCTAATGGCTAGGAATGTAGCAGCAAGTTATTCACCTCCTGATTCCCCCAAAATCTGTCCACCATCTCCAAGGTACAAGTCACAAGTGTGATGGAATACTCTCCATTTCCCTGAATGCGTGCATCTCCAACAATGCTCAAGAAGCTCGTCATCATCTAGAACAAATCAATCACCTGATTGGCATCACATCCACCCATCCACTGCTGTATACCATCAATAAGATGCACTGCAGAAATTCACCAAGACTCCTTAGTTAGCACCTTCCAAACCCACAACCACTTCCATTCAGAAAGTCAAGTGCAGCAATTACATGGGAACATCACCACCTGCAAGTTCCCCTCCAAGTTGCTCACAAATTTGTTGCTGGTTCAAAACCCTGGAACTCCCTCCCTAATAGCATTGTGGGTCTCCAAGAGGTTCAAGAAGGCAGCTCACTGCCACATTCTCAAGGGCAATGAATTATTGGTCATAAATGCTGGCCCAGTCAGCAATACCCAGATCACAATAACAAAAAATAAATGACCAAAGATCTAAGGTGACATGAATAAAAAAGCATGTTTTAACCTAGTGGGCAGTTAGTGCCAGCTTGAGAACACTGTAGAGACCGTTTCAATCATGGCTTTTGAAAGAGTCTTGTAAAATTATCAGAAGAAAAAAAGAATCAGGGCAATGGAGAAAGGGCAGGGAAGGGGGACCAACTGGAATGTTCAAGCAGAGAGTTACCATGGACATGACTAGCCAGTCTCCTGTGCTGCAACTATTCTATGCTTTTATTCACCTGAGAAGGAAAACAAAATTTAAAATATCTTATTCAACAGATAGAACTGAAAACAGTGCAGCAATAATGTATCAAATTGCAGTATCTTTCCTTGGAATATAGAAAATAATAAATATTTGTGTCTCCTGCACTGAAACTCATTAAAAACTGGATGTGTTTCAAGATCCTTGATTTTAACTTTACGTAGAGATTTACTAGTAATTTCCTGCATGTCTACTTACTCTCTTCTCCTGGGAAGATCTGAATGAAGACTTTAAAATTTAAACCCTTATCAAAAAATTCATGGTTCCAGAGCTGTGTCCCAAATGGATGAGAAGAAATCTTTTCTTACATTCTTGATTCCAGTCTACGCTTGATTCTAAACGTGAACCATAATGTTTAAAGACTTCTAACTGAGCATTCACTCATTTGTCTCCAACAAGTTATAAACTAGGAATGCACTAAAATCTAAACACATACAGCAGCAAAAAAACTATTTGTTTTCTTCTTAATTAACAATGAAATGTTGAAATCACCTCTTGTACTTTCCAGCAAACAACTGACACAACATCTCAGTTCATGTGCTGATTTATATCATCCAGTTTGGGTCATTGCTCTAATTGAATCTGATCTTAATCAAAAGGTTCCATAAAGAACAACAAAGCAAACAAAATAAAATTATGTTATGGACAGAATACATAATGAACAAAAGAACATATTTATTTATTTACTGCATTGTTGCATGTTTATCTTACATTTGTACATAATAATGAAAAGATGGGTATATTGTAGCACTCTCACAATCCTCAAATACTTGCAAGCATAAATCCTTTGGGTTTTCTCATAGCAAATAAGTCCATACTCTTTTTTTTTAATACTTCCAATACATTCCACTCGGTGTCGTGAAGTTTTGAAGTTCAGCATTTAAAATATTATGGATGTGCTGCCCTGAAATTTTTCACAGTAAATATTATGTAACTTATGTCATTATATTACCTTATTTATTACATGCTTGTAAACATTTGTTTTGGATTAGTACAGTATTATTTGCCTTTGTATTGCTTCTTCAACTTATCTTCAACATCGCATAAATGCTTCCATGGCAATTCTTCCTGTTGATGTTAAAATTGGGTACTTCCTTCTGCACTAAGTATTGGTTCCTCAGAAGTGTCATGCAAGAGAACACAACCAACTTGCATGTGTTTGTTGCCTCTGTAGAATGTTTGGAGCCATCCAACTACACTAAGGGAAGTGGCTTCGCAGCACTAAGGGAATGTCACTTCTCCAGAACATAGGAGAGAAGGGTCTTCTAACTGACTGCTTAGTCATTTCCCTGAAGTACTGTTCACTTCACAGTTGAATATTTCCATTTTTCTTCAGATTAATGTCTATTGAAAGCTAATAGATGCCTGGCAAGTGTTAATTCAACATGATCACACATGCATTATGACAGGCTGTCATTCGTTTGACCCTACTAACAAAATCACACACTACCAAATACCAATCTCAAAAATGCCCCAATTCCACAATTAGAGCATAAATACCTTTGAAAAATATATATTGTAAACCAAGGAGGATAATCTATTAAATATCTTCATAAGCATGCTGTTGTTAATGATATATTTTCTGCCTTGAGAGTGAGCTACTATTCAACTGTCTCCATACAAAAATACTGACTCTCCCTCACTGTAACTGAACATAACCTGCATGAAATATAAATGTGGCCTCTTAAGTTGGCTTTTTTACTCTAAAAATGTCACATATATTCCCCAAGGTTACATTTACATATTTATTTGTTTTCATCACTCACAGCTTGCATTGTTAGTTTGCCTCACAACATAGATTCCTTTGCACTGAACTACATTCACCCAACATTATTTAATGGCTAACACCAACTGAAATGTCAACATTTGCAATTCTGAAGCTTTATTTAAGCAATAAAAAAATAATTAAAAGGGTAGCCCCTTGGAGAGATTGTGTCAATTTTATCTGGTGCAAAGAAATGCACAGACGAGACAAATTCAAACAGAGTGCAAAAGATTTTTGATTGCTTAAGCTCAACAAACTGTGTAAGTTAATGAAGTCGAACAAAAATGTCTTCCCTGAGACCTGAAGCTATTCAGACTGTGATAAAATAGACTCTTTATTTCCCTCCACACTAAACTGTTTTAATCCCTGCTTGAAAATCGATGCTAATGACATTGATTCAGTGGGAAATGCAATAGGATAATAACATGAAAACTATTGGGTTTAATGGGGTTTAGTTAGATGTTAGTGCTCCAGCATGTCAGCAGGTTTCAGTTTTATAAATCTCATTCTTCTAGGGAATGAGAAAGAAAATTTACAATTAACAGTATTCTTATAAAGCAAACATGGGTGTACTAAAAGTTAAAATGCATAACTAACAGACATTGCTGGTTTTTGTTCACTGTTATTTAACTTTCCCTAATTTAGAAGTTTTTTTAGTATGGCTCCTCCTTTTCCAAAATATACAGCTACCTTCATTGAGTTGTTGAATCACTGTCAATGCTTTTAGAAACAGGAATTTTCACAATATCAGTAAAACGTAGCTGGTGGCATAACTAAAGATCATCTATGGACGTAACAAACTTTTAAATTCCAACATATGTTCTTTGTTAAAGGAGTACTAATGCAGCCAAACGATTGCAAATATAAATCCAGTGTCTGTCTCGAGAGGAATTCCGGAGTGTCACACTTACAGGTGTCAAAGAAGCTTCAAAGGGTGAAATGCAGTGTAAATGACTGTGAACATGATGGTTAATTTTTTAAAAAAGTACTCTGCGTGAGAGACTGATTGCATTTTAACTTTCCAAGAATACGCAATTATCTGGTGATGAATTGATGTCCTAGTGTCGTCACTAGCGTATTGTGCAGGTCACAGTTTTGACAAAAGCCATTAAATGCACCTACACTGTAGGTAAAGATAAAATAATTTTCTTTCTCTCACTTTGACTACTGACACAACTAAGTGTGAACATTATCAATGGGAACCAGGACCAAAAGAATTTCTATCAACCATCAAAGCCAAGAATCTCAAAGATGACTGATAAACTACCAATGTCAACACCACTAGTAACATCCACTGTAATGGCCACAATGTCTATATTCACTCTTCGTGAACGAAGCAAAGACTGACAAGTACATATTTTTAAAACAATTACCTATTCCTAATCTGAGTGTATGTTTGTCGTGTTATCATTTCTTCTCACGTTTAGTAACTAATCAACGCACTCTCTTATTAACCCAAGAAAGCCTGGTTAAATTGGTTCCTCTTAAAACAAAATCAGTTGGTCTGGGAGAAAGCTATCCACAAGGGATGATCTTTTGTGAATAAACTTTGTTGCAACTAATGAAGAGGCAAATGAAAAAAAATCATCCCTCCTTACCCAGCCACTTGATTATTTCGGGTATTCCACCTGGAATATTTCTGGGGGTATCTCACCTGGGGTCTTGGCGTAGCATTTCTAACAAGAAAATTGTCAACTAGCTGCAGTGTTTACAAATTTAATTTAATTAGTTTATCTATCCTGGCTGTTTGTATGAGAGTCATAGTCTTGGCTATATGGAAGTAATTTATATCTGTCCTCATCAACACCGTGATATTGGAAGGATGATGTTACCAAAAAGCAAAAAAATCTGACTATATGATGACACAAATAAAATAAGAAGTTTCTGTGTCACACTAAGATCTATGTATGGACCAATGTCCTGAACCAAAATAAAACCCTTAGTGGTGCTTGTGGCAAGATAGTACACACTGGCAGGATGTCAATCAATCCTGGGTTGCTGATCAGAACACACTTCGTTGCCAAGTTTGCAGTGCATGATCCTGCTATCAACCACATGCAACAGCCTGTCACAAATGAATTGGATCAGAATCCAATCTGGAGGAAGTGGTGACAACCATCAACAAAATATAATGCAGCAAAGTCTCTGGGGTTGGTGGAAGTCAACTCAAAACTTGTTGTAGGATATTGTGGCATTACACTTTTCTCCACTGCTGGTGCAAGATCCTGGCTTTTAAACTATTCACTGACAGGATATTTCATCACTAGCTAGGCCAGCATTTCTTGCCTAACCCTAATTAAGAGTCAACCATATTACTTTGGGTCCAGGGTCACGTGTAGGCCACCCCAGTTAAGTTCAATAGATTTCTTTCACTAAAAGACATTAATGAAACAGATGGCTTTTTATGATAATTGGCAACTGTTTCATGGTCATCATTTAACTCTTAATTCTATTTTTTCCTAAATGCAAATTCCACCATCTGCCATGGTGAGATTTGAACCTGAGGCCCCAGAACATTATGTGGCTCCCTGGATTAATAGTCGAGCAATAATACCTCTAGCCCATCAGCTTCACATGTCCAAACATGCTTTTAACTACCATTGCAGAAGAAAACTTTCAGAGAGCCAATGTAGTTCAACGCAAACAGAAGAACCATGAACATGATATTTGAACTAAAACAACTACAGAAGAAAATACCACGAGCCAAACAGAAGACTGTACATCATTTTCATAGACACTCTGAGCGGCATGTACTTTGAGACAAAGTAACAATAAATTGAGGAGGAAAAGTGACAGCAGCAAAAAAAAACACGTGATGAAACAAACTAATAACACATGACCGGGCCACCCATGTGACCACTAATGCCATCCATGCTATAAATTCTATAATTTCAAATTAGCTTCATTAGTTATCTTCAAACTCATGCAGGACAACCATCTAAAATAACTCCACAGAGGCCAGTATCCCATCATCAAGTCACCGTTTATTTACACATGGAGAGTCCTTGACACTGATTCAGCTCCCTCAGAGGCAGCTCTGAGTGAACAGGATGTTTGACACTCCTGTTCTTATCTGTCAGCCAGGGCTCTCTGATTGGACCAGATTAACAGCTCCAAAAGAGGAATTCATACTTTATGAGGTCCCCCTGGCGGACCTCATTACAATCATTATACCATCCTCACCTGCAAACAAAAGTCAATAATATCTTCGAATGTTTATAGATTTACCAATAGCTTTTTGCAGTTGGTCAGTCATATTTATCAAATATTCAAAGAGATTTCGGTGTGCTGAGGCATGGAAGCGAAAAGTCAGGTGCAAGTGCAAGCAATTTGGGAGTGATCTTTTTATAATGAGATCAGACAACAGGTATGAAGAACTTCTGCTGCAATTGTACAGGGTTTTGACAAAACCATGCCTCAAATAGTCGAAGCAGTTTTGGATCACATATTTTTAAGGAAGGATATATTTTCAATGAAGGCGTTATCGTGAAGGTTCTCTAACTGTTCCCTGGGTTGAGGGGATGTTCTTCAATGAGAGGCTGAGTGAAGTGGGTCTACATTCTCTGGAGTTTAGAATGAGATATCACATTGAAATATATAAATTTCTGAAGGGGTTTGATGTCATAGAATGATAGAATCCTTACTCTGCAGTAAGCTACTTAGTCTATCAAATTTGCACCAACCCTCTGAATAGCATCCCACCCTATCCCCATACTTACCAAGGCTAATCCACCTAACCTGCACACCCCTTGATGCTACAGGGTAATTTAGATTTTTAGACACATTTGGAGTGTGGGAGGAACTCAGATTCCCCCAGCAGAAACCCACGCAGACATGGGGAGAATGTGTAGACTCCACACAGACAGTCATCTGAGGCTGGAATTGAACCTGGATCCCGAGTGCTGAGAGGCAGCAGTGCTAACCACGATAGTAAGTGCTGAGAAATTGTTTCCACTAGTCGTGAAATCTAAATGATGAAGGCATTGTTCCTGATAGGGAATTGATCATTTAGAATTGGGATGAGGAGAAATTTCTTCACTTAAAGGGTTGTAAGTCTTAGAATTTTCTACCCCAGAGGCAGTGGGTGTTCCAACATTGTAATAGTCTGAGCCTCAGGCCATTGCTATCCTCAATTCCACCAACCTTTGTGTCATCGACAAATTTACTAATCAGACCAGTTACATTTTCCTCCAAATCATTTATATATATTACAAATAGCAAAGGTCCCAACACTGATCCCTGAGGAATGCCACTAGTCATAGCCCTCCATTCAGAAACGTACCCTTCCACTGCCATCCTCTGTCTTCTATTATGGAGCCAGTTTTTACTCATCTTGCAAGCTCACCTCTGACCCCATGCAACTTTACCTTCTGTATCAGCCTGCCATGAGGGACCTTGTCAAAGGCCTTACTGAAGTCCATGTAGACAATATCCGATGCCCCACCCTCATCAATCATTTTTGTCACTTCCTTAAAAAACTCAACCAAGTTAGTGAGACACGACCTCCCCTTCACAAAACCATGTGCCTCTCACTAATATGCTCACTTATTTCCAAGTGGGAGTAAATCCTGTCTCGAAGAATCCTCTCAAATAATTTCCCAACCACTGATGTAAGGCTCACCAGCCTGTAATTAACTGGATTATCCCTGCCACCTTTCTTAAACAAAGAAACAACATTGGCTATTCTCCAATCCTCTGAGACCTCCCCTGTAGCCAATGAGGATACAAAGATTTCTCTCAAGGCCCCAGCAATTTCCTCCCTTGCCTCTCCTCTCTCAGTATTCTGAGGTATATCTCATCAGGCACTGGGGACTTGCCGCCCTTAATATTTTTCAAGAACCCCAAAACCTCCTCCCTTTTGATCTCAACATGACCCAAACTATCTACACACCCTTTCCCAGACTCACCATCCACCAATTAATTCTCTATGGTGAATACTGACACAAAGTACTAATTTAATACCTCGCTCATTTCCTCTGGCTCCACACAAATTCCCTTCCCTGTCCTTGAGTGGGCCAACCCTCTCCCTGGCTATCTTGCTCTTTATATATGTATAAACAGCTTTGGGATTTTCCTTAGTCCTGTTGCCCAACGACTTTCATGATCTCTTTTAGCCCTCCTGAGTCCTTGCTTAAGTTTCTTTCAACTTTCCTTGTATTCCACACTTGCTTTGTGTGTTCCCAGCCTCCTAGCCTTGACAAATGCCTTCTTTGTCTTTTTGATTAGGCTCACAATATCTCCCATTATCTAAGGTTCCTTAAACTTGCCATACTTATCCTTCATCCTTAAAGGAATGTGCTAGTCCCAAGTTCCCAACAACGTACAATTGAAAGCCTCTGACATACCATATGTTGATTTGCCCTCAAACATTTGGCTCCAATCTACATTCTTCAGTTCCTGCCTAATATTGTTATAATTAGCCTTTCCCCAATTTAGCACCTTCACCTGACAACTATACTGATCTTTATCCATCAGTACCTTAAACCTTACTGAATTGTGATCACTGTTCCCGAGCTGCTCCACTACAAGACATCAACCACCTGGCCAGGCTCATTCCCCAATACTAGGTCCAGTATGGCCCCTTTCCTAGTTGGACTATTGACATGCTGTTTCAAGAAGCCCTCCTAGATGCTCCACGCAAACTCTGCCCCATCTGTTCTGCAAGCACTAAGTGAGTCCCAGTCAATATATAGGAAGTTAAAATCACCCAAGACAACAACCCTGTAACTTTTACATCTTGTCAAGATCTGCCTACATATGTGTTCTTCTGCCTCCTGCTGGCTGTTGGGAGGCCTATGGTAAACCCCAAACATTGTGACTGCACCCTTCCTGTTTCTGAACTCTACACATATTGCCTCGTTATGTGAGCCATCCCGCAGCACAGCTGTGATATTCTCCTTAACAAGTAATGCAACCCCCCACCCCTTTTACATCCCCCCTCTATCCGGCCTGAAACATCTCTATCCTGGAACGTTAAGCTGCCAATCCTGTCCCTCCCTTAACCAATCCAGGGGAGGCAATGGTCTAATGGTATTATCGCTGGACTGTTAATCCACAGATCCAGATAATGTTCTGGGGACCCGGGTTTGAATCCTGCAATGGCATAATGTGGAATTTGAATTCAATAAATATCTGGAATTAACAATCTAATGATGACCGTGACTCCATTATCAATTGTCGGAAAAACCCATCTGGTTCAGTAATGACCTTTAGGGAAGGAAACTGCCATCCTTACCTGGTCTGGCCTTCATGTGACTCCAGACCCACAGCAATGTGGTTGACTCTGAACTGCTTGCAGGGCAATTAGGGATGGGCAATAAATGCTACCTAGCCAGCGATGCCCTCATCTCGTGAATGAATAAAGGAAAAAACAACATCAACAACATCATAGTTCCAAATACTAATCCAAGCTCTAAATTCATCTGCCTTATCTGTTACACTTCTTCCATTGAAACAGATGCACTTCAGTCCACCAGACCCACTTTGATCAGCAACCTCACCCTGCCTGCTCTTCCTCTATGTCTTACTGGCCCTATTCTCTAGTTCCCCTTTAGTCCATTCACCTTTGCTTTGGTTCCCAACCCTCTGCCACCCGAATGACACCAGCAAACCTCCCAGCCAGAATATTTGTGCCCCTCCTGTTTACGTGCAACCTGTCCTTCTTGTACAGGCCCCACCTGCCCTGGAAGAGATCCCCAATGGTCCAGATATCTCAAACCCTCCCTCCTACACCATCTGCTCAGCCACATGTTCAGCTTACTATCCTCCTATTTCTAGCCTCACTGGCACGTGGCACAGGGAGTAATCCTGAGATTACAATCTTGGAGGTCCCGCTTTTTAACTTTCTGCCTAACTCCCTGAACTGCTGCTTCAGGACTTCATCACTCATCCTAACTTTGTCGTTAGTGCCAATATATACCAACCTCTGGCTGTTCACCCTCTCCCTTCAGAATGCTTTCTGCTCATTCAGAAACATCCTGGACCCTGGCACCAGGGAGGCAACACACCATCCTGGAGAATCTTTTACATCCACAGAAGCGCCTATCTGTACCCCTAACTATAGAGTCCCCTATAACCCCTGCTCTAGTGCTCTTTATTCTTCCCTTCTTAAGAACAGAGCCAGCTGTGGTGCCACTAGTCTGGCTGCTGCTGCTGTTACCCCTGATGGGTCATTCCACTCCCTCCCAGCAGTATCCAAAATGGGACACGTGTTAGAGAGGGGGAACAACCACAAGGGATTCCTGCACTGGCCGCCTGCCCCTTCTAGCGGTCACCCACTTATCTGCCTGCACCTCAGGTATCATCACATCTCTAAAACTATTGTCTCTGATGCTTGCCGCCACCTTCATGCTCCTAAGTGTATCCAAATACCGCTCCAACCTATCCATGCGGTCTGTGAGGAGCTGCAATTAGGTGCACTTCCTGCAGATGGCATCGTCCTAGACACTGGGAACATCGCGGATCTCTCACATCTCACAGGTGTAGCACTTAACCCCCACTGAATGACATTTCTATCACTTGCCTTCCCGGGATATCTCCCGTGTCTGTGTGGTTTTTTGTGGTTAGAGGAAGAGGTAGGGAGGAAAATAGTGAGAAACTGTTTGGAATTCTCACTTAACACCAGCCCCTCAACAAACCACCTTCTGGAAACAGTGATGCAGATCTTCCCCTTGTCAGCCAATCAGCATCACCACTCTGCCCTGGCCTTATTTCTTTTGTTCTTGTTACCCTGGAATTAGAGCAAAGGCTGATGGAGGAATGCCAGAGTGAAGCATCATTGTGTTGAAATTTATTTCAGAAGTATAATGATATTAGAAAAATTGTTGTCGTTCTCACACCTCTCAACCCCTCCTCCCATATCATATCCAGATCCTTGTCTAACAGCTTATGACCACTCATGCCCTCACGTTGACTTATGCCCTTCTACCTATGGTTTTTAACATGTTTTATGCCAACTTATGCCATTACAAGCACTTCATGACCCATATCACCCCGATGCCATTAAAAACAGTGCTAATTCATACCAAACCATTCTCCCAGATCATCATTCTTTGTCTGTATACTTATCATGCCAAGACACACATTTCCAGCATGTGCAGAGCTCAGGATCCATCCAAAGATGCAATAAAACAAACTTGCATAAAATAAGGTAGAAACACCTATTGCAGACTGCATTATATTGAAAAAGAAACCTCCTTCATAAGAGGTCTTTGAATTTAGTCAGACCTTATAACATCAAAAAAAATTAAGTGCAGAAGTCCTTATAAGAATAAGCACTGGACTTTGTTAGTAGTCCAACATCAGACTCAATAATGACTTATGGCTGTCAATTAAGTTCAGAAACTGCAGGTACCCTACTGTAATAATTGAAGATTGTGAAATAAGTTATGTGGAAATAATCCTCCAATAGAAACCATTAGGGGCTTATATCAAAGGACAAAGTTAAATAGCAAGCACTCAATATTTTTCACACTCCAAACATATTTTTTAAACATTTAAAGTAGGATTTTAAATTATTTTGACATTTTGATAGCCCTCTTTAACAGGTCCTTTTGTCACATTTGACATGTCCCTTGACAGCTCCCTTTGACGGAAGTATGTAACAGTTTGACAGTTGATTTTGACCAGCCTTTTGACAGTTCAACTAGTTTGTCAGGAATGACGGTTTTTTGCACTTTATGCCTAATTTTGATAATGCTAAAAGGCATTTTGCTCCTCCAAAAGGCATGTGATCTCCATCAAAAGCAGCTGAGCTCATCTCAAGATGGCCCAGGACCAGATCCAAAAGAGCACCTTACCTCTCTGAAGGAGTACCCTAGTTATCCAAAGATACAAACTGCAGACCTCCCTTTACTAGGTTTCATTGACTACTTCAGGCATCACATTCCAAAGCTACCAAAATGCCGCTCCAGTGGAGGCAGCTGGTTACTTATAAGGTCAGCAGTCTCAGTTAACTGAGTACACGTCCTGTGTTCTGACTGAACTTGAAACATTAATTCTGCTTTCTCTCCACAGATACTGCCAGAACTGCTGGGTTTTCCCAACAAATTCAGTTTTTGTGTGCACGTAGATCCTAATCTGACCCCATTCTCAGCCCCCATGAAAATGGGATGTGCTGTGTTTGAGGACAGGACTGTCAATTTTCTTGGATTTTTTGCTAATCTCTCTTGCAATATATCCTGGCATCTTCAAAGACTGGTGCATATGGACGCCAGGACCCTCTGTTCTTGCACACTGTTTAGAATTGAGCCAGTAAGGCTCCGTATAGGCTCTCTGACCCCTCTGTCTGCATTTTTCTGCTGTCATGTCTATTCCCTGTTCATTATCACGCTCACTGTGTGCTAACTAAACATATAGTTAACAAAATAGCCCCACTTCCTTGATCTTCCCACATAGTCTTGCAAACATTTGCCTTCCAAATGCATATCCAATTCCTTTTTGGAACTTATTTTTGAATCTGCTTCCTGCATTCTTTCAGGTAAATATTCTAGATTTTAGTAATTAACAGAGAGAGAAAATGTTTCCTTACTTTGCTTTTGTTCCTTTTACTAATCACCTAAATCTGTATCATCTCGTTATCAACTCTTGTGTCACTGGAAACAATTTCTTCTTATTTAGGGTATCAAATCCCTTCATGATCTCAAGCACTTTAATTAACCTTCTCTGCTCGAAGCAGAATAACCTTAACTTCATTAGTTGCTCCCTGTAACTGAAATCGCTGATCGTTAATGAACTGATGATACAACTTTATATCCAGTAAAATAACTATTGCCTTGTTCTTTTTCCTTAGAGTTAAAATCTGAGAAATTACTTGTGCTTGCATTTCATTTTGCACTATTAAGACTTTCAAAAGCGTACTCAAGCTTGTGAGTGTTTTACAATCACCAGTGAGGATACTTCAACCATAAAAAGTAACAATATTCTTCAACAGATAAAATTTCCATATTGTTCTAAATATGTCCTGTTGGTATCATATGAAATGATTCATGTGCATCTAATAAGCATTCTTGATATAAACATATCAAAGTGCACACGATTTTGCTTTTAGTATTAAGTTATGACAAATTAATTAACAGCATGAAGGATGTTAGGTGGAACATTCAGTTAACATAATGTTAACTCCCCAGTTAGTCTCCAATCCTAATGCTGAGGGAATTTCCTCTCCAATAGTTGAAAGTACTAAGGGAAATAAGTTTTGATAAGTTTCGGATCAGCTCCTAATGGAGCTTAAACCTCAGCAAAAATCTTCTGGTAATTCAGCGATAATTTGAATTAAATTGGCACATTCTCACTCAGCGAAATCATAAGGGCTCTGGATTGGGAAACAAAAATATCTTCTGAGATAAAGCGGTGACCTTTTCTTTTTATGTAAGTTCACACTGATGTGAATTGGCAGCAGTGTAAAATTGATTGAATACCTAATATTAATTTCTTTAATTAATAAGCATAAAAAAACTATTCTTTTTTACAATAAGCAAATAAAATGTAGCTAAACATAAATGGTTAGTAATGAATACTACTATTGAAAGGTGGAGTCAAAAAATGCAATCCATTATGTACATTTCTATGGTTTAGAATAATAATGAAAATATTGAATCCATTGAAGTCTGAAAGTATTCTAATCACTAATTCTCTCAGCTATTAGTATATTTTCTATACCACTAATTACCCAGTGGTTACACTTGAGCTCAATGTTTAGAAAGATGTATCACTCACATTTTCTACAGCTTTTGAAAAGTAATTGATTGTCTTTGACACATCAGTTGAGTAACACTCAAGAAACTTATTTCCATAATAGAAAAATAATTAAATTTGACAATGGGACAGGCTCTGTCTTTTATTGATTTGAACAAAATAAATTGTATTGAATTCACAGGGAAACAAATTGTCTTTAGCCACTAACTCCTGGGGCTAAATTTCTTCTAATCTAATAAGTGCGAAAAAGGACTTTTTGAGTTAGACCAGAGGACACATTAGTTTCTATCTAGTCCGAGTATTATTTGCCCTCAAATAACTACAAACTGGGATTGATTCTTAACTGTTGCGCAAATAAATGTTCTAGGTCCAAAGCTCATTATGAATACTAACACAATTGTTAAGGTTATCAATGTCAGTAGTCTCATCATTTCAATCAGATGGATGTGGTTGCAATTCCAATTTCAGAAACGTGAGAACATAATCTAGGCTGATAGTTGGATGCAGTATTGGGGAGCACTGCATTGGCTAATGTGCTAGTTAGTGACTGAGACATTTGGCTCTATTTCAAAAGGGGAAAAGCAGTACTAGTATATTTGCATGCATTAGCCAACATCATTGAAAGAGATTTATGTCACCTTTATGCAATCCTTACTCCTTGCTTTTTATAGAATCATAGAATCCCTACAGTGTGGAAACAGGCCATTTGGTCCAACAAGTCCACACTGCCCCTCTGAAGAGCATCCCACTCAGAACCATTCCCCTACCCCTGCATTTCCCCTGTCTCACTCATCAAACCTGCACAACCCTGGACACTATGGGGCAATTTAGCATGGCCAATGCTCCCAGCCTGCACATCTTTGGACTGTGGGAGGAAACCGGAGCACCTGAAGGAAACCCACACAGACATGAGGAGAATGTGCAAACTCCACACAGACAGTCACCCGAGGGTGGAATCAAACCCGAGCCCCTGGCGCTGTGAGGCAGCAGTGGTCTTGTGCAAATTGGTACACTAGCTTCCTATATTTTGACATGATTAACTTCAAAATTTAATATTCAGCTACATAGCTTTTGGGATATTTTGAGACAAAGGTAGAAGTTGAGGTATAAATGCACTTTGACATGGGTCTTAAAGTTACACTATCAAGAGTTGCTTGATGTCACCATTTCTGATCAAGCGGATTGAGTCCGAAAGGACAAATCCACTTGACTGGAACTGAACCAGGAGGTGAGGGAACCAACAAGATGGAAAAACATAGTTGACCACATCTTCATGAATTTGCCAGCTGCAGATGCATCTGTCTGTGACAAGCTCAGTATGACTGACCAGCATGCAGTCCTTGTGGAGACAAATTCCCACCTTCACATTGAAAATACCTTTCCTTGTGTTGTGTGTCACTATCATCATGGAACCTGGAATAAACTTCAAAGAGATCAAGCAATTCAAAACTGGACATCCATGAGGCAATGTGAGCCATCAAAAACAGCAGAATTGTTCTCCAACACAGTCTGCACACCCAGTATATCCTCTGTTCTAGCATTACCATCAAGTCAGGAGATCAAACCTGATTCAATGAAGAGTTCAGGAGAACATGCCAAGGGCAGCACCTGGCTCACCTAATAATGAGTTTTCAAAACTAATTAAGCTACAACACAGGACAATTTGCATGCCAAACTGTATAAGCAGCAAGTGATATTCAGAGTTAAGTGATTCCACAATCAACGGATCCGATCTAAGCTCTGCAGTCCTTAATTCCACATCCAATCGTGAATGGTGCAGTTAAACAGCTCACTTGAGGAGGCAGCTCCACAAATGCTACAGTCAAGAAGGCACAACAATGCCTCTTCTTCCTCAGGCAGCTCAGGAAATTTGACATGTCTGCAAGGCCCCTCACCAACTTCTACAGATGCACCGTTGAAAGTATGTTGTCCGGGTGCATAACGGCCTAGTCTGGCAACTGTTCTGCTCAGGACCGTAAGAAACTACAGAAAATGGTGTTCACAGCCCATACCATCACAGCAGTCAACTTTCCATCCACTGACTCTAATTACACAGCCTGCTGCTGCGGAAAGGCAGCCAACATCATCAAAGACCCATCACACCCCGGTAATAACCTCCCACAACTTCTTCCGTCAGGCAGAAGGCACAGAAGCCTGAACACACGCACAAGCAGGTTCAGGAACAGCTTCTTTCCGACCGTTATCAGACTGTTGAATGGAATTTAGCCTCAAATAATGTAACCTGCAATGTACCCCATATGCCTCTAAGTCTTTTTGATCTGTACATCCTTTGCTTGCTGTGATCTACCTGTACCACTTGTAAGCAAAGCTTTTCACTGTATTTCGGTACACGTGACAATAAAATCAAAATCAAATCAAAATATCTCCTTCCTCAGTAATGAACACTGCAAAGGGTCTGAGGCCTGATAATTTTCTGACAATAGAACTGAAGGCATGTGCTCAAGGACATGCTGTGCCCCCAGCCAAGCTGTTCCAGTACAGCTATAACATCGATACCTACCTGACAATGCAGAAATGTCCCGCATGCACCCTGTACATGAAAGGCAGGACAATTCCAACTCAATCAATTACCGCCCCATCAGTCTACTCTTCAACATCAATAAAGTGATGGTAGGCATCATCAATAATGCCGTTAAACAGCACTTGCTTGGCAATAATCTGCTCACGGATACCCAGTTTGGTTTCTACTCAGCAGTCAACTCCTAACTTCAATACAGCCTTTATTTAATCATGGACAAGGAGTTGAACTCCAGAGGTGGAAGTGAGAGTGACAGACTTTGAAATCAATGCTGCATTTGAGCAAGTGTAGCATCAAGGAGCTCAAGCATAACTAGAGTCAGTGGGAAACAGGGGAAAGCTCTTTATGTGTTTGAGTTACACCTGGCACATACAAAAATAGTTGTGGTTGTTGGAAGGCAGTCATCTCAGACTCAGGAAATCAATACAGGCTTTTCTTAAGGTAATATCTATCCTCTTCAGCAGCTTCTTCAATGATATTCCCTCCATGATAAGGTCAGAAGTGAGGATGTTCGCTGATGATTGCACAATGCTTAGCAACATCCATGACACCTCAGATATTGATGCAATCCATGTCGAAATGCAGTTAAGATCGAGACAAATCCACATTTGCCCTGAGAAATGGCAAGTAATATACACGCCATATAAGTGCCTTGCAAGACCATACAGAAAATCTAACCTCGTGCTCCCACGAGGAGCTCAAACAGTTCATCCACTTCACTAAACCTTCCACCCCAACCTTAAGTTCACCTGGACCATCTCTAAAACCTCTCTCTCCTTCCTGGACCTCTCTGTCGCCATCTCTGGCAACCACCTAGAAACCGATATCCATTTCAAGCCCACCGACTCCCACAGCTACGTAGAATACACCTCCTCCCACCCACCTTCCTGCAAAAATGCCATCCCCTATTCCCAATTCCTTCGCCTCCGCCGCATCTGCTCCCAGGATGAGGCATTACACTCCCGTACGTCTCAGATGTCCTTGTTTTTCAAGGACCGCAACTTCCCCTCCACAGTGGTCGAGAACACCCTCGACCGTGTCTCCCGCATTTCCCGCAACTCATCCCTCACACCCCCTCCCCGCAATAACAACCAAAACAGAATCCCCCTCAGCATCATGTACCACCCCACCAACCTCCAGCTCCAACGCATCATCCTCCGACACTTCCGCCATCTGCAATCTGACCCCACCACCAAAGACATTTTTCCCTCCCCACCCTTATCTGCTTTCTGGAGGGACCACTCTCTCCGTGACTCCCTTGTCCGGTCCACACTCCCCTCCAGCCCCACCTCACCCGGCACTTTTCCCTGCAACCGCAGGAAGTGCTACACCTGCCCCTACACCTCCCACCTCACCCCCATCCCAGGCCCCAAGAAGACTTTCCACATCAAGCAGATGTTCACCTGCACATCTGCTAATGTGGTTTACTGCATCTGCCGTTCCCGTTGTGGCATCCTCCACATCGGGGAAACCAAGCAGAGGCTTGGGGACTGCTTTGCAGAACACCTACGCTCGGTTCGCACTAAACAACTGCACCTCCCAGTTGCGAACCATTTCAACTGCCTCTCCCATTCCGCAGACGACATGTCCATCCTGGGCCTCCTGCAGTGCCACAACGATGCTACCCGAAGGTTGCAGGAACAGCAACTCATATTCCGCTTGGGAACCCTGCAGCCCAATGGTATCAATGTGTACTTCACAAGCTTCAAAATCTCCCCTCCCGCTACCGCATCCCAAAACCAGCCCAGTTCATCCCCACCTCCCTAATCTGTCCTTCCTCCCACCTATCCCCTCCTCCCACCTCAAGCCCCACCCCCATCTCCTACCTACTAACCTCATCCCGCCCCCTTTACCTGTCCGTCCTCCCTGGACTGACCTATCTCCTTCTTACCTCCCCACCTACACTTACCTTTACTGCTCCATCCCCGCCTCTTTGACCGGTCTGTCTCCTCTCCACCTATCTTCTCCTCTATCCATCTTCTATCTGCCTCCCACTCTCTCCCTATCTATTTCAGAAACCCCTTCCCCTCCCCCATTTCTGAAGAAGGGTCTAGGCCCGAAACGTCAGCCTTCCTGCTCCTCTGATGCTGCTTGGCCTGCTGTGTTCATCCAGCTCTATACCTTGTTATCTCAGAAAATCTAACCACCACCTCTCGACCTTCAATGGTGTTACCATCACTGAATCCCCCACAATCAACATCTTGGGGGTTAACATTGACCAGAAACTCAACTGGACTCACCACTAAACACAATAGCTATTGGGATAGTTCGGGGCGATCAATACTGCGGCAAGTAGCTCACCTCCTGACTCTCCAAAGCCTGTTCCCCATCTGCAAGGCACAAGTCAGAAGTGTGATAGAACATTCTCCATATGCTTGGATGATTCATCATCATCATCATTGGTGGTTCCTTCAGAAGAGAATGACTCTCTTTCACTCTCAGGTAAGTTGGCTGCACAATCCAAAGCAGCTTTTGCAAACTGCTATACTTGGGGCAGAAGATGGTCATGGGAAGGTGTGGGTGGAGTATTCCAGTGATAGTGCACTCCATACGTTGTTTTTGCTTGGCTTTTGCTTTTCCCTGGCAGCATGTCTTGAGGTATTCAATGCCTTCCTGGATGCTAATATTTTGTTCGGTCTTGGGCCAGTGATTGCCAAGTGTCAGTGGGAATGCCGCACTATGCCAGTGAGGCCTTGAGGGATCACTGAAGCGCTTCTTCTGTCCACCTGGGGCTTGCCTGCCATTTTGGAGCTGGGAGTAGAGCACTTGCTTGGGGAGTCTCATATCTGGTAACATCCCCAGCTCATCGTAGCCGATCATGGGTGGTCAGTGCCTCAACGCTGGGGATGTTGGCCCAGTCAAGGAAGCTGGTGTTGGTGTGTCATTCTTCCTTCCAGATTCACAGGATCTTGCGCAGGCAGCATTGGTGATACTGCTCCAACTCCTTGAGGTGTTTGCTGTAGACAGTCCACGTCTCAGAGCCATAAAGGAGAGTGGGAACCACCACAACTCTGTAATCCACGAGCTTGGTGTCGGATCTAATGTTGTTGTTGTCCTTGAACACCTTTTTCCTCAGGCGGCTGAAGGCTCGCACACTCCAACAACACTCATGAAGCTTGACACCTTCCAGGATAAAACAACCTGCTTGACTGGCACCAAATCCACACACTGTCACTTAACTCCCTTTGCCAATGCTCAGTAGCATCTACTGCAGAAATTCATTTGGCCTCCTTGTATAGCACCTTTTTTCAAACACATAACCATGACAATTTAGAAGGACAAGAGCAGGAGATACACAAGAACACTACCACCTGCAAGTAATCCTCCAAATCACTTTCCATCCTGACTTGGAAATATTTTGTCATTCCTTCAGTACCATGGGGTTAAAAGGGATGGCCTTTATACTGTACCTACAGCACAGGTTCTACAACGCAGCAGTTCAAGAAGGCTATTTACCTCCTTCTCAAGGGTAACTGGAGATGGGCAATAATTGCTAGCTCAAATCTTATGTATTAATAAAAGATAATTCAAGTCTATTGCTTACTGCAAAGAAATGGGGCAATGAATCAAATTTGTTTTTGCGAATGTACAGAACAAACAAAATTATGCTAATCATATTATAACTAAAAAGCTGTGAAGTATGAAATAATGGAATGTGAACTATAATCAGGTTCCCTCAGCTAAGTGACAGATTTCCTCCATATGTTTTTTTTACACATATTTGCAATATACATTTTTCTATCAAAGTCACAATGGGGACATATTTTCTGAACAGTTAGTCGATAGATCGTTATTAAAAAACAAAGACTGTGGACACCAATTGTTTCAGCCTGGCAAAATAAGTATGAGTGCATCATACAATCGTATTTTGAACAGAGATGCCACTGGGGATGAACTAACAGGGTTTCTGATCAAGTTGCCAGGCCACATTTCCTTATAATGTCACTATTGCAATAGAGGCAATATAAGTGCTTGCTTTTACCTCTGTGGAAAATTTTATTGGAACAAAATGGATTGCAAGCTCTTTGGAATCAGGTCCATGTCCAAGTTTCACTTTCCCATCTGTTTTTGGGCTTTCATGTCCTCCATGTTCTAATAACTTTAATTCTAGTAATGAAAGTTTTATGTCTGCACTCTCTTACCACCACCAATTCATCAAGTAATTGAAATAAATTTGAAACATTAGCTATTTTCTGCTTAGCGTCTGTTTCAGTAGTAAAAATTCTTAAGGCTTTCTTCATAACTACAAGTTCTCTTACCTGGCAGAATTCTCATGAACTTTTGCTGTACATTTTGTTCAATATCCTTTCTGCAATGAAATGTTCAGAGTTTCATTCCATATTCCAAAAAAGATCAGCATAAATGCTGAGTGGTGTTGGATAGAGTGGTACTGTCTGTAGTTCATTAATTATAGTAATAATCTTAACTAGGATTAAAGCCGATTGGGCTGTTGAAGGATATAAGGGGGGTATTGACCTATATATTTAATATTCATTGGACTAAAAACTTAACAGCTATTGAGGTCACTGTTAGATCAAACAGGCTGATAGAAACTTGGAGACAACAAGGTGCAGGGCTGGATGAACACAGCAGGCCAAGCAGCATCATAGGAGCAGAGAGGCTGACGTTTCGGGCCTAGACCCTTCATCAGAAAAGGTTCATAGGAGCAGAGAGGCTGACGTTTCGGGACTAGACCCTTCATCAGAAAAGGTTCATAGGAGCAGACAGGCTGATGTTTCAGGCCTAGCCCTTGACCACACATTTTGAAAGAGCAAGTAGTCTTTAGAATGAGAATCCTGATAATTTGATATGCATTGTAGGTACAATGTTGGAGGGAATTATAAGGGATTTGAACTGGCTTGCCTATGACTCCAGACCCATGGCAATGTGGCTGACTTTTAATCTGTTCCTGTTTTTTGCCTTGCTCCCTAATGATCAAACATATTGCTGTGGGTCTCAAGTCATGAGTTTGACAGATCAGATAAGCAAGTAAGCCTTAAAGGTTAGTCAATCAGATTATTTTAAACAATAGAATCAATGATGGTTTCATGATTTGATGACATCTAATTCCAGAGTTATTAGGTATTTGAATTTAAACTTGAGCAGCTGCCATGGTGGGAGTTGAACCAGCATTCCCAGGGAATTAGCTTGAGACTCTGGGTTGCCAATACATTCACTTTACCACTGTTTCCTTCTTACTTAGCTTCCGTGTCTCTGATGGCTTTTATATTATTAATAGATTCATATTGTCGAGTCACTCTCATCGGAGTGACATTTCCGGTAACTTCTAATTGGCTCAAACACCTCAAATTCACAGAAAACAAAGATCAATACCTGGTTTCAACAGCTTCCTCATCCAATTTGTGCACTGGATACACCGACAAATATTCTAATACGACTGAAGGATGAATTTTAAAAGAAATTAACTTCACTACTTAAACTAGCATAAATTGTAACTGTGGCTAATCCAGGTTGAACTTTTCTATATGTGTGAAGAACAGCATTTTTCTCATAAATAGCTCATTTCTAAAATTAACAGGAAAACAACTGCACAGCCTTCAATATTTACAATCGTTACTTCAGAACTAAGTACTGTTGATATTTAATATGTGTTTGTAATCTAGAATAACAATGAATAATATTTAAGGACATTAAGTAACTAGTGCCAATGATGGCAGGGCACACATTAGCATCCCTGTACTTATAATAACATTACTGGAATCAGGGTAAATATTACAATTTTGCAATTTAATTTTCATGGTCTCATTGAGCTTCTTCCTACAACTGCCTAACTGTGTAAAATGCCAGAGATGCTTCTAATATCAAAAAACTGATTCTATATTACTGGATTGTTTTTGTACATCACATCGTATCAAAAAATGGAGCAGAGCCCAAGGCAAAAGGAAAAACAGTGTTTCATGAATTAGCTCTGGCACAGAGCACCTTAAGAAATTGTACAGGGTATAAATGGTGAAATTAGATTTACTAAGTCAAATGCATACTTCAATAATTTTGATTCTACAGGGCTTGCATTTCAAACTCTGTACACAAAGGGTCAAGTCCCAAGAATAAGAGAATTTTACAGCTCCGAAGAAAATATTTGGCTTATTGGTCCTGTGCCAGCTCTATGAACCCATTAGGTTGCCCTCTCCTTTCCTTTCCCCACATTGTTTAGATTGTTCTTTTTAAAATATTTAAGCATTTCATTCTTTGAGTGCTATCAAGGGTGGTACATTTTATAATTGTTTCTGATCGAGTAGTTAACAACAGATTCTGGTAAAAGAAAATCTCTTGACTGTTCTCTTTGTAAGTGATTTCTTTGTATGAAGGATCCTCATCACTGCTCATCGTGCTGTACATGTTAGCTGGACTTTCCGACTTTAAGCAGATGTTCTGTCAATGTCTCCTTTTAGGGTGGGATCCACAGTGCTCATTTTATCTTGCCTAGTGAAGGAAAACCTCACCAACTGTGTTCTTGCTACCCCTGTAATACTTTTATGCCCGCTGCTGGTGTTGCTTTTTCCTGCAGCTCCTCAGATGTGTTCCCACTACCTTAGCAATGCTGGTCTTTCAATGCAGTTTTATCCCCACCTCAGGTGTTAATCTTTCACATTGCTCCCCTGTTGTGTTCTCTACACAATCTTATTCCTGCTCCTTCCCACTGCTCCCCCACTGTATTTTCGCCACCTCCACACAAGTTATATTCTTGCTGCTCTTATCGATCTTTCTCGCCGTTCCCCTGTTGTGTTCTTACCACCTCTGCACCACATTCAGAGGTTAAGCTCCATCTGAGGAACAGAATATTTTATGTCAAAGAGCTTAAGTTCAGCACCAAGAAAGAGGTCGACAGGGCATCAGTGTTACTGACTCTCCTCTAGGCACCAGACACATGGACCATGTAGAGCACACATCTCAAATCCTTAGTAAAATATCACTAGTGATACTTCAAAAATCCTCAATCCTAGAATGAAATGTTGCCTAATAAACATTTTTTTTAGCTAAGGTGGTGGTCATTCACTGAAGCATATTTACAGAAACTGTCACGTTTCTTTAACGAAAGATTAGACATTTATTACACAAAAATGAAAATAAATAAATAATCAAAATTATCTAGATTTTGAACTGTTATAAGAACAAAAGTCTTAAAATATGCAGCAAACAAAAACACATTTATTCCTCAACACAAATTATCCTTCTAGATCAAATCTTTACGTTTCTTTGCTGATTCTCTTCAGTCCTTTCCTGTGAACTGTGAAGCTTTCTTATATGATTACTTACAAAATTAAGAGCTTCAATTTTCTCAGCTTTTTTGCCATCTTCAGTTTTCTAACCAAACACTTCTGGCCTGACAATTGCACAAATTACATATTTCTCCTGAAGTCAATGTGTTTTCTCTGAAATGCTGTATGTTCCTTTTTTCAGGAGAGAAACGATGTCTTTTTTTTCTGATTCCTGTCAAGTCATCTCTAAACTTCACAAAAACTTTTAAGCTCTGGGATTTCTAAGCCAGAATCAATCCCTAATTATCCTGAACAAAAAGAAATAGTAAAGGCCCTCTTTGTCATAAACAGCACAGTTCAAGAATTTTCATTAACACTCTTCATTAACATGGGTCCTTGCTCTGTAACACATATTGGACTGGACAACCGTTCCAGAGCCTCTATTCCTTTACCCATGGTATATGATCTCATAATATAGCAATATTTGTTCCTGTATCAAAATTAAACTTCATGAGAGATCCACGTCTTTCCAAAATGATTGACTTAGCTCACCAAATTCCTGTTAGACCATTAATTATGGATTCCTCTTGATGCTGAACTTTTCCATTAAATTTTGTAGTTTCAGAATTTTATTTGCTCTACTAACTATTGACCAAACCAACATCTTCTACAACTTCAGTATAACCTGACTGTTCTTGCACACTTTGCCCCTATTACCAAAGCTGAGGATACCATATGGTTTATTAATCACTCTTTCCATCTCTGCTGTCACCTTTAATGCACATATATATCTACGTCCTTCTGGTCTTGCATACCCTTTAGAGTAGTACCATTTATTTTATACTGTCTGTCCATATTGTTTCTGACAAAATGTATCACCATAGAATTCTTGGCACTAAACTTTATCTGCCACATAACTGCCCACTCGACCAACTTGACAGCAACTTTTTGAAGTCCTACATTGTCCTTATCCCAGTTTGCACAGCTCCCAAGCTTTGTATCGCCTGCAAACTTTGAATTTGTCCTCAGCACTCAAAGATTCAGATTATCAATATAAATCAGGAAAAGCAAGAATCCCAATGCCAATATTTGGAGAATTCCACAACAAAACATTCCCCCTGAAAAAAAACCATGAGCCTATAATCTCTGTTTTCTGTCACACAATAGCCACATTGCTATTGTTTCTTTGCTTCAATGAGCTGTAAATTCTTTCACAAGTCCTTTGTGTGGTAATGTGTCAAATACCTTTGGGAGGTCCATGCAATCACCAGAGTCACCATACAGTCAGCTTCTCAAAAACCCCAGAAAATTTGTTAAGCTCAATTTTCCCTAAAAAGAAATCCATGCTGTTTCTCCATAATTAATCCACCTTTCTCCATGCGACTATTAATTCAGACGCAAATTATTGTTTGTAGAGGTTCCTCTACTTCAAAGTTACACTGACCAACCAGTAACTTCTGGATTTACCCTTACAATTGTTTTTGAACAAAGGCATAATGGTACCAATTCTCCAGTGCTTCGGCACCACCCTCAAATCCAGAGAAAACAGAAAGACTATGGCCACTGCCTTCACAATTTCCATGATCACTTTACTCACTATCCTGGGATGTTTCTTTTTTACTTCAGATGCCATATCAGCTCTAAGAACTGCTTGTCCAATATCTTTTCCAGATCAATTTTGAACTATTCTAATGATTGAGGTTCTTGTTCTGTCAGAATCACCTGGGTTGCATCTCTTTCTTTGGTAAAAACAGATTAAAAATATTCATTCAAAACTTCAGCATTTGTCACTTGCTTCGACACGTAAATCTCTGAGTTTGCCTCTAATCGGCCTCATGTCTCCTTTTACCACCCTTTGACTATGTGGCTGTCGAAGAATTTGTTATTCCACTCAATGTTACCTACCAGTGTTTTTTTCAAATTTCTTCTTTGCAAACAATAGTCCCTCTGCAATAACGTTTAGCAGATTCAGGGTCATCCAGATAAGGAAATAGACCAACAACAAGGTATATAAAGAACAACATCCTCTAAAAAATGTATCTGAAAGATTAAAAAAAAACTTTCAGTGGAAATACGATCTGCAGATCAGACCCAAGACCTGTCCTCAAGTAGAACACTTACCATTATTTAAGTCTGAAGAGAGCATATTCTGGGAAAATTGTGAAACAACTAGACTGTGGCATTTGTGAAGTCAGAGAGTTGGGGAGATGAGGAAGTGGTAAATGTGATATAGTTCTAAATAAAATGTACAATATGCTAACTATAGGGGAAAAAACTTCAGGAGACAGATTGTATCAGGTAATGGTTCTAAAGGTGTGAAGTTCATGTTGAGGTTCATTCTGCTGAGATAACAAGGTGTAGAGCTGGATGAACACAGCAGGCCAAGCAGCATCACAGGAGCAGGAAGGCTGACGTTTCGGGCCTAGACCCTTCATCAGAAATGATATTGCCCACAATGTGTGGGTGGAGACAGTGAGTTCTACACTAGCCTTTGCAGGGAGCAGATAAATTCTATATGGCTCCTCAAAGTCCTAATAATTATGCCCGACTAATTATTTGGTTGCACTAATAGCTACCACGCAATTAGACATCTTGTTAATTAAGAACAGTGCTCTTCTGTAAAGACTCTGTGCTGGAATATCCTCTATCACTGATGATTAGACACACCCTAACTGAAGTATAGACAAAAGATTTGTGGAGTGAGCTAGCTCAAACAACCCTTATTCTAAATCACAAGCTTGCAGCGATGGCAAATAATGCAAAGTGACAATGGATCCTATAATAACCAAAAATCTCCTATTTTGAAGCTTTGTCTACCTGGTCATTTTATCATTTAACATTTAGTTTTTGTCCTCTCTTTACTTCATGTAATCTCAAACTTCCCCAAATTAATTTGTATGCAAGAATTCCCGACGAAATCAGTTAACCTATATTCCTTCACAGTTCACCATGCTTACTGTTAATATGTTGTCAGCAAATTTTAATATTAAGAACTGTACCCAACCCTTAGGTTATACGCACATATTAGTACAGGTATTAATAAAATTCGACAAAATTATACATGATCAAAATCTACTACATACTTAACCACTGTAAGCAACAAGGCTTCTTGCTCTTTGTCAGAACAACTGAAATTGTTATAATTTAATAATTGATAACAGGGTTGTAAATCAAAAAGATGGATCATTATGCAAAATAGTTGAATGCTATTAAAAAGGAATTGCTGTTTCATAATAATTTAATTCACAAACATTTAATAGCTCTAGAAATTGCTACAAGTATCTACATTTGGTAAATTAAAGCTAATAGATATTTAGTTGTTTGGGTCAATAACAAGTATACTGTTTTATACAGTGTTGGGAGGGGGAGTGCTCATCAGGGATGGTGACAGCACTGCCAGAGCAGTGGCAGCACAGCTGGCTCTGTTGTACAGTACAGAGGGTCAAAATGTAGTAAAGCAGTAGTAATTAGGGACTCTATAGTCAAGGGCATGGCAGGCATTTCTGAGTCCACAAAAGAGAGCCCAGAATATTGTGTTTCCTCCTTGGCGCCAGAGCCAAGGATATCTCTGAGGGGACAGAGGATATTCTCTAAGGGGAGGGTGAGCAGTGAGAGGTCATGGTACACATTGTTACTAAAGACATAGGCAGGAAGAGTGACGAGGTACTGCAAGAGGAGTTCAGGCATTTAGGTAGTATTTTGAAAAGTGGGACCTCCTAAGATTGTAATCTCGGGATTACCCACTGTGCCACATGCCATTGGGGTTAGGAATAGGAAGATAACACAGCTAAATACATGGCTAAAGAGCTGGTTTAGGAGAGAGGGTTTAAGGTATATGAATTATCGGGATATCTTCTGGGATAGTTGGGACCTGCACACAAAGGACGGTTGCAGCTAAACTGGAGGGGCACCAATATCCTGGCACGGAGGATTGCTAGTGCCACTCAGGAGGGTTTAAACAGATAGCAGGAGGGTGGATGAGTACATATAACTGTGATGTTATAGCAAATACAGAGTCTTGGTTGAGAGACGAAAGTTTCAGATGAGATAGTGAAGGATGTAGAAGTGGTGGGGGAATTAAGATAAGGGAGAATCTCACAGCTGTACTGAGGGATGACACCTTGGAGAGGTCATGCAGTGAGGCCATATGGGTACAAGTCAGCAATAGGAAGGGTGCAAATCACTTTAATGGGATTGCAATACAGGCCTCCCAAATAGCCAGCAGCAGATAAAGGAACAGATTCCCTTAGCTGCCAGGGGCTTGGAAGGTGGTGGGTTGGGGTGGGTGGGTGTGTTGTGAATTTGCTCAGTGCATCCAGAAGGATTTCTTGAAACAATATATAAATTGTCCAATGAAGGAAGGGGCTATACCAGACCTGGTATTGGGGAATGAGCCCTGACAGGTGATTCAAATTTCAGTAGGGGAACACTTCAGGAACAGTGACCATAATTCTGTAAGTTTTATGTTACTTATGGATAAGGACAAGACTGGTCCTTGGGTGAAAGTACTAAATTGGGGGAAGGCTAACAATGACAATATTGGACAGAAACTGGGGAATGTTGATTGG
Organism: Rhincodon typus; assembly: GCF_021869965.1. Classification (NCBI taxonomy): domain Eukaryota; kingdom Metazoa; phylum Chordata; class Chondrichthyes; order Orectolobiformes; family Rhincodontidae; genus Rhincodon; species Rhincodon typus. The sequence continues at coordinate 41,904,477 of NC_063332.1, read as the reverse complement.
GACAGGCTGTCTGAGGATATATCAATATCTGGCATATGGGAATCTTTTGAGGGCCAGTTGATTAGAGTTCAGGACCAGCATGTTCCTGTGAAAATGAAGGATAAGGATGGCAAGATTCAGGAACTTTGGAAGACAAGAGAAATTAAGAGCTGAGTCAAAAAGAAAATGGAGGCTTACCTAAGGTTTAAGAAACTGAAGACTGACAGAGCTCTTGAAGAATATAAAGTAAGAAGCAGAGAACTTAAACAGAGAGTTAGGAGGGTTAAAAGGGGCCATGAAATGTCGTTGGCAAACAGGATTCAGGAAACTCCCAAGGCATTTTATATGTATATAAGGAGGAAGAGGGTAGCTAAGGAAAAAGTAGATCCACTCATTGTCAAAGGACAAAATTTATGCATGGAGCTGAAGGAATTGGGTGAGGTCCTCGATGAATACTTTGCATCAGTACTCACAAAGGAGAAGGACATGGTCAATGCTGAGTCTTAGGAAGGGTATGTAGATATTCTAGGGCATGTCTACATAAAAATGGGGGAGATTTTGATTATTATGAAAAGTATTAAGCTAGACAAGTCCCCAGGACCTGATGGAGATATCGCAGAATAAGGAGGGAGGTGGGGGAAGAAATTCTTGGAGCCTTGTACAAAATCTTGTACAAAATCTTTGTAACCTCTTTAGTCACAGGAGAGTTTTCAGAGTACTGAACAATAGTCAATATTGTTCCTTTGTTTATAGAGGGCAACAGGGAAAATCCAGGAAATTACAACAATACATCAGTGGTAGGATTTACTCACATTTGGAAAAGTATTGACTTATTAGCAATAGGTATGGCTACTAGGGGGAGATCGTGTCTCACAAGCTGGACTGAGTTTTTTGAAGAAATGACAAAAATGATTGATGAGGGCAGGCTGAAACAAAAGGTGAATTCACATGGGATCTGCAGTGGACTGGTAAGTTGAAACAGAACTGGCTTGATCATAAAAGACAGAGAATAGCAGATACTGGACATCTGTGACCAGTGGTGTTCCACAGGGATCGGAGCTGGGACCCCTGTTGTTTAAGATATACATAAATAATTTGGAGCAGGCTATAGGTCACTTGATTAGTAGGTTTGTGGATGACACAAAGATTGGGGGAGCTGTGGATAGTGAGGAGGATTACCAAAGGATACAGCAGGATATAGATAGACTGGACACATGGGCGGAGAAATGGCAGATAGTGTTTAATCTGAACAAATGTGTGATGATGCATTTTGGAAGGTCTAATGCAGGAGGGAAGCATACAATAATAGGCAAAACCCTTAGAAGCAATTCTATACAGAGAGATCTAGGTATGCAGGTTCACAGTTCCCTGAAATTGGCAACACAAGTGGATAAGATGTTCAAGAAGGCACAGGGCATGCTTGCCTTCATCAGTTGTGGCACAGAGTATAAAAATTGGCAAGTCATGTTGCAGCTCTATGAAACTTTACTTCAGCCACATTTGGAATATTGCGTACAGTTCTAGTTGCCACACTACCAAAGGATGTGAAGGTTTTGGAGAGGATACAGAAAGGGTTTGCCAGGATGTTGCCTGTTTTGGAGGGCATTAGCTATGAAGAGAGATGGTACAAAGTTAGTTTGTTATCACTTGAATGTCAGAGGCTGAGGGGTGATCTGATAGAAGTTTACAAAATCATAACAGGCATGAATAGAATGGATGGTGAAAGTCTTTTTCCCAGGTAGAAATGTCAATTATTAGAAGAAGTAGGTTTAAGATAAAAGAGGAAAAGTTTAAAGGAGAGTGAGCGGTACATTTTATACACAGAGTGGTAAATACTTAGAATGTTCTGCCAAAGGAGGTGATATACAAGAGCAACATTTACGAGGCACCTTAACAGACACAGGAAGAGGCAGGGAATAGAGGATACGGACCGCATAAAGGCAAAAGTTTTTTGGTTTAGAAAGGCATCATGTGTCAGCATTGGCTTGGAGGGCCGAATAGTCTATTCCTATATTGTTCTATGGTCTTTGTTTTTTGTTGTATTGGGGCATGATTTTACCTCAATAGACGATGGTGAATTTATCACCAGCTTCTTTTTAAAGCTCAACTTACTACTGTGATCATTTCTATTCTATTCCCTTGCTAAATGAAAACTGGCTTTTGTAAACCTTCACCTATCTGAAAGCTTCATTTTTCATTTACTTGGAAGGAAAGCTTGCTTATTTGATAACTGATACTGTTTTTGAACTTTTAAAATATGCGCACATCATGCACAACTGAAGGTTTGTATTATTGCAGCCTTCACCACTGAGTCCAGAGAAAATAGATGCTGAGCAGAAAGTCAAACACCAACTCCAGGTAACACAATAATTTATCAAGTAATGTGGGCAATGTTCATAATCATTAATTACTTGGCTGTGTCTTATAACACCAACAGCCTGCTTTTATACAGCATCCTTAACATCATAATATATTACAAGTTGCTTTGTTGTGAAAGAAATTTTGATAATAAGGTACTAGATAGTTGGACACAAAAAAAAACCTTGGTCAAAGGTATAGGCTTTAAGAGGTATTTTAAAGATGTAGAGAGAGCTAAAGACTTAGAAGTGTTTAATGAGGGAGATTTGGGTGAGGCAATTGACTTAGTGATAACGTATACAGTATTATAAAATAGACTGTGTATGAGCTATCAGTATTTCCAATTAACTTCTGGATCTATCCAATTCATCAGAAAACTGTGTTTTATAAAATTTTGTCTCTGCCTGACTGGAAAAGACCACATTGTTCTGCATATGTAACAATATTCATACTTGATTTAGTGATCATTTTAATATGTAGCTGAAAGAAGATCAGCTTAGGGATGCAGATAATTACATTACTAGGGATATACATCTGAAATCTTGCCAGACTGCTGGCAGATGGGTGATCCGTGTGCTTATAACGATTCCTAATGAGCCCTTAATCTAAATCAGAACATCTTCCAAATTTGGATGATTTTTGAGCTACTCAGTTAAAATGAATTGAGGAGTTAATAGAGCTTTTCTTGAATGTTTCTCGGCTTTGCATCATATTTAATAATTCAGACATTTAAAAGCCATTCTAAAGAAAGCTATTGCTGTTATATGTGAATATTACGTCTAGCTGATCAGCATTATACCTATTATTTCAGTTCAGGCTACTGGATTAAAGCTAAACAGAATTTTTTAAGCAAATATGTTGGAAGGAAGCTGGAATGGTGAAACAACTGTAACTGCTGGGACCAAAATCATTTTATATTTTTCTGAATGATATGTTGATTCTGGAAATCTCAGCTATGATTTCCCTCTGCTATTCTACCAGTTTATTGACAGAAGGAGGGTAAAACATTCATAGCCTTAAGCTGTGTCTCTGTCCATTTCTACAACTTTCTAGCAGTCATCTTCTAGTCATTAATTATCAATCTTGCTTTGCACCATTAAACATTTACAAGTTTCATGCTTTCCTAAAATGCCAGAAGTCTGTTCTTCTCTGGCATTTTTGATGTTGAACAGCACTGAAATGATAATGCCGAAAAATGTAATGCATGACATCATTCTATCCCTAACACCTTATTTAAGTGGTTCATGATGACACTAGCCGCGAAGTAAGATTTTGGGGTTCTCTTTAAATTTAATTATTGCTGAGAAAGGACACATTTTTCCAAAGCTTTTTGTCATGCACTCATCAAGACAATATGCAAGAATATCAATTGAAGGGGAACATCCATACTTATACTGTATGAGAGGAAAGTGCAGATTTATTAGCAAGTGGACGCTGAGTAGTGGAGCTGTTGCCATCAAGGATGTGCCAATTAGTGATGATTGACAGTTAACTGCCAGGCTATGTTGACATTTTAAACAAGCAATGTTGGTTGGTCATGGTGTTGATCATAACATTACTCTGAGAAATGAACCAGTGAGTGGTTGTCACCTAATTTGCTGAATAGCTTTGTAGCTTTCAGTACATACTTGCACCACACTGTGAACCCTTCTGACAATCCTAAATTGGTCCACTATTATTTGGAATGTACAGTCTACATCACACTGGCACTGAATTCACATACCACATTACTCATTTGTGCAATGGGTAGAATCTAGTTGATCTTTTATCCTGTTAGTGGAGAGCACCACTCATTTTGTTACTGCATGGTAGCAATGCAAAACAGCTAGTTTCATGGATAATCAATTGTGTCAAATGACATCTCCCTCACAATAAGCAAGGTACTAACCAAATCCAACCAGCCTTTCCTTGCAACACAGTGTCCAACTCTAGATGTGATTTTACTGCTGGGCAGCATTTGCTGAGTAATCCTGAGAGTGAGAACAATTATGTTCACACCCAAATTTGACCTCAGTTGGACCTGCAGTTTGAGATGCTTGTGTCCTGATGAGTGCAAGATGAAAAGTTTCAATTAAGTGAACCATTCTTTGAGCAATATTCAAGCTCTGTACAATCAAATGGATATTTACTTTAAGTGCAAAACTTAAGTCCATTGCAATTGCAGGATACATTTGACTGAGCCAATATAAAATGCATACTAGTTTTGATTTGTTATAAAACCAGCTCCAGGTACAACATGTGAACATAAGCTTTACAGAATTGTTAAGCTTATTATAACAAGTATGAAAATCAGTAGTTTTTCAGTTGATCCTCCTGAGGACACCAGCTTACAAAACTGGGTGATAGGCATTTAACTCTTGCTTTCTGCTGTCTGAAGTTATCATTCTATCTTTGTTCTTCTCTACTTGTGCACTGGACCACTGAGAATCGCTTATTATCTGTTGCTAGCTACCATGCCAGCATGATCATGGATATCCTGAACTCTAATTGGCTTGCTAATGGGCAAACAGCACATGATCAACCTCAGGTTGGTCAAACATCATATGCTCAATTTCCAATTAGTTTCTTTCAAAGTGATAGTCACTTTAGTGACATCATTTCCAACTGTCTCTTGATTCATTCTTCGACTTCTACTTTGGAACACCACCTCTTGTGTAACAGTTTGCCAGTATCAACATGCCAACATTTTACATCTTTACTGATAATGTAGTTCCGTACGGTAATTTGATATTTGCTTCAGTATGTAGTGTCACTCCCTAGTAATAAATTGTCATCCCAAATGTCCTAGCTGATGCTTCTATGTATTCTCCAAAATCTACCAATAGCATTTAATTGAAAGATCCATTATTCTGACTCCAGAATAACCACCACTATTCGAAATGAATTAAAGCTCAAAATTACTATGCTAGATTGTTAGACACGGGCCTGTTTCATACTTTTCATTACAAAACTAAACCAATTTAAAGAGTCTAGGCTCAAAACGTCAGCTTTCCTGCTCCTCTGATGCTGCTTGGCCTGTTGTGTTCATCCAGCTCTACACCTTGTTATCTTAAAATGTTACTGTGCCTTTTTACCTCAAAAAATGTCCACATTTTTCAGTCTAAGTTTATACTAGCTTGAACAATGAAAACAGCCATAAAATCATAACTTTACTTTTGACCAGGCTAATTGGCTATTCTTCCTTACAGAAAGTTTTTACAACTAAAACCAATCAAACAAAATATAATTTGCATCCTTACTTGTTTAATCAAGTCAAAAGTATTAAAATTAACTTAGTATTAAGCTACAAGAGAGAAGGACAGAACAGACAAGATGGTTATGCAGACTCCTCCACCTACCGCCTAATCTTCCACTCTGTCCTAATCTGCCTGACCTCCTTCAATGGAACATCCTGTGTCACTTTCATAAGATTCTACTTTGTCACAGAACCCTTTTGAAACTATTGCTGTACATCAACTGGCCGACTCCACAGCATCAGTGGAAGTGGGTGAAGGAATCCGACATTTACTGCTACAGGAAAATTGTATCTAATCCGCACTTGAAAGCTGAACATACCGTTGTCTGCTTTAGCGCCCCAAGACAAGTTCACACTGTAAAATTAACGGTCAAAATTGCATCTTAAAGCCAGATTTTCAAGCAGGTGTTCTTATTAGTGATAGAGTTGTTGAGTCATGGAGTCATACAGCACAGAAACAGACCCCACAGTCCAACTTGTCCATGCTAATCAAGTTTCTCAAACTAAACTAGTCCCACTTTGCATATGGCCTATATCCCTCTAAGCTATTTATGTAGCTGTCCAATTGTCTTTTAAATGTTGTAACTGTACCTGCACCTGCCACTTTCTTTGGCAGTACATTCCTCCAGACGAACAACCGTTTGTGTGAAAAAGTTGCCCCACAGGTCCCTTTTAAATCTTTCTTGTCTTAACTTAAAAATACGCTACCTAGTTTTGAATATAGAACATAGAACGTAGAACAGTACAGCGCAGTACAGGCACTTCGGCCCACGATGTTGTGCCGACTTAATTATCCTACTAAGATCAATCTACCCTGCATACCCTACATTTTACTATCCTCTATGTACCTATCCAAGAGTCACTTAAAAGTCTCTTGAACTCCCCCATTCTAGGGAAAGACCATTGCTATTTAACTTATCTATGCCCATTATGAGTTTATAAACCTCTAGAAGGTCACCGATCAACCTCCTATGCTCCAGTGCCCATTTTTACTTTTACTCCAGAATAATTCCACTAGGCTTATAGAGAGTTAAGATTTTATTGCAGAAAGAAGGAAAGGCTGGTTTTCTTGTAGGCAGACTTAATAAGGGTGGTGTCCAAACCAAAGAAGATTATTACTGAAGAAAGACTGTGGGTGGACATTTCAAAATTAAGAGTCTGCTTTAGCAAGGTTCTTTTTCCACAAATCAATATTGGCTCTCACAAAAAAAGTACATATAGAGTTAAAGTTATTGACACATATGGAAAATATCCATCTTTATTTTACACAAACAACTGATAGTAACTGGCATGCGAACATGAGATTGCCTGACAGAGTCTCCACTGCACAATAAAGAAGCTTGCAGCAAATATGCACAAATAGCCTTAACTCATACCTTGTCAGATTACTACAATCCACAGTGACTTTCTTTCCTTTCTGTTAATATCCTCTTGGGTGTTTTTAATGTGTTACAAATACTTCTGCTGTCTCTAGATAGCTCCCAATCCTCTTCACATGTGTTCCACAGGGACTGAAGACAAATACACAGCAACTAACAGATTTCAAGTTCAGACTATAAAATGAGATGCTTTATTGGAAGAAAGGGAGTTCTTTGTCATTTCTAGAGACATTTTATAGGAATTCTTTTTGCACAATTCTCCCTTTGTCTGTTGTACGCCTGTTGTGCTCTTTTAGGAATGCAAGGCACATGTTGTACTGAAATTTCTTTCATTTGGAGACATATTTAGAATGCATATAACATCCCACCTTTTATATGGATAGTCTTCAATTAGATCAGTTCAGATGGTTGGAAAGTAATATGTTGGGAAAGTGTAGTTCAAACAATATGACTTTGTCAAAGATATCTTTTGGACCCTCTTGGAAGTGTATTGACCATGTGTACAACTGAAATCATCATTTCTTAAAGATGAAACCATTTATTGTAACATCAGAGATGCAATGTGATTTTGCACTTCTGCCTGCTGCATTCCTGTTATTCCTTCTAAGTTGCAGCTTTGTTAAATTTATTGAAATGAAAAGTGAAATTTATAACTGATGTTCAGGATCACTAACTGGATCTTACTGATGATAATGCCTAAAGATTGATTGTATTAAATGTTCATATCATTTTATTAGTCAATATTCACATCGAATGTTTTTTAAAAGATCGTTCTCAAAATGGGAAGACAAGCAAATATTTGTTAGGGTCTGAAGATAAGTCAGGCTGGACTCAAAATGTTAATTCTGTTTCTCCTTCCTCAGAATCTCCCAGACGTGCTGAGTTTCACCAGCCTTCTCTGTGTTTGAGTTTGTGCCTGTCTCAGACAATTATTGCCTATCCATAGTGGTAAACCTCTTTCAGAGGTATTTAAGCACCAACCATGAAGATGTGGACCTGGAGACACACATTGTGCAGACTGGCCAGGAAAGCCAAATTTCTTTCCTTGCAAGACAATCTTGAACCAATTAGATATTGTATGACACAACGGCTAATTCTGATCAGTTTCATAGGTTACAAGCTTTTCATTCTTAAATGTTTAACAGAGTACACATTCTCGTACTTGCCTGTTGTCAAGATGTCTAGACTCCTTTTCCAGTAACATAACCACGACATAATTGAATAAAATATATGACATAAAAAATTAAATAACTTACTCATAACAATCATTAAAATCTCTCACCTTTTACTGCAGATAGCTCATGCTAATGTACACCGCATTATCCTTACTGGCAGCGAGTCTTTGATTATGTATGTACATCTTTTGCCTTTATCTTAGCATTATTTTGCATTTTTAAACTTATTTTTTCACAGGCTTGTTCAGCGTTGGTTAGACCAACATTTATTGCCTTCTTGAACTGCTGCAACCCACATGGAGTAGGACAGTGCAATTAGGAAGGGAGGTCTGTGAATTTTGCACTTGTGGAGAAACCATCTTTAAAACTCTCTTTAGAAATATAGTTACTTGGCTCCAGTGGAATAATGCAATGCATTAGCTCACAAGAAAATATTCACTCAAGGTAAATCCTATTTTCTTGCTCCTCAACTTAAAAAAAGGCCCTTTGGCTCAGTAGGGTTAAATACTGTAGTGATTGTAATGAAGTCAGCCAGGTGGACCCCATAGAATATGAGTTCCTTGATTTCGGTTGTTAACCTGGTCCAGTCAGGAAGCCCTGGCTCACAAATGAAAACAGGAGTGTCAGACATCCTGTTCATTCTGAGAGCTGGCCCTGAGGGAGCTGGATCAGTGTCATGGACTTTCCATGTCTAAATAAACAGTTACTTGGTGAAGGGATACTGGCCTCCATGGAGTTATTTCAGACACACAACTTCTAAATAAGAAGTGACAAAGGCTAACATTTATACAAACACAGGCAAAATACTGTGGATGCTGGAAATCTGACATAAAAACACAAAATGTTGCAAATATTCAGTAGGAAGGCCATTGATGTGAAACTCTAACTCCGTCTCTTTCTCCTCGGATGCTGCCTAACCTGATTTAATTTGATTTGATTTATTATTATCATACGTATCTAGGTGCAGTGAAAAGTTTTGTTTTGTATGCAGTACAGGCAGATCATAACATACGAAGAATATAATGTGATTGAACAGAGCAAAGAATACAAAGTTACAGCTGCAAAGAATGCACACAAAAAGCAAGATTAACAGTAGATTTGAAATTTGAGAGGTCCATTCTGAATTCTAATAACACCAGGGAAGAAACTGTTCTTGAACCTGCTGAGTATTTCCATAATTTTTTGTTTGAATTTATATAATACTACATTTCTCAAAACTTTATAAGAATGCTTCACATTGCTCTTTTGGAGTATTGCATACAGCTCTGGTCGCCCTGCTATAGGAAGGATATTATTAAATTGGAGAAGGTTCAGAAAAGATTTACCAGGATGTTGCCAGGACTGGAGGGTTTGAATTATAAGGAGAGGCTGGATAGACTGTGTCGATTTTCACTGGACCATAAGAGGTTGAGGGGTAACCTTAAGCAGATTTATAAATCATGAGGGGCATGGATAAGGTGACTAGCAAGGGTCTTTTTCCAAGGATAGGGGAGCTCAAAACTAGTAGGCATATTTTTGAAGGTGAGAGGGGAAAGATTTAAAAGGCACCTGAGGGACAACCTTTTCACACAGAGGGCAGTTCATATGTAGAATGAACTGCCAGAGGACATGGTAGATGCAGGTACAGTTACAACATTTAAGGGACGTTTGGTAAAAGGTACATAAACATGAAAGATTTAGAGTGAAATGGGTATATGGGCCAAATGGAGGCAAATGGGATTAGTTTAGTTTGGGAAACTTGATTGACATAGACAAGATAGACCAAAAGGTCTGTTTCCATGCTGTATGACTCTATGACTCTATCATTACAAATATGGAAGCCAATTTGCACAAAGCAATGTCTCACAAAGATTAATGAGATAAATAACTAATTCATTTATTTTGGTGGCGTTGATTTAAGCCGTTCCATTATTTCTATGTTAGAGCCATGTGATTATTAAAAATCAATTAAATCTGAGAGGTTTCCTCTGGGTGCTCCGGTTTCCTCCCACAATCCAAAGTTGAGCAGGCTAGACGGATTGGCCGTGCTAAATTGCCCGTAGTGTTCAGGGATGTATCGATTAGGTGGGTTATAGGGGGATAGGTCTGGGTGGGATGCCCTGAGGGTCGGTGTGGACTTGTTGGGCCGAAGGGGCTGTTTCCACACTGTCGAGATTCTATGATGATTCTATGATTCAAAATGTCACCAAAGGAAATGATACACCCTTTCAGTAATGAACTGAAGTGTCAGCTCAGATTCTACAATCAAGTTCTGGAATACCTAACTTCCTAATTCAGAGGCAGAAGTGTTATCAAATTAACCAAGCAAGCACAAGTGTAGCACATTCTGCTCAAAATACTCTTTTGTGATTTAGAGAAGCCTGAAGGCCTGGCCAATGCTGCAGTCTGATATATTACTCAGCCATACAGACCAGCAGACATCAATCTGTATTTTGTTAGCTAATGCAAGTAGAGACCTATATTTTTGTTTGCATTATTCCTGAGCTGGAGAGGAGAAGAAACTCATATCCACCAAAACTTTTTGCAGCTGGAGATAGGTAAATGCTGCTTTTGATAGTTCAACAGCTTCTGTAGCTGTCGTGATAACCGTTGCTTGATTGATACTTTAGGCAAGACATCTAAAATGGGCTAATAATCCCCATGATAACCATTTTCCAGTAGAATCAATACGTTCAGCAAAAAGAAGAAAACAACTATAAAGCATTTTTCTAAGAAGAGATTGGAACTAACTGTCCAGGAGAAGCCAAAGGTGGAGCATTTATCACCAGGCAACATCTGTTAACCCTCCCCAACAAATTGACTTTCTCACCCTGTTACCTGATGATGTGTAACGATATTTATGAATGATGATTTGAAATTAAAAACCAAGTTTAGCTAGGCTTAATTAACTTGATGCACAATACAAACTAATATACATTGGGTAATCAAGTTTTGCTTCTGAAGAGGGTTGAACTCTGCTGATTGCATTGCATGGCATCAGCATGAATATTAATCTAGCTCTATGTAATTCTTTCCTGCAGGGAAAAGTTGAATGTAAAATGCATTTATGACAATTAAACTTAATTCAAAAGCAAAAATGTTACCATAAATTCTCAAGGAAATAATAATTTTTTTTGAATATATTTTATCGAATAAATTCCATTTTCTCTTATCTTAAAAGAAAGGTTTCTTGAAAGAAAAACAAAGAATTCTTTTAGAATTGGGATTACTTTTACCAAAGGGTGAGAAAAAAATGTGAAGTTAGAAATGCTGTCTGCATTTTCACATCTCCAGCTGGTTACTTCAGCCATTTGCTGAAACTAACAACTGAAAGGGCCTGAAGCTAGGCAACACCTGATGAGATCACTGAAGACAGGGAGCTCTAAACTTGTTGCAGGTTTGAAAAATAGTTGAGGCAGGGACTTCAAGTCCATGTCAAAGAGTTGATGCATGGTCTATCATCTCAGCAAAATGACAGAGTGTGGTAATTAGGCAAACATAGCATGTGTTAATGTTTTCAAATCTAATGGCATCAACATTTTCTCAGCAGGAAATTTCAATCAATTCTTGCCTCAGGGAAGTCAATTAGTAGACTCCATTCTTGACAGAGAGATCAAGATGCTTTTCATATCAATTTGAGCATTTTATAACAAATAAATTGGCCACTTAAATGCCAGTTGTTAACAATATTCAGAAAAGAAGAAACGATGAGTACTCAGAAAACAGCAGGTTGGGTGAGTCTAATAGCCCGGTGATCCATTCATACCTGGAATATTGGGCAAGCTGTGCGTTTCATGCACCTGCTCACATGGCCCTAAGCAGCAAGTGAAATTTATGTTGGGATGATTCAGACATGTAAACAACATTCACATTTTTATTCATTCACTATATTTCACCATATTTCAGTATGGAAACAATGCCAATGTATCCCCAATTCAGAGATTGACTTCCAAACCATCTTCAATGTATCACAGAAGCATTTGAGAGAGTTGGCTTTAGGTTAAAGATTCAGAAAACAAGAGTCCTCTACCAACCTTTTTTGTCATGCAACACTATCCCTTCACTAACAAGAGACTAACACGATACACTGGACAATATGGATCTATTCTCAGACATTGGGATGTTTCACTCATTGAGGGCAGACTTCAATGATGTAATCAACATTGCCTGCAATATGCCTGTCTAGCCTCGGGCTATCTCAGGAACACAGTTGACAAAGACTTCAAAACCAGCACAAAGTTCATGGTCTGCAGGAAAGTAGTGCTATTTGCCCTTCTGTACGCATCAGAATCATGGACAATGTACAGCAGAGCAGACATCTCAAATCCCAAGAGAAATATCACCATTGATCCCTCCTCCAAACCTCACAAATCCAATAGCACGGTGGCACTCCAATATCATTGTCCTTTCTCAGATCAACATCTCCAGCATTAAGGCACTGGATACTGTCAGCAGCTTCATTAGACACACTGTGTTATCTGCAAGCCTCATAGACTTCCAAAACAAATGTTCTACTGCAAGTTTTATCATGGCACACATTCACCAAGAGGACAGAGAAAATGTCTCAAGGATGTCCTCAAATGATGTCTTCAAAGGCTCCATGAAAAATTACAATACACCATTTAAAGATGGCACAGTTGTCAGGGATGCCCGTTTTTTGACAGATGTTTGGTGAGTGCCAAGTTCTTAATGAATGATCTGTGATAAGATGTGGCTTGAATTGATTGAGAGAAATGCCATAGAAGCAGGGTAAGTTTTAAATAAACATGGTAAGCAAAGTGTAACAAGAGATCCCGTTAAGCCTTGTGGGAAGAAACCATCCAAAAAACCATGACCATTTGACAAAAAAAAATTATGTGTTACAAAGCCAAGTTTTCAAAAAAAATGAATAAAACCTACCTGGGTTTGTGGTACTATGCTATAGAATTTTCCCCATTAAATGTCCATATTAATTCTAGGAGAACTAAGGAAATTTCTTCTGAGGATTTAGAAATTCTGTCCCTTGAACAGATAAAACATTTCATGAGGGGTTCAGAATTAGAATTTTGCACCAAAATCTGAAATTTTAAAAGAGGTGGCCATCAGTTTATAAATAGACGTTGCAAAGGATGAAATGGATAGAGTAGCAGTCGAGATATTAAGATTGGAAATTAGATTTTAAAGAAAAAGAGAAAGGAAAGCAAAATAGAGAGAAAAGGGAAAGAGAAAGGGATAATAAGAAAGAGAAAGCGCAATAAGAAAACAAAGGGTAAGTAACGGGAACTGAGAGAATTTCAGGAAAAATAGCAGGAAAGGTTGTCCAAAATAAGATAGCTCAAGCTGATGGGCAGAAATTCTACTGCTTCTCCTGAAAATACAACTGGGACAGATTTAACTGTGGAGGGAACTCAATTTGCTCATTTCATTCCTTTGCTTGAGGAGACAGAAGTACAAACCTTCTTTACCTCTTCTGAGTGGGTTGCACAGCCAGTCCAACATTATTCCTTACTACTGTGGAGGAAGCCTATGGGGAAAGTATATGCAGTTTACTCTCTTGCCTGAGGAAAGTGCCACTGATTACAAAACAGTTAAAAGTAGTCTATTTTAAGTACAGAGATAACAAGGTGTAGAGCTGGATGAACACAGCAGGCCAAGCAGCATCAGAGGAGCAGGAAAGCTGACGTTTCGGGCCTAGACCCTTCTTCAGAAAAC
>NC_063332.1:41840228-41875681 GCF_021869965.1 Rhincodon typus | reverse complement strand
CTTTACTGAAATCCATATACACCACATCAACCGCTTTACCCTCATCCACCTGTTTGGTCACCTTCTCAAAGAACTCAATAAGGTTTGTGAGGCACGACCTACCCTTCACAAAACCGTGTTGACTATCCCTAATCAAATTATTCCTTTCTAGATGATTATAAATCCTATCTCTTATAATCCTTTCCAACACTTTACCCACAACCGAAGTAAGGCTCACTGGTCTATAATTACCAGGGTTGTCTCTACTCCCCTTCTTGAACAAGGGGACAACATTTGCTATCCTCCAGTCTCCTGGCACTATTCCTGTAGACAATGAAATAAAGATCAAAGCCAAAGGCTCTGCAATCTCCTCTCTAGCTTCCCAGAGAATCCTAGGATAAATCCCATTCAGCCCAGGGGACTTATCTATTTTCACACCTTCCAGAATTGCTAACACCTCCTCCTTATGAACCTCAATCCCGTCTAGTCTAATAGACTGTATCTCAGTATTCTCCTCGACAACATTGTCTTTTTCCTGTGTGAATACTGACGAAAAATATTCATTTAGCGCCTTTCCTATCTCTTCGGACTCCACGCACAACTTCCCATGACTGTCCTTGACTGGCCCTAATCTTACTCTAGTCAGTCTTTTATTCCTGACATACCTATAGAAAGCTTTAGTGTTTTCCTTGATCTTACCTGCTAAAGACTTCTCATGTCCCCTCCTGGCTCTTCTTAGCTCTCTCTTTCGGTCCTTCCTGGCTAACTTGTAACTCTCAAGTGCCCTAACTGAGCCTTCACGCCTCATCTCTGCATAAGCCTCCTTCTTCCTCTTGACAAGAGATTCAACTTCTTTAGTAAACCACGGTTCCCTCGCTCGACCACTTCCTCCCTGCCTGACACGTACATACTTCTCAAGGACACACAGTAGCTGTTCCTTGAACAAGATCCACATTTCAATTGTACCCAGCCCCTGCAGTTTCCTTCTCCATCCTATGCATCCTAAATCTTGCCTAATCGCCTCATAATTGCCTTTCGCCCAGCTATAACTCTTGCCCTGCGGTATATACCTATCCCTTTCCATCGCTAAAGTAAACGTAACCGAATTGTGGTCACTATCACCAAAGTGCTCACCTACCTCCAAATCTAACACCTGGCCTGGTTCATTACCCAGTACCAAATCCCATGTCGCCTCGCCTCTTGTTGGCCTATCTACATACTGTGTCAGGAAACCCTCCTTGCACACATTGGACAAAAACTGACCCACCTAAGGTACTCGAATTATAGCGTTTCCAGTCAATATTTGGAAAGTTAAAGTCCCCCATAACAACTACCCTGTTACTTTCGCTCCTATCCAGAATCATCTTTGCAATCTTTTCCTCTACATCTCTGGAACTTTTCGGAGGCCTATAGAAAACTCCCAACAGGGTGACCTCTCCTTTCCTGTTTCTAGCCTCAGCCCATACTACCTCAGTAGGCGAGTCCTCATCAAACGTCCTTTCTGCCACCGTAATACTGTCCTTGACTAACAATGCCACACCTCCCCCTCTTTTACCACCTTCCCTGATCTTACTGAAACATCTAAACCCCAGATCCTGCAACAACCATTCCTGTCCCTGCTCTATCCATGTCTCCGAAATGGCCACAACATCGAAGTCCCAGATACCAACCCATGCTGCAAGTTCACAGACCTTATTCCGGATGCTCCTGGCATTGAAGTAGACACACTTCAAACCACCTTCCTGCCTGCCGGTACACTCCTGCGACCTTGAAACTTTATTCATGACCTCACTACTCTCAACCTCCTGTACACTGGAGCTACAATTCAGGTTCCCATCCCCCTGCTGAATTAGTTTAAACCCTCCCGAAGAGCATTAGCAAATCTCCCCCCCAGGATATTGGTACCCCTCTGGTTCAGGTGTAGACCATCCCGTTTGTAGAGGTCCCATTCTCATTCTCTTATACAAATTCCATTACCTCACGCCTTTACCTGTTTTTAACCTCTTTCATCCCTTTAACCAACAGAGAATTCTGTTCACCCAATTCTAGCTTCTTTTCCATCCTTCATTTCCTTTAGTGCTCAGTGTAGGTTTCTTATTGCTGAATGGCATCAATGTTATTCATTGTAGCTTTGAGTTCTTTAGCCGCATTACTGTCAGCATAAAATCTATTCCTCCATGTTGTAGTCACTTTTTTCTGGTCTTCTGGAAGCAAAATTTTTTCTGCAGATTTTAATAATTATATTTTCTAACAATATTATCTTTAAAGCAATAACAGAAAAAATGCTATCAGTCAACAATGGCATCAAATATTTATACACAAATGTCAGCCAGAAATGTTGTGGTCCACTTCCTACAAGTTGTGACATCAATCACCATCTGCAATACTATTTTATTGAACATCACATATTCATTCTCCTCATATCTATGTCCCGAGAAATGAACACGATGGGCAAACAGTGTATCTGAGAAGTATCCCATGTTATCTACATGCAATTGTAATAAATTTACAGTGAGAATAAATACCAGCATTTTAATGGACATATAAGGTCTTTCCATTGAACTGCATCTGCAACTGCTGACTTACAATAATTCTCTACCCAATAATATTGCACTGACGTAAAAATAACATTTTCTAAACTTACCTCCATGAAGGTGATGCATATCTTTTTTTTATTCACTCATGAGACGTGGGCACTGCTGGCTGTGCCAGTATTTATTATTGCTCGTCCCTTTTTGTACCTGAGAAAGTGGTAGTGAGCTGCCTTTTTGAACTACTTCAGCCCATGGGGTGTACGTTGACCATACTGGCCTTAGGAAGTGATTTCCAGGATTTTGACCCAGCGACAGTGAAGGAGCATATAGAGGCTAAGAATAATTTCCTCCTGAACTCCTGCTATAACTTTAGTAGCAGGCGAGCAGAAATGTGTTTTTAGCTTTTTATATATTCTTTTCTTGCAGGTTCTGTCAATCTTCCATGAGTTATTCTGGAAGATTGCAAAAAAGGCTTCCTTTTTCTGTTCCTGCCTTACCTCGACAGTCCTAAGTATCTGTCCTTGGACCCTCCTATTTATTATTGGCAGGATGCCCATTTCCAACACTGTCCAAATATGCAGCATTAGTTTTCATGTGTATGCTGACATCCATTCTGACATCCGTGTCACTATTACTAAATTATCAGAGCGCTCATCTAAAGGTCAGTTCTAGATAGTCAGAAATTTCCTCAAATGAATTATTAGGAATACTGAAGGGATTACTTTTGGTAACCATTCCAGACTTTGTTCCCTAGCTACCAACTACATTCTCTTCCGTGACAACAATCTGAGATTAATTCAGTCTGTTACAACTTAGTGCTACATTTAATCCGATGATAAGCTTCTGACTTCACAGTTGTGGTCATCACTATGGCTACCTATTTCCACCTCCAGAACATTGCTTACTCTGTCCCAAGCAGCTCACCTGCTTTTGAAAAGTTTTCTTCCTAGACTTGCCTATTCTGTCACCCATCGGTGAGGCTGGAATGAGTGACAGGGCAGAAACCATCAGAAATGACAATGCACTTATGTCCCTTTCTCTTTCTTCCAATTGTCCTCATCTCGTTTTTGCTTTTCACCATCTGCAGATGATAGAAGCATGATTTCCCCAACCCTGCATCACAAGTATAACCTCGTACCTTCCTGTGAAAACATGACCAGGGTATGGGAGCACAATGGAAAATTAGGAAAACACTGATGAAGCAAAAGCACTATCACGCATTCCCCGACTCACAGCTAACAGTTCAGATATTGACAGTGAATGTACTTTCAACAAGCATTTAGAAGCATTATCAGAACTTGGCGCGAGATAGTGCAAAAGTGACCTGCAGCTAAGGCAAGGTACAAGGATAGGAGGGGTGGAGGTTCCCTGGACGGTGAAATCATACATGAGTTCTGCTGCAGTGGACTCAGGAAAAAGGTGGCACAGTGGCTCAGTAGTTAGCACTGCTGCCTCACAGCACCAGGGACTCAGGTTTGATTCCACCCCCAGGTGACTGTCTATCTGGGGTTTGCACGTTCTCTCTTTGTCTACATGGGTTTCCTTTGGGTGCTCCGGTTTCCTCCCACAGTCCAAAGATGTGCAAGTCAGGTGGATTGGCCATGCTAAATTGTCTAGGGATGTTGTCTAGTGTGAAGTGATTCATTCTGGAAGGTTGAATTTGAATGCAGAATACAGGGTTAATGACGGGATTGTCGGCAGTGTGGAGGAACAGGGGGATCTTGGGGTCCACGTCCATAGATACCTTAAAGTTGCTACCCAAGTTGATAGGGTTGTAAAGAAGGCATATGGTGTGTTGGCTTTCATTGGCAGGGGAATTGAGTTTAAGAGCCGTGAGGTTATGCTGCAGCTCTGGTTAGACCACACTTGGAATATTGTGTTCAGTTCTGGTCACCTCATTATAGGAAAGATGTGGAAGCTTTAGCGAGGGTGCAGAGGAGATTTACCAGGATGCTGCCTGGACTGGAAGGCTGGTCTTATGAGGAAAGGTTGAGGGAGCTAGGATTTTTCTCATTGGAGTGAAGAAGGATGAGAGGTGACTTGATAGAGGTGTACAAGATGATGAGATGCATAGATAGAGTGGATAGACAGAGACTTTTTCCCAGGGTGGAAATGACTATTACAAGGGGACATAATTTTAAGGTGATTGGAGGAATAGGGGAGATGTCAGAGGTAGGCTCTTCACACAGAGAGTGGTGGGCGTGTGGAATGCGCTGCCGGCAGTGGTAGTGGAGTCAGATACTTTAGAGACTTTTAAGCGACTCTTGGATAGGCACATGGAGGATAGTAAAATGTAGGGTATGCAGGGTAAATTGATCTTAGTAGGATAATAGGTTGGCACAACATCGTGGGCCGAAGGGCCTGTACTGTGCTGTACTGTTCTATGTTCTATGTTCTATGTTCTATGTTCTATGTTCTATGTTCTATGTTCTGTGTTCTGTGTTCTATGTTCTATGTTCTGTGTTCTATTTTCAGGGTGGGTGGATTAGCCATGGGAAATGCAGGGTTACACGAATTGGGTCGGGAGTGTGTCTGGGTGGGATGCTTTTCGAGGGTCGGTGTGGACTTGATGGGTTGAATGGCCTGCCCCAAACACTGTAGGGATTCTATGAAAGGACTTTAATTGGGCAGTACACAGAGTAAGCCTTGTGGAAATGTACAAAGAAGTGGATAATGATAATAAGGAACAAAAACAAAGTTGCTGGAAAAGCTCAGCAGCTCTGGCAGCATCTGTGAAGGAGAAAATAGAGTAAACGTTTCAAGGGCCACCAGACCTGAAACGTTAACTCTATTTTCTCCTTCACAGATGCTGCCAGACCTGCTGAGCTTTTCCAGCAACTTTGTTTTTGTTCCTGATTTACAGCATCCTCAGTTCTTTCGGTTTTTATTTGGTTATGATAACACGTTCGAATATCAGTAGTCAATATCAAGAAGCATGAAGGAATCCAGTACCAGCTTGACAGAGGGGTTGTGCAGAGCTTAGACCCCATTCTTTTCAAGACAAAGTGGTAGAAAAATTCATGAGAACAGATCCAACTGATGGCCACTGTTTCAGTTTCTATTGCAGCATTCTAAGAAGCATTTCAGATTCGAGGGATGCACATTTAAGACAGAGGAAAGGAGGAATTTCATCTCTCAGAGGATATTCAATCTGTGGAATTATTTAATCGTGCTTATTATTATTTAATTGTGAATTGTCTGTAATTATTTAATCAATTTTAATGTGGATAATTTGACTTTGATTCATAGCAATATGAGAACAAATATCATTGAAATTATCCAATTAATAGAACTATAATGCTATGAAATTTCATAAAAATAGACATGGATGGATTAAATAAGTGACTAAAAAGCTATGTAAATAAAAGACAAAATAATTAGAATCACTTAGCGATTACGAACATCAAAGTTGCACTTATCCCTGGCTTTCTTAATCACTCAAAAACAATGGAGAAAAACAAGTCATCCCATCAGCTTTCAGATACAAACAGAATCCGCAGAATTTGGTTATTGTTCCAGCTTACTTCAGAACATATAAATTCATGATTGAAATAGAAATGGGCGTCTATGTAATAAAAATGTTTACACCATATTAATTTCATGAAACCAAAAGAAAATATAATTTCCCTCATGGACTTTTAAAAATGCCTGAACTGAGCTTTATTTCTAAGTAGCAATAGAATAATTTATTGTCTGCATGGGTATTCTCAATATTTCAGAAAAGTATTAGTAGTCAGTTGGTATGGCAATTAAGTGAATTGTGAAGTAATTTACTGTTTTTCCTTCATTGAAACATGCTTCACACAAATTTATAAGATTCTGCAATGTTCTAAAGAAAGTAATTCACTTTGAATTAATGATTAGTTGAAATTGCTTTTCAAGAAAAGCTGGAGCAAACTACTACTTAAAGCGTGCCATTTATCCTGCAATGCATGGTCTGCTAGATGCAAGTATTAACCACTGCCCAATTGACATGAGGAAGTAAACGTGCCAAGCATGATATCTAAGTCCAAGGTCCACAGTATTAACCACTCGTGAAACATAGGGAGCAAAATAGACACTGGCACTGAACATTGGGCATCTTTTGTGCCAAATTGCCAGCTTGTGGTCTATTGAACATGAGAAACTAAGGTGATTATGAAATAAGGGATGTCTTTATGGATTAACAGCATGAAGCACAGAGCAGTGCTTGAGTCAAAATTGGGCTAATTATAAATGTTTAAAATACATCACAAATTTGAGGGTGTGAGAAATGATAATAACTTGTGATTTCACACTATTTACTTAAGAGGAATGAGAAAGTGGTTGAGCTTATCACTGAATCAAATGTCATAGAATTGTTAGACTGTTTGTCTTATTTCTAAATTCTTTCCTTCATAAATCATCTTCAACTGTACCTGCCCCTTGCGATGGATTTCTAGCCTAACTCTAGTAATGATTTACCATAACAGCTAGTCATTAGGCACCAGGAACCAGGTACATTGGCATGGCCTTGTAAAGAATGAAGCCTTAGTGTGGTGTCTTAAAATAAGAAGACAAAGTCAGAAATGGGAACAGGAGTCCCCCATGTCCTTAGCCCAGGAAATACTGGGGAGGCAGTTAGTGGGCAGGCTGTACACTTGAAAGAATAAAACATTCTGGTTTCAGAAATAACAGTTGTGGGGCCCACCTCACCTGAATCCCTAAAATTCAGCTCACTTAATAAGAGGCCAGTTGGGATAAGTTATTTCTAGCAAGGTAGATGGATGATAGCCCAGAATCCCCAGTCCCTCGAGAAGACAGATTTTCTAGCTTTCCCAGACTGATAGACAGCAGACCTCTACCTCTTTTATTGTCACTTCATTCAAGCAACTATCCCGATCCCACATGTAAGGTCAGCAGGAGAGATTTTAAGCAAGTACATCCATCACTTAGATCAGATTGTGTCAGATTAACCTCTGTGATTCAACCATCTTGCAGTTATTTTCTGACACTTCCTTTTTAAATGTCCACGATGTGATTAATTAATCATTTTAAATATGTTCATAAATTTAAGTTAGCTCTATATGCAGATTCAATCGAATCAGAATCTGGCAACAATACCCAAGTACAACTGTACAGACTATACATCAGACAGATCAATAAAAAAAAATTGCCAATATTCACACTTCCGAATTTATAAAACAATAAACAGCATTTTATGCTTACAGATTTCAACAGAAAGATAACAATCAAATCCTTGAAAGCACTTCTATTCATTCTAACAGAAAAGCTATTCACAAGATGTTCATACGATCAAACAGTAATTTTGACTGGTTATTAAACTCACCTCCTTTTATGTTACAACTTCTCAGATCAGTATTACAAAATTCCAATTTACTTGCATGATAGAACAGAAAATCACAGCCACAGCACTTCCTATTAATTGTGAAACAATGCACAAAATGGTGATGTTTTCAGTTAGGATTAACATAGTGTCTCAGATGTAAAAAAATCAAAAATGTAGAGAGAAACATTCAGTATAAATCCTACTCAGTATGAAAGGGATGATAAAAATACACAACCTGAACACCCCAATGATTACAACAGAAGCTGCGTTTGTGCCTTTATATTTGTAAATATATTAATGCATTTCTCACAGGAAGAAGTATCAAGCAAAAATAATGAATTAAAGAAAAATGAGAACCCTATGAATCTTGTCTATGCCTGACTTTTCATGAGATATTTAGCATTCTTTTTTCCTGACCTACTAAGGTCCCCATCTGTGGTACAATTGTACGTCAGTTTCATTTCCACTTCCTGCATTCCTCCCAAACTGGGAAATGTCATCAATTTTCTTCACTTTCCATTCTTACCTTGCCTGCACACAGTCCACCTTCGACTCTTTCCTTTTCATGTTTAGCTTTAGTATAGCAAACTTTTTATTAACCGGTACCTGTGGGACCAGGAGTGTGCTGAATGATCAAATACTCTGGATAATCAAGAGATTCACATAAACAATGTAAAGACACTCACTAAGTAATAGAAACACAATGCAGAGGTATACATATCACGGTTAAATTTTATTTTACAGCATAAATCACTTAAACAATAATGCAACTTTGCCTTAAATAAAACTTACTGGCAAAGTGCCTTCCCACTCGCACCCTTAACCAACTACTCTGTTATCACGGAGATCGCCGTGTTTGAGGAGAAATTGGCTCAACATTTACTCAACTTTTAATACGTCAGATGGCCATTCAATAGAACAGTAAGTATATTTACATTGAGGTAAATAAATTTTAAGAAACTATAATAATTGGACAGAATAATACAGAAATCTGTGCAGTATTTGAGGTATGTGGCTTTTGCTGGTTAATCGAGAGTGTTGGTTCATACGGTGCCCGTTCATAAAATAGAATCCCTACAGTGAGGAAGCAGACCATTCAGTCCATCAAGTCCACACTGACCCTCTGAAGAGCATCCCACCCATACCCCTGTATTTCCCATGGCTAATCCACATAATCTGCACACTATGGACAATTTAGCACAACCGATTCACCTAACCCGTACATCTTTAGGCTATGGGAGGAAACCAGAGCACCCAGAGGAAACCCCTGCAGACACAAGGAGAATGCACAAACTCCACACAGGTAGTCACCCAAGATTGGAATCTATCCTGGGTCCCTGGCACTGTGAGGCAGCAGCGCTAATCACTGAGCCACTGTGCCGGTTAAAACAAAATTTCCTGTATTTCCATTAATAGGATAATCTATCAACAAATAACAAAAAATGCTCACTATCTGTTTTGATTGCACTCCGTTCATCCCATCTCCTGTGAGGACCCGAATCCACTTCCCTATTTCACTGTCCCAAATTTATCAATTCTAAAGATGCCACATTCTCTAAAAGTGTTTCTCAAATGTCTTCCTTTATCCTCTGAGAGATACTTTTCACTATGGTTGACAGAACAGTTGGGTTTCATAGAATCAAAGAATTGTTACAGCACAGAAGAAAGCCATTTAACTGATTAAATCCATGCTGATCTAAAATTCCTATTGAAGAGTACATGAACACAGGTACTTGAATATCTTCTTGAAATAATTCCTAAAAAAAAACCCAGGGTTAAAAATGACAGCAATGTTTCATCTTTGATGAGATGCTAGTTGAGACTACAGGGTAAAGATTCACAGACCACCCAAGACTGTTACCCCTTCCCCTAACATCCACACCCCCCAAAGTACACATTCCCATATTCTTCCATACTTTTGATAACTTTATCTAACAAAAAACCATAGAAATCAATCATAAATATTCTAATTGATCTAACATTCAGAAAATTCCAGGGAACTGAGTGCTCCACATTATTCTTAGCATGGCAACAATTTAAAATCTGGTTTGTGAATCTGCACACTCAAAATGCTTATCAGTTTGAGGCAAATACTTGTGTATGAAAGATTTAAAAGAATTAAACATCTTGCTAACAAGGTCATAAGATGAGTTTGTATAAAGAAGATACTTTGGACCATTAGCTATCGTGTTTCACTTATGACTTACTCCTGTTCCCACAATTAATCATAGAATCCATGAAGTTCAGAAAGAAGCCCTTGAGCCCAAGGGCAATCCACATAGACCCAACTCCCAGCCCTATCCCCATAGCCTCACATTTACTATAGCTAACCCACCTAGCCTGCACATCCCTGGACACTATGGTAATTTAGCATGGCCAGAACACCTACCCTGCACATCCCTACACACTATGGGCAACTTAGCATGGCCAATCCAGCTAACCTTCACATCTTTGGACTGTCGGAGAAAAGCAGAGCACCCAGCAAAAACCCATTGCGACACTGGAATCCAGTCCACATTGCTGGTGCTGTGAGGCAGCAGTGCTAGCCACTGAGCCACCATGCCAAGCCAGTGGTACAATAAAGATTCTAATGTTCCAAAAATCCAATAGCAAAACATCCCCATTCAACAGTGAAGAGCTTTGACTGATACATGCTCCACTTTATATACTGTAAATCCAAAGCTCTACTCACCAGAGTATTTTATTCTAAATACTTATGTGAAGTATATATTTTACTTTTGCTCAAACGGGTAATATTAACATTTTCATTCACTGATAAATTATTTAGTAAAAAGACCTGCATTTAAAATGAGGATGGAGAATATCATAATGTATATTTTAACACTGAATAATGTATTGTTGTATCCAGCCAACCTAAATTTATAAGAATAATGAGAATGAAATATTACCACAGAAAGTCATATTAAAATATAAAAGCAATGAAAATATGACTAGAGGAAATCCAGGAAAAACAAATTAAAAAAAGTGAGGAATGAAGACCAGAATAAGAATGGAGTGAAAGAGAAAGGCAAAGTTTCAATTAAGAATGGGGGAGAAAAAGGAGAGATTAAATCAGAAATGGTAAGGGGAATTTTAGTTCAAAAAATGAGTCAATATGGGAGCAGATGAGACGTCAAAAACACTGAGACTGATAACCTGTCAGGATATCAACTACAACACACTTGTTCTGCACTTATCTGCAGTACATCAGACTGTGTGTGAGCAATCCCCTTGGAGAGACGGGTTGACAATTTAAACATGTTCATAGTTTAGCAAGACTTGCCTTGGTACAGTGTCAAGATTTAAATGCGGGTGCATAGGATTCCCCGGCTTCCTGGAGCTCAATTAGCAATTATGGGTGCTAAAGAATTGGTGGACCTTTGCTTTATTTACTCACGGGATGTGGGAGTTGCTGCCTGAGCCGGTAGGTATTGCCCATCTACTGTGCCTTTGAGAAGTTGATGGGAGGGTGTGCTGCCTTCTCCAACTGATGCAGTCCATGTCCTGGAGTAAGATCCATAATGCCATTAGGAAGGCGGTGCTGTTCCAGGATTTCCATCCAATGACAATGAAGGAGTAATGATATACTTCCAATTCAGGGAACTTGCAGGTGATGGGGTTCCCATGAATCTGCTGCCCTTGTACTTCTAGATGGTCGTGGTTGTGGTTTGGAAGGTGCTGTTTAAGGAGCTCAGGTGAATTTCTGCCATACATGTTATAGATGACACACGCTGCTGCCACTGATTGTCAGTGGTGGAGGAAGGAGATGTTGATGGATCTGGTACCAAGCAAGCGGGCTAATTTGTCATGGATGGTGTCAATCTTCAGGAGTGTTGTTGGAGCTGCACTCATCCAGGCAAGTGGAGAGTATTCCATCACACTCCTGACTTGTGCTTTGTAGATTGGGGGACAGGTTTTGGGCAGTCAGGAAGTAAGTTACTCACTTTCAAGGAGAAACTATTTGCTTTGGGAGACAGAGAACAAAAATCTTATTTTTTCAATTATAATCAACAAATTCCAGCTGTAGAATGAGGCTGACCATTTGTTATGATATGTCCCTGGGTAAGGATCCCCAATTCATTACAATTCTAGATGAGATACCACAAAATGGTTTTGATCTCTGGTGGACAGGGATGAAATGGTTTTCCCTCTTAATTCAACGCCTCTCTCAGTTGGTCACAAGATTAATTTTTAGATGGAATCCTTTCTCTTTAAAAGGAAGAAAATGTATCATACTTTAATGGATTCAAGCAAGGATGCGTTTATTACCTAAAAAACAAAGGAAAATTAAATGCAACACACATGCACGCAGATTAGAAATTTGAATTGAGAATTGGCAGTAATCCGGGTAGAGAAGTCAACCGGCCTGAATGGGATGTATCCTGGATTGCTGAGAGAGGTAAGGGAGCAAATTGCGGTGCCATTGACAGAAATTTTCCAGGCCTCTCTGAACACAGGATTAGACCCAGGGGACTGGAGGATTGCAAATGTGACACCATTGTTAAGAAAGGGGCTAAGGATAACCCAGGAAATGAGAAACCTGTCAGTTTGACATCAATAGTGAGAAAACTGATGGAAACCATGATACGAGATAAAGTATATTTACATACTTATAGAAAAATATATTAATACTTGACAGTCAACATGGCTTTGTCATGTCTGACAAATTTAATTGTGTTCTTTGACGAGATGACACAGGCGGCAGATAAAGGTAGCGCTGTATATTCATTGAATAGTTGGATTTTCAGAAAAACATTTGATATGGTGTCACATGTCAGGTTGGTTAGAAAATGACAAATGTTTGGGATTGATAGGTCCTTGGCAGCATGGATAAGGAGTTGGCTAAAAAAAAGGAAACAGAGAGTAGATATAAATGGATATTTTCAGATTGGAGACGAATTGAAAGTGGAGTTCCCCAGGCATCAATGTTGGAACCTATGATATTTCTGATTTATGTAATCAATTTGAAAATGGTATTGAGGACAAAATCTCAGAGAGAAGAGTGGGTGTCACTGGGCAGACATTTGGCAAATGAATTTCAATGCACAGAAATGTGAGGTAATGCGTTTTAGTAGAAGAAAGATGGATAGACCATACATGCTCAATGGTACAACTTTGAGGGGAGTACCAGACAGAGGGACCTCAGAACTCATGTGTATAATTCTCTGGGTGGCCAGTCAAATTGAAACAATTGTTAAGAAGGTTTATAAGATTCTTGCATTTATAAATAGAGGCATGTAATATCAAAGCAAGAAAGTGATGCTACACCGATACAAAATCATAGGTGAGGCCACCTTTCAAGTATTGTGTTCAGTTCTGGGTAGTTTTATTTCAGGAAGGATGTTAATGCCTTGGAGAGAGTGCAAAGGAGATTTACTAGAATGATACCAGGAATTGGAGATTTTAGATACAAGGAAAAATTAGAGAAATTAGGTTTATTCTCCTTGGACCAGAGAAGATTAAGAGGTGAACTTATTGAAGTGTTCAAAATTATGAACAATTTTGGCAGGTTAAAGAATGATATTTTGTTTCCACTAGTTGGTATGTCAGTAATTATGCGTCACAATTTCAAAGTTGTGAGCAAGAGAGCTAGGAGTGAGATGAGGAGAAACTCTTTACTCAGAGACTTGTTAGGATTTGGAATGCACTGCCTGGGAGAATGGTGGAGGCAGAGTCTACAGGATCCCTAATAAATGAGAGTGGGATATATATATGAAAGTGATGAAGTTAAAGGGCTATGGAGATACGGCTGGAGAATGGGTAGCTCTTCTGATCTTCAGGACAGACACAATTAACTGAATGCTCCCTGCTCTACTGTAACTTTGATGAAATTATATGAACAAGTTAATGGGAAGCAGAGGTTATAAAAAGTATAAAAATCGGCCTCCATGTTTCATGAAGAGTAGCTAGTGAAACAGTGCAGTCATTGAGTTGAATTATACCAGTAAGTCTGATACTGTTCATGAAGCACTTGATTTCTAGATTCTTGCTTTTCAAGTTAGTTCAGTTTCTTTTAGTTTCCTTTTCAACTGTTACTTGTTTGGATTTTGGCATTCAGAGTAAAATAAACGCTTTCTTCTCATGTAGTGTGAGGTATCTGTGAACTTCATAGCACATTAGTCCACATGAGCACATCAACTCACTATCAGAAATACGTTTGGGTTTGCAGTTGATTTCCAATCCCTTTTTAATTTACCCCTGGAAGAGTAAAACTAAAACATGTTTACAATTTGGTCTGTAATCCATAGGGGGTGACTTCTGCTGAGATGGTTAATCAGTCCTTTATGATCTTTATAGCCACAGGGGACCACAGTGCAGTTTGTTTTGAATTGCATCTCTCCTTTTGAAAGTTTGCTGTTTGAAACTCCCTTTGCACTTTCATCTTTGGTATTCCATCATTAAACATGATTGCCCTTTCACAAACAGCACTAGCACTTCCATGATTACCTTGAGCTTTTCCGTGTACCTACTTATAACCTTCTAATTGGCCGATAGTTTCCTGTTTTCTGGCCTCTTCCCTTCTTGGATTATAGGTGCTATATTTGCTAATTTCCAGTCTGATAGAGCCTTTCCAAAATGTAACAAATTTTGGGAAATAAACAGGACTGCATCTACAAACCCATTATCTACCTCTTTAGGGACCCTAGAATGAAGTCCATCAGGACCTAGAGACTTATCAATCCACAGATCCATCACTTTGCTCAGTGTTTCCATCGTGATTTCATTTCATTATGTTCCTCTCTTCCTTTAACCTCCTGATTTACTCATATTACTCATCTACCCCTTGACTAATATTGTAGTTCACTTCAGCTAGCTCAGCTTTCATGCATACCTGGTTGCCCATTTTTAAGTTTAAAACATTCATCTTAGTTCCACTCTTCTCCTCTTCAATCTGGATGTAAATTTCAAACATACTAAGACTTCTATTATCTAAATTTTCCTTTAACAACAACAACAACAACAAAAATTGATGTAAAAGCTCAACGGGTCTAGCAGCATGTGGAGAGAAATCAGAGTTAACATTTCGGGTCCAGAGACCCTTCATCAGAACTGATTGAAGCTAGGAAATGGTGTTTTATATGCAGAAGATAGGGTGGAGGGAGGAGGTAAGGAGTAAATGATAGGTGGAGATAGAGTCCAAAGAAAGAGAAGGACAGTTGGACAGACAAAGGAGTGGATAACAATGAGGCCAGGAGGACAAATAGCTATTAATGGTGAGTAAAATTTCCTTTACTCTGGCGTCATTAATTAATCTCATTACATTACACAATACGTAATAAATGACCTGCTCACTGGTCAATTCCAGAACATGAAGTTCTAAGAAACTATTGTAAAAGCATAAACGGAAAGAACTGTGGAAGCTGTAAATCAGAAACAAAAACAGAAATTGTTGGAAAATCTCAGCAGGTCTGGCAGCATTTGTGGAAAGAAACCAGAGTTGAAGTTTCAGGTCCAGTGACCCTTCCTCAGAACTGGGGATGCTACCAGATGTGCTGAGCTTTTCCAGCAATATCTGTTTTTGTTATTGCAAAAGCATTCTGTGAACTCATTGAGGCTGCTATTACCATCTGATTTATCCAGTTTATATGCCGATGAAAATCACGCATGCTTATTGTCATCCCTTTATCACAAGCACCCAATAGTTCTTCATGTATACTTCTTCCTTTGTCATGGCTACTGTTCCGTAGAGCACACCTACAAGTGATTTATTTCCCTTACTAATCCTTATCTCCATTCAAACCAATTCTATATCCCGATCCCCTGAACCAAGAACATCTCTTTTGAACAAATACCATCTTTCATTTGGCGTGGTCCCCTTCTGCTTTTACATAGCTTTCTATTCTTAGTCCTTGCAGCCAAATCTCCTTAAGGACTATCAGATTGTACTTAGTCACTACAATGCAGACTATCATTTAATTTATTTTGTTATAGAGGCTATGCATGTTCAGTTACAGGGCCTTTAGTTTAATGTTCCACTATTTTTGAGCACCTAATTTTGACTGTGTGTATATTTTTTTCTCTCTCTATGTTTCTTTCTACTATATAGAAACCTTCAATTTCCATATTCCTATTTTGCTCTCCTGCCTCAACTTTATTCGTTGACTTGTTTATTTAACATTCATACCACCATCCCTCTCCCATCCCTGTTTGGTTTAAGGTGCTCACTATTCCCCTAGTTGTGTGGCTTAGAAGAATACCAGTCCCAACATGGTTCAAGTGTGGCCTGGTCCAATGGTACAGATCACAAATCCCCCAATACTGTTGCCAGTGTCAACTCAGTGGAACCCACTTCTCCCACATCAGTTCTTGAGCCATTCATTACTTCTTTAATCTTATTAATCCTATGTCAACTTGCACATGGCTGAAGTAGTAATCTACCAATGATTACTTTTGGGGTTCTGATTTCTAATTTAACATCTAACTTCTCAAACACCCTCAGCAGAAGTTCTCTCCTAGTTCTGTCTACCTTGTTGGTACCAAAGTGAACCACAACCACTGGATCCTATCTGTCCCACTACAAGCTTTTCCCCAGTCCAGAACAGATTTCCTGAACCTGGCAGTGTCAGAGTTTGGAGGGTTTGAGCTATAGGGAGAGGCTGAATAGGCTGGGGCTATTTTCCCTGGAGCATCAGAGGCTGAGGGGTGGCCTTATAGATATTTATAAAATCATGAGGGACATAGATAGGGTGAATAGCCAAGGTCTTTTTTCCCCAGGGTGGGGGAGTCCAAAGCTAGAAGGTATAGGTTTAAGGTAAGAGGGGAAAGATTTCAAAGGGGCCAAACGGACAACGTTTTCACGCAAAGGGTTGTGTTTGTATGAAATGAGCTGCCAGAGGAAGTGGTAGAGGCTAGTACAATTACAAGGTGACACAGTATGGAGCTGGAGGAACACAGCAGGCCAGGCAGCATCAGAGGAGCAGGAAAGTTGATGTTTCGGGTCGGGACCCTTCTTCAACTCCACACTGTGTCATCTCAGACTCCAGCATCGGCAGTTCTTACTATCTCTGGTACAACTACAACATTTAAAAGGCATCTGGAAGGGGTAGGAATAAGAAGGGTTTAGAGGGTGATGGGCCAAATGCTGGCAAATGGGACTACATTAATTTAGGATTTCTGGTCAGCATGCTTGGGTCTGCTTCCATGTTGTACAACTCTATGACTCTAACACAGCAATCTGGCAAACTCTCTTTGCAGATGAAAACTGTACTGATCCTCCTCACTATGCTGTCACCTAATATCACAACAATATTTCTACCTCCCACTCCTTGAATGACTTCCTGTACCATGGTGCTGTAGCCACTTAACTTATCCACCCTTAGAACTTCCCAAACCCATTGGACAATTGCAAAGGATGAGGCTCCTGCCTTCTTGCCCTGTGGGCCCCCTTACCCGCCTGGCCTGTTTTCTTACTCTTCTTTTCCTGACCACTGACCAAATCAGAATACCATATGCTAAGTATTGTGATTGTCTTCTAGGGAAAAATATCCAGATACCTTCCCCCCTCCCAGATATTCCACATTGGCTGCAGCTCAGCTTCCAGCTCACTGACTCTGATATGTTTGCACTGGACCATACGGGCATCCAGAAGCTCCCACATTCTGCAACGACAGCTCGCCATCTTAAATATGTTCTCTCATATTTAATACAGCCTACACCTCCTAATCAGTTTTGGCGCGATCAGTGAAATATACAATACTGATAAAACAACATAACACTTCCGTACTGATAAAACTGATAGTGTCTAATAAAGACTGTTACTGATGTAACCAAGTGGAGGCTTGGAGACCACTATGTGGAACACCTACGCTCGGTTCGCGACAAATGACTGCACCTCCCAGTCGCAATACACTTCAACTCCCCCTCCTATTCCTTGGACGACATGTCCATCCTGGGCCTCCTCTAGTGCCACAATAATGCCACCCGAAGGTTGCAGGAACAGCACCTCATATTTCGCCTGGGAACCCTGCAGCCCAACGGTATCTATGTGGACTTCACAAGCTTCAAAATCCTCCCACACCCGACCGCATCCAAAAACCAGTCCAGCTCGTCCCCGCCTCCCTAACCTGTCCGTCCTTTCTCCCACCTATCTGTTCCTCCCACCTCAACCCCCACCCCCACCTCCTACCTACCAGCCTCATCCCCGCCTCCTTGACTTGTCCGTCTTCCCTGGACTGACCAATCCCCACCCTAACTCCCCACCTACTCTCACCTTTACTGGCTCCATCCCCGCCTCCTTGACCTGTCCATCTCGTCTCCACCTATCTGCTCCTTTATCCATCTTCTATCCGCCTCCCCCTCTCTCTCTATTTATTTCAGAATCCCTTTCCCCTCCCTCATTTCTGAAGAAGGGTCCAGGCCCGAAACATCAGCTTTCCTGCTCCTCTGATACTGCTTGGCCTGTTGTGTTCATCCAGTTCTACACCTTGTTATCTCAGATTCTCCAGCATCGGCAGTTCCTACTATCTCTGTTACTGATGCAGATGTGCCTTCTGCTGCACAAAATTGGGAATCAAATGATGGAGTCTGAACAAACAGTAGAAGAAAAGAGCTCCTCCCACCCCTCACCAAACTCCACACTCAATCTCCTTTACTTTGCACAATAAAGATAAAGGACAGCTGACTTGTGACAGAGAGATGACTGGAGGCGGTTTAACCTGAGGGTCACCACATCTCAAGTAAGGGGAGAGGTTGAGAAGGAGAGCCCTTCATGGTAATCTCAGCCAGTGGCAGGAATCAAACCTACACTGCTGGCATCACTCTGCCATCCAGCCAAATGAGCATCTCCTTTATGCAGTAAACTTTGCTTATAGAACCTTGTTGTCCCTATGCAGTGAATTCTCACTTTAAGATAAATTTCCAGGTATGCTCATGTGATATCTGCCTCACTCACTCTCTCACATTGTCAGTGCATCTTTACTGACTTGTTCAGAAAGGGTAAAAGTTGGAGACCGAATTAAGTTGCACCTATGCTCATGATTTCATAAGGACTTATATGGAGAAAAGGCAGGAAAGCTAAGTATCTTATTAGTTGAAGATCTATATCCTATAGTCTTTGCAATAATGTTTATCTTGCTAAGGTATCTTGGACCTGACTTCTGTCAAGCAATAAACTACATTTTGTTTATAACAAGAGCCTATTCTCATTAAGATACACAAATGTTCTTTTTATAAACTCCAGACCAAGTTGGCCCTAAGACCTGGTCAAGGAAAGACCACGGGTGGCAGCAAATTATCCCAGTCACAAACTGTCATTGGTTTGTATTGTAACACATACAAACAACATTTCCCCATCCTTCTGGTAACAGCGCATCTGGAAAGCCTGTCAGTATATTACACATTTTTTGCTGTTGCTGCTTCAGAAATATTCTAATGTAATGCTTTCATGCAGCTGAGTAGAGCTTGGAGGATCATGTAGTCTCCAGTGCAGACTCTCAACTATTGCCACTGCCTCCACCATCTGCTCATTTGCGATGTGTGTGAGTCCAAGTGAAAATCCAATTATCTTACGCACTGGTCCCACTGTTCTGTGACTACCTGCTCTGTTCTGAGTGCATCTTGTGACAATACACAATCAGTATCTTTGAACTCTGAGAAATCAACACTGTTCTCCCACACCACCTTCTGTTAAATGCCCTATGGTCCTGTGGGAGATTGAAAACATAAATTGATACTGTCAACATAAGATGCTTTAATTGAGTACTGGCATCATGTCAACGTGAATCATTGGAGTATGCCATGTAGCAATCCAATATTTAATTCTATCATTAGTTAGATGGGAGGCCCTCATCCTCCCATCTTCACTGACTATGCATGCCAAGCTCCTGCTGAACTCTATCACCACAGACAGAAACAGTTAACATGTAGTTGAATGTGCCATTGTACTCAACTTTCCTGCCCCGCTAGTTCATTAAATCACTTTTAGCATTGCATACAAGAGCAGGCACCACACTCCTGCAGTTCTCTTCCTTATCATTCTCCACCCACATCTTCTTGCATTCTGCAGCAGGTCTCTTCCTCTATCAACTGGGAAGTCTATAACCCTGTAGACCCTTAGAGACTGCAGTATTAAATGCAAGGAGTGATCAGTGGAATGCTGGGACTTCATTACAACACTTACTTCTTTTGTTCCCCCACTTCGACAATCCATCAGCTGTCAGCTTTCACAGTGTCTCTTCAAATATTGTAGCTAAAATCAGCTCCTGTGGGTCATCATCATGCTCACTAAATCTAATTGGTTGGAAGTCCCAGATGTCAGATGCAAATGTGATGATTAGGTTAAAAAGCCACTAACCGATGAGTTGCACTTACTTCTGAGTTCCCTACGTTCTATTGACCAGCCATTTCCAGCAGACCATTAAGTTAGGATTACTAAAATCCCACCAAGAAGACTAACTTTGCACACATATGTGCAAAAGATAAGTGAAAGCCTGAAAATTAATATCCACCATCAGAATATCTTTTCATTTTATTGACATCAGTTTTCTCACACGTTATGAAACATTAAAAATTGGCAAATTTATTTGAGATATGCCAGATTTGTAATGATCAAGAGAACTTGCATTTATATAAAGTGCCCTCTCACATATTTCTGGGTGTTTCATGATTAATGGATTTCTTTTCTCCTGGAGTGCCTTCTTCCCAGCAATCAGGGAATCATTGATTCAAACAGCACAGGAGGAAGCCATTCAGCCCATTTATCTGTGCTAGGTCTCTGAATAGCTATTCAATTCGTCCCACAGTCCACATCACCCTTCATTTTTTTTTTTCTCTTTTAACTAGAAATCTAATTCTCTTTTTAAAATTTTAATTGAATCTGTATCTACCAACTTTTCAATCAATGCATTCCAGATTATAACAAATCACTGAATGAAAAAAAGACTCCCTCTAGATTTTTTGACATTTATTTTAACTTTTAAATTGTTTTCGTTCAAGTGGAAACACCCCCACAACCTGTTCTATCAAAATCCCTCAATAGTTTAAATACCAATATCAAATCTCAGCTAAATATCTCTGGTCAAAGGAAAGGAATTGTAAATTATTAAATCTCTCCAGAAAGCAGAATTGCCCAACCCTGATATCACAATCTGATATCAGACTAAGAACAACCATTCAGCAATATGATTGTGCCTGATGTTTGATGCCATAAAAGTCACGATTCTATCTCTATACGTCATCGAAAAAAGATTTTGCCTCTGTTTTAAAAATGTCCTAAAGGAATAATTGGCAATCTAGCTCTGTGATCATAAGTGATCATAATATTGTAAAATTCATCAATTAAGATGGCTACTGATGTATTTGATTCTGATGCTAGAATCCTGAATCTGAATCATGGAAATGAACACGGTGTGAACTGGCTATGATTAATTAGTGAATATTTCTTAAAGGGATGATGGTGAATAGGCAATAACAACATTTAAAAAGTGCATGGAGAAACAGCAAAAGTTCTTCATTCCTGTATGACAAAATAAAACAATAACGGCAGACTGGTCTTGGCTAACAAGGAAAGTTAGGGATAGCATTAGATCCAAGGAAGGAATATTCAAATTGGATTAAAAAAAGTAGCATAACTGAGGATTGGGAGCAATTTAGATTTCAGCAAAGGAGGACAAAAGGATTGGTTAAGAGGGGAAAAATAGAAAATGAGAGTAAGCTCATGGGAACATACAAACTGATTGTGAAAACTTCTATCGGTATGTCCAGAGAAAACAAATGTTAGAGAAGACAAATGTAATTCCTTTACAGATGGAACCAGGGGAAGTTATAATGGGGAACAAAGAAACAGCAGACCAATTACATATGTATGTTAATTGTATTCCCAAAGGAGGACAGAAATAACGTTCCAAAATTGTTACAATGCACAAACTTTATTGAGAGGGAGGAATTAGTATTAGTAGGAAAATGGTATTGGGGAAATTGATGGAATTAAAAGTTGATAAAAACTCAGGACCCAATAATCTACATTCCAGAGTACTTAAGAAAGTGGTCCAAGTAAAGGGATGCATTGCTGGTCATCTTTCAAAATTCCGTAGACTCTGGGGAAATTTTGAGAGATCGGACGGTAACTAATGTAACTCAAATAGTTAAAAGAGGAGGCAGAAATAAAACAGTGAATTATTAACCAGTTAGCCTGACACCTGTAGTTGAGAAAATGCTAGAGTCCATTCTAAAAGATTTAAAAACAGTGCACTTGGGAAACAGTGACAGGATTAGACAGAGTCATCATGAGTTTATGAAAGGGGAAATCTTTCTTGGCAAATATATTGAAATTATTCAATGATGTGGCCAGTAGCATTAACAAGAGGTAGCCAGTAGATGTGGTTTACTTGAGCTTTCAGAAAGCCTTCGATAAGGTTCCACATTTGAGATTAGAGAATAAAATTAAAATGCTTGGGATCGGGGATAGAGTATTGACATGGATAGAAAATTCATTGATAGACAGCAAACCAAAAGTATGAGTAAACAGGCCTTTTTCTCAGTGGCAGCCAGTGACTAGCAAGGATCAGTATTTGGAGCATAGTTGGGTGAGTGGATGAATTGTGAGTAGGATGCAGAGATCCTTCAGTGCAATTTGGACAAGTTGAGTGACTGGGCAAATGCATGGCAGATGAATTATAATGTAAATAAATGTGAGTGTTACCCACGTTGGTAGCAAAAGCAGGAAGGCAGCTGATTATCTGAATGGGAATAGATTGGAACAGCAGGAGATAAAATCAAACCTAGGTGTCCTTATACACTAGTCGCTGAAAGTAGGTACGCAGGTGCAGCAGGCAGTGTAGAAGGCAAATGGTATGTTGGCCTTCATAGCTAGAGGGTTCAAGCTAAGGAGCAGCGATGCCTTGCTGCAATTGTACAGGACCTCCGTGAGACCATACCTGGAGTATTGTATGTAGTTTGATATCCTTATCTCAAGAAGGATGTTCTGCTATGGAGAGAGCACAATAAATTTTGACCAGATTGATTCCTGGCAGAGCAAGATTGATGTATGAGGAGAGACTGGATCAGTTAGCATGATATTCACTGGAATTTAGAAGAATAAGGGAAGATCTCATAGAAAGCTATCAAATTCTAACAAGACTATAATAACAGGGAAAAGCAGGAAGGATATTCCTGATGACTGGGGAGTCCGGAACAGGAGCTCACAGTCTAATGATGTGTGGTAGGCCATTTAGGACTGAGATGAGGAGAAATGTCTTCACCCAGATAGTGGTGAACCTGTGAAATTGCCTGCCCCAGAAAACAGTTGAGATCAAGACATTGAAATGTCCTCCAGGAAGATGTTAGATATAGTTCTTAGGGCTAAATGGATCAAAGGACATGGGGAGAAAACAGGAACAGGGTACTGAGTTGAATGATTGGCCATGATTATACCGAATGACAGAGCAGCTTCCAAAGGCTAAATGGCCTATTCCTACTGCTATTTTCTATGTTTTACCCAAATATGAAAATTTGCCAAATAAGTAAAGTAAACACACTGTTTTAATTTAAAGATTTTAGTTTAGAAATACATACATAACAGCATACAACCCAAATTCACCCCAATATTTCCGCCCCAGAGTTTAAACTCCGTGTGAGCCTCTGCAAACTTTACTTCATCCAACCCTAAGACCATAACCTTGAACTTCTTTCTACCTTATGTACTTACCCAACTTCCCCAAAAATCCAGCAAACCATCAGGCTTTCAGTTCATTGCCACAGCCCTTAGAAACCTTAGGGACCTTAGTTTTGAAAAGGCTGTTGGCCCCAACACTATTTTCTCTTTGGGTTCAGCCAATTATCTTTTCTCATCTCTGTTCAAAGCCATAGGAGTTACTGACTCATCATCAGTCACTCCATAGAAGACCTGACCGCTCAATCCCCTGGTGAGTATCTCATCTGCACATCAACCTACAATTAATAACAACCAGTTTAAGGTAATCTGCTAGTGCGACAGCGCTTGCCAAGTCAGTAAGAATGACAGTACCCTATTACATGACAGCAGGGTGAAAGACAATCACCTGAAGTGAAAAGCAGAAAATATCATTTGGTACAATATCATTAGCTACAGGAGTACAAACTCTCACCACCTCACAATTTCAAAGCCTTTTAGTTTGGTTTGTTTCTTATTCACCTGCTTATGATGCTGAATTTTCACACATTATTTATTTCAAAACCTAAATTAAAACAGTCTAAATTAAAACAGTCTAAATAAACTTAAACTAAATTAAGGTCAACATTATGTCTCATTATCCCTTCCTTTCTTCCAGAATCCAGAGGCTTGTATTGAGATGCTGTTTCATGTGCACAACTCATGAAATGGGTCATGCTCTAATGCAAGCTACTTGACAGACAGGAATCAATCATATTGTGCCCAGTTTTCCACACATTCCAACATTCATGAGCATCCACACTTTAGCAGGAACACTCAAAACACTTAACTGACAAATCTGAAACCAATCTTGACAAAGCACTGAATCTTGCCCTATTCTGGTGGTGTCATGTTTGATGAGATTTATAGAGTTCTTCTTTGCAAGGCCTTCTTTGCAGGTTTTCACACACTATTATCTCAAACCTGCTCACTAACCAGCCACCATGCCCCAGTGGAGCTTCTGATGTCCAATGTTAGCCCGATTCTACTACGTGCCACAACCAGAAGAACTCATCAGTACTAGGATATCCTGAAATAGACAGCCATCCCTCGAGACAATGCCATCCTTGAATTCTGTGAATGTGTTAGGATTAGGGTTAGGGTTAGAGTTAGGATTAGGGTTAGGGTTAGGGTTAGGGTTAACGTTAGGGTTAGGATTAGGGTTAGGGTTCGGTTTAGGGTTACAAGTGGGGTTAGGATGAGGGTTAGGGTTAGGATTCGGATTAGGATTAGGTTTAGGTTTACGGTTATGGTTATGGTTAGGCTATGCACCTAGTCAAGCAGTGGCAGCCTTGAGTTGCCTATCTCTGTCAATGTGGTGGCATAACACCCACAGATCAGCACTTGTCATGGCACAGAGGTGGCACAGCTGACACGTTCTTATGTATAAAAATAGACCTATGGCCTTTTAAGCACCAAGCTGCATCAGTCCTTAGACAGATCCTATCTTTCAGCTTTTTAAGTCTAGACTATTCTTTCCTGCATGTCCACCTAGCCCAGCATCTTCAATGTGGGTCTTACATACAGGAAGCCTTGAAATGATTAAGAAAGTTACTCTTTATTACAAACAATAAAAGCAAATAGAAATCCTAACAAACAGGCTGTTACTCTCTCCTAAATAGAAACAGGTTGCTTGCATATTGAGCAGCAAGTATTTTACAGTCAATGAATGATCACTGCACCCATATGTAATAGCGAGAGAAGGTGTCAATTAAATTTGATTTGCAGCACCCAATGCAACTACACTCTACCCTGCAGATGGTGCTTTTCCTCCTATTCAATGTCCTCAGTCTCCTCTTCAGAAAACTGCTCCCACTCTCCCAGTTCCTCAGCATCAATCACATCACCTTGTTGCCTGCTCTAGTTGTGTAAAGCACAGCAATCTAGGATTATTCAGCACACTTTGTCCACTGAGGGACCCACAAAACTGGTCTCATCCCACCTTCAGAAAATCTATTGTCTGCTTCATCATGGCCCTAGTGGAAGAATGGGCTACATAGTATCTACATTCCGCTTTAGTGACGGGTTTGCATAACAGGGTTATCAGCCAAGGTCACAGTAGGTAGCCCTTGTATCCGTTTATTTAGCTTTGCTCGAGCCCTCAAATGCAGCAGAAAACCTTTTCTATTGATGAGGTCTACTGAATGGGAACTTACATATTAATGAGGTGAAATTAGGGAGTAACAAGTTTGATAATGGATAATAATCCTCATTTATCGGCCTCTCATTGTTCACTTATGAGAATCTCATCTCAGCGTCCGGAACTCTGTTGGAAAATATGATGTTGAGATAGGCTAATTCAACCTTTCATGTGATTCTCCCAAATTTATTACCATAGCCCACATCATTTATCACCTGGGAAGGTTCTGTCCAACATTACCACAGCCATAATCATATAGCTCAAGCATAAACAATTGTTTGGACCTCAAGCTTTCTGGGTTTTTACAGTTTATTTCCACATTAGGTCATTTTGATAAATGATTAAATGGTTTTACCTGTCACAATAAAAATTGGTATAATAAAGGCTGGTTTGCTATTGAGTAATCAGGCCAAAATTGAGTGAGAAAAACAATTACTTGATGTTCATACATAGGAAGGAACATGGGAACATGAGAATAGAAGTGTGCCATTCAATTCCTCCACCCTGTCATTGATTAGATCCTAGTCCATCTGTATTTTAACTATATCTACACACTTGGGTTTCATAGCCTTTAATACATGAAACTAACAAATATATAATGTCAGTTTTAATGTTTTCAATGACTGATTTCCAGATTCCTGCTACGTTTTGTGCGAAAACATGGTTTCTTTCATCACACATTGATAGCTCAGTTCTCATTTTAAGATTATGCTCCTAGCTCTGGACTCCCTTTATTTGGCAATTTTACATATATGACAGCTTACTTCATTTCTTAATCTTCTATATTCAGGAGAATTCATTGCAATATATGGA
This sequence comes from Rhincodon typus, assembly GCF_021869965.1. Lineage (NCBI taxonomy): Eukaryota > Metazoa > Chordata > Chondrichthyes > Orectolobiformes > Rhincodontidae > Rhincodon > Rhincodon typus. The sequence goes on along the minus strand of NC_063332.1, from coordinate 41,849,282 downwards.
AGTGACTGTGTGGAAACAGGTCCTTCACTCATGTCAGGGTTTACCTTTACTCAAGAAGATAATGAGTCACTTTTTTTACTGTGAGCCTATGGCTTCATTCCCTTTATCTTCATTCACCTCTGGGGATTGTTATTGAACTAGCAATTCAGTGTCCCTGCCAATACTCCAGAGACATGAGATCAAATTCCATCATTCCATCATTCCAGAAGGGGTCATTTAGATTTGAGTAATGGATAATGATTGTGAAACTATGGATTGTTGTAAAAACCAGTTGGTTGATTAGTATTCTTCAAAAGAGAAGTGCCACTCTACATGTGACTCCAGACCACAACAAACAAGCCATTCAGTTATAGGTGGCTTATCAGCTCAAGTGCACTTTAGAGTGCGCAAGGATGAATGAAGAAGATCTTATATTGTTTCTGTTTCAATTCATTAACTTGGATGTGAATACCACAGCTTCACAGCTCTCAACATCCTGGGTGTGATCTTCAGAATTTCAACAAGAAGAAGTATGTGTGATCAGTTTAGGAATCTCTAAGCAGATGCAATTCCTTTTACCTTACTGTGGTGCAAAATTGAGCATGACACATTGGCCTATTTATAAAAATTATTGAGAGTTTTCCTTCCCTGGGTTATTGCTACCGTTAAACTGTTGCTGCAAGACAAATGATTCATGTTGCCATCAAGATCAGTACCTGGAAGAAAGAGATGAATAGGCTACCTAAGAGTCTGTCTTAGGCTCACCCTGATCAACTCATACACTGTTGACCTGATCCCAACCTGATCCCAGATGTCAATTTATGAAAATAATATCTGTTATGGCATAAAGTCTAAGACTTGTCCTGAGCTGGAAGACACACTGATAATGATATTGCAAATCTGGCCAATGACTGCAATACATTGGGTCTGACACCAACCGACAAATAAAATCGACACCATTAAAACAGTTCCTAGAACATTCTACCTTCACAATGTCAGTGCCAGGATGGAATTGATCATCTGCTTGGATTACCTAGGTGTTACTCAGTACCTGACATTGAGTAGATACAGATGTTGAGTAGATTGGCCTTTTACTCATTGGAGCAGAAAAGGGTGGAGTGACTGTATTGAAATACATCAGGTATTGGGGCTTGACAGGATAGATGCTGAGAGGGTTGTTTCTTCTTGTGGGAGAACTGCATGGAATGTTGGATGAAAATGGCAGCACGGGCCCAGGGAGCTGGGAAATGCAGGGGAATGGGTCTGGGTGGGATGCTCTTCGGTAGGCAGTGTGGACATGTTGGGCTGAATGGCCTGTTTCCACACTGTAGGGATTCTATGATTCTATGAATGAAAAGTTGTCCAGATAGGACAAAGATTGGGAGGAACAAATGCAGAAAATGCTGGAGAAACTCAGCAAGTCTGGCAGCACTTGTGGAGAGAAAGCAGAGTTATCGTTCTGAATTGGAGAGGACTCTTCATATGACTCATCGCATTGGACTTGATATGAGAACCTCCTGCCTGCCTGTCCATATACTGTGGTGTTTTACCTACACATGCACCTAATGAACTGAGCAGAATGTAGTCGTGTGAGAAAAACTGCCCAATCCATGAGTGGAAGTGTCTAGGCTCGAAACGTCAGCCTTCCTGCCCCTCTGATGCTGCTTGGCCTGCTGTGTTCATCCAGCTCTACACCTTGTTATCTCAGTGGAAATGACTTCTGCTTTTAAACGCACCTGTCCACTTAATCTCAAAAAGCAAGACCCTTTCCTGTGTGGTAGGGTGTATATCATGTGGCCTTCAGCATCAGTCGAGCGTGTACTGAACCTAAGCCAATTCGTCTTTATTGGCTACAGAACATTGACAAAATGATTTATGTTGCTTTCACGTAAACTACAGAAATGTATTATAGTTAACTGTTTCAAACCAAAAATTCTTTGATGGCTTACAATAAGAATTGCAAAAATCTGTTGCAAAAATTCATTGTTAAACAAGCTACATGAGCATTTTGATTAAACAAACAGTAAAATATCTTTATTTTGGTACTTGTAGCAGTATTAGCAGTATGGATGATAGTCTATGTTTAAATGATCTATTAATGCACCTTTGAAAACATAAAGTTTAATTATTCTTGGAAATTAAGGTAAATACTTGAGCTTTCAGAAAATTCATTTTTTCGGTTACCATGTCATAACAAGCATTCCCATAGTCTAAATTCCATCTTGTGACTGAACTGTTTTATTTGAGATTCCATACAGTGGGGAGATGATATAACTATGAATGAAACTTGGCACATACCATAATATCAACAATGAAATAGTCAGACCCCTGAGGGAAATTGAAACTTTTGAATATAGCTTTAATGACAAATCAATTATTTTCAATTTTTTAAAGTTTGCCTTTAGTAGCAATGCAAAGCGTTCTGCAATGAACTATATGAAATATCTTTATTAGTTTTTTATTGTTTATACGCTTCGAACCAATACAAAAATGCTTTCATAATGATTGCAATAGAAACACAACAGTAGTTACAAATCAACTAAAATATTAAACAGTAAAATGCTGTGGGATTGCAAAAGTTGAGATAAACAAAGATGCAAAACTAGAGGTCACAATAAAAGACTGGATATAATCGATTGCAGCCATGATAAATCAATTCTTGAGGAACAAATACAGCTTGACTAAATAAAAAAAACCGGATGAGTCCAAGATAGCTTTCAGGTTAAAAAAAAAGCAAAGATGGTTGTAAAGATATTGACCAAAGGTCGAGTAGAAAAATACATTATGCTACGTCTAAGCTTGTGTTGAAGACATCATTAAGTTTAATGTGAATTATCAAAAGGACAAAAGAGAAGTACAGTACAAGAACAGGCCCTTTGGCCCTCCAAGCCTATGCCAATCATCATGCTCTGACTAATCTAGAAAAACAAAACTTCTGCCCTTATTCAGTCCGTATCCCTCTATGCCCTCCCTATTCATGTAACCATCCAGACGCCTCTTAAATGTCGCCAAGTGCCTGCTTTCACCACCTCTTCTGGCAGTGCGTTCCAGGTTCCTACCACTGTCTGTATGGAAAACTTCCCTCACACATTTCCCTTAAACTTTCTCGCTCTCACCTTGAACTTGTGCCCCCTTGTAATTGAAATTTCAACCCTCGGGAAATAACCCTCTGACTATCCACCCTATCTATGTCTCTCATAATTTTGTAGACCTTTATCAGGTCTCCTCTTAGCCACCATCTTTCCAGTGAAAACAATCCTAGTCTATTTAACCCTTCCTCATAGCCAATGTCCTCGACACCAGTTCAGTTAGTAATGGTTTTCAAAGATTCATGCCATACATGACATTGGAGAATATTGGGTTGAATTTTATCAGGGTGGGGTGTGGGGTAAACATCCCAATGTAGAGTTTGGAGGTGGTTTATCCCCACTTTGGTTGGCTTGTCCTTACAGGAAAGACGTGGAAGCGTTGGAAAAGGTGCAGAGGAGATTTACCAGGATGTTGCCTGGAATGGAGGGAAGGTCTTACTTGGAAAGTTTGAGAGAGCTTGGGCTTTTCTCTTTAGAATGACGAAGGATGAAGGTGACTTGATAGAGGTGTACAAAATGATCAGAGGTACAGATAGAGTGGACAGCCAGAGACTTTTTCCTAGGGTGGAGGTAGTTATTATGAGGGGGCATAGTTTTAAAGTGAGTGGAGGTAGATTCAGGGGAGACGTCAGAGGTAGGTTCTATACTCAGAGAGTGGTAGGGGCGTGAAATGCATTGCCGGAGAGGGTAGTGGAGTTGGCCTCATTAGGGGCATTTAAGCGGCTATTAGATAGGCATATGGATGATAGTATAAGGTAGGGGTGGAGGTTAGAAAGACCTTAGGTTTAGGGTAAAAGTTTGGCACAACATCGTGGGCTGAAGGGCCTGTCCTGTGCTGTACTGTTCTATGTTCTATGTTCTAACCATAGGAAGACCAGTCTGCCATTAATTGGACTGAGGAAAGCTTCTGCCCCCATCCAGACTGAAGTCCCCCATCGATGGACAACGGCTCCATAGTTCTGGCAATGCCATTGACAACAGCAACCATTGTTGGAACTTCTAGACCAGACTGGTAGTCCACCACAAAGAGGGATGGGTGGGACAGGGAGGGGCTGCGATGGTAAAATGAGGGTGCATAGTGAACAGAGCTGGTTGGAACAGGAACAAAGTGATGGGAAGGTTTTTGAAGGAGGGGACCCTCTGTTGGACCCCCTTTGGCCTTCTGCTGACACCTAGAGAATTGTGGTTGGGTCAACAGATAGGTGCCAGGAACAACAGACATGTCATGACAACCAATTTTTTAATCTATCCTTCTGCCTGCCAACACATCTTGGGGGTTTGTAAATTCCAGCTCGTTGTATGAGAAAAAAGATTATAAAATTTGATGCAATAGTGGAAATTTTCAATGTTTCATGTAACCATAAGTTCTCCCTTACCTCATCCATTCACCTCTCATTTGCACACATTTCCTAGTTTCTTCACCACTACATCTTCCTCTCTATCACTTTATATTTCTATCCTTTATCACTCATTGTCTGTTTCTCTTTCCCTCATTTCTCTTTATTTGCCTTTCTCACATTCGCATAAATATCTTTCCTTCTTAATTTATGTCATCCAGCTAAACTTGTGATATTTTTTCTTTAATTTTGAGTCTTCAATCTTCTAGTCAATTTTCCTTTTTTTTGCATCATTTGTCATTTTCCTTTATTTATTCCTTTATTTAATTTTATATCTTTGTTAACTTCATTCAGTATAATGTACTTTTCTTTATTCTATTCATTTGATTAATTTTTATGATGTGTATTTTATCCAAACATTTATGTTAATTATTTCACGTTCTCTTGGTCAGTATTTCCCATTTGTTTTCTCCATTAATTATTAGACCTTCTCTGATTATTAATTAACTTTTTTTTGCACTTTTACCATATTTTCTTCTTTTACTTTATCTTGCTTATATGTTGCATTGTCTTTTCATTTTGATTTCTATCCTATGAAATGGGACTTGAAATAAATAATCACAGTCTCCAGTGTTAAATGAAGTGGTTAAATATCAATGATACCCTAAGCTGTGCGGCATCAGTAGGGAGACACCTTGAAACAAGTGTCAACAGGAACTTTTGCATCAGCAAGGATCTCAAGGGAAATTTCTGAGAGCAGTAGAGACCACATCAGCAAACATGGCTTTGAAGTAATCAGAAAATCTCAGTGCAAAAAGAATCAAAAATATAAAAAGCAAAAGCAGCAATCTGCGACATCAACAAGGGAAGGAAGGAATTTTGATTTTCACCTTTGGTCACAACTAATAAAACTTTGGGAAATTCAGCAGAATGGTGAGGTTGTAGTGATTTTTACTGAACTTGTAATCCAGAAACACAAGCCCTGGGGAAAATGGCAGCTGGTAGATTTTTGAATTCACTTCATAAGTCTGGAATAAAAAGCAAGCTTCAGTAATGGTAATTATTAACAGATTCTTCCCAAAGGCTATGGCAAGAAAGCTGGGAAAATCAAGTGATTTGGCCAACGAGGAGCATCTTGACATTGAGAGCTAAAAGCCCAATGAAGTATTGAATTCTAAGAGTCTCACTAATAAGTGCTGTGAGACTTATTTGCCTGCATCAGCATGGATTAACATCTCATTATTAGTTAATCTCATTTTATCAACATGAAGTCTTCCATTCTCCTTTTCACCAGACAACTAGATGGTCTCCAATTCCTACCATTAAGGTCAGAGGGAATACTTTCTTCCTACCACCACCTGGACCATGACCCCACATCCAAACATCAAGCCATTGTTGCCAGGACTGTCACCAACCACATTACCTCCAGAGACCTTCCACCCACAGTCCCCAACCTAGTAGTCTCCCAAACCTGGACAGCCTGCTTCTTCCTCCTTCCCAAAATCCACCAACCAGATTGCCCCAGTAGGCCCATTGTATCAACCTGTCCCTGCCCCACTGAGTTCATTTCCTCCTACCTTGACTCCATCCTCTCTCCACTTGTCCTCACCCTGCCCACCTACATCCACGATTCCTCTGATGCCCTCTGCCACATTGACAATTTCCAGTTCCCTGACCCTAACTGCCTCCACTTCACCATGGACCTCTATATCTCCAATCCCCACCAGGATGGTCTGAGAGTTCTCAGCTTCTTCCTCAACCAGAGGCCTGAACACTTCCCATCCACCACCACTCTCTTCCCGCTTGACTGAATTTGTTCGCTCACTGAACAATTTCTCTTTAATTCATCTCATTTCTGCTAAATCAATGGAGTAGTTATGGGCACCCACATGGATCCCAGTTATGCTTGCCTCCTTGGCATGGAACGATCCTTATTCCAGTCTTACACTGGCCCACCACTCCACAACTCTTTTCTCGGTACTTCAACAACTGCTTTGGTGCAGCTTCATGCTCCTGCCTGGATGTTGAAAACTTCATTCATTTTACCTGCAATTTCCACCCCTCTATAACTTTCACATCGTCCATTTCCGACACTTCCCTTCCTTTCCTTGACCTCTCTGTCACAATTTCAGGGAATAAACTGTCCACTGCCATCCACTGCAAAGCCATTGACTCCCATAGCTACCTTCACTACCAGCTCGTCACACCACACATCCTGCAAGGACTCCATCCCGTTCTCCCAGTTCCTTTGCCTACGTCGCATCTGTTCAGATGATGTGACCTTCCAAAACAGCGCTGCTGACATGGTTTTCTTCTTCCATAACCATTGTTCCCACGTACTGTGGTTGACAGGGCCCTCAACTGCATCCGACTTATCACCCATTCCTCTGCCCTTGCTCCTTCCCATCTCTCACAACAGCATGATTGGGTTCTCCTCGTCCTCACTTTTCATCCCACTAGCCTTTGCGTTCAAAGGATCACTCTCCACCATTTCAGACAACTCCAGAAGAACGCCACCATAAAACACACCATCCCCTCACTCCCGCTTCTGCATTTCACAGAAATCATTCCACAATGATTGCAGGCAGGCAGTGGCCTAATGGTATTATTGCTGGATTGTTAATCCAGAGACTCACATAACATCCTTGAGACCTAGGTTTGAATCCTGCCACAGCAGATGGTGGAATCTGAATTCAATAAAAATATCTGGAATTAAGAATCTGATGATGACCATGAATCCATTGTCAGGTACAGAAAAGATGTGTCAGGCTATTGCCTGATATGGAGGGCATTAGCTATGAAGAGAGGTTGGAGAAACTTGGGTTGTTCTCACTGGAACAACAGAGGTTGATGGGTGACCTGATAGAGTTTACAAGATTATGAAGGGCGTGGACAGTCAGAAGCTATTTTTCCCAGGCTGGAAGAATCAGTTACTAGGGGCCGTAAGTTTAAGGTACGAGGGGCAAGGTTTAAAGGTGATGTATAAGGCAAGTTTTTTACACAGGGGCTGGTGGGTGCCTGGAACTTGCTGCCGGGGGGCGTGTAGTGGAAGCAGATACTATTGTGACTTTTAAAGTGGCTTGACAAATACATGAATAGGATGGGAATAGAGGGATACGGTCCCCAGAAGGGTAGGGGGTTTTAATTGTGACGAGCAGCATGTCGGCTCAGGCTTGGAGAGCCGAAGGGCCTGTTCCTGTGCTGTAATTTTTTTTATTCTTTGTTCTAACATCTCATCTTCAGACTAGGCACTTTACAGCCTTCTGGACTTAATACCGAATTCAACACCTCTAAATTGTGAACCATTTCTTTCTTTTCTTTTAGCTTGTTATCATTTCCTCTGCTCCCCCATCCCAATTACTGTCCTTACAAGTCTGGCAGGAGACACACCATTGTTCTGCTATTCTCACATTCCAATCACTTAATCTGAACTATTAACATTTTTCTCCACCAGCACCCTACACCCACTACCCCCACACACCACCCCACCACCAAACTATAGGATAATTGCTGCCCATCCACACTTCATTTCAGCTCTGATGAAGGGTCATCTAGACTCAAAACGTTAGCTTGCTCTCTCTCCATGGATTGTGTCTGAGTCGCTGTGATCTCCAGTTTTCATTGTTTTCAGTCCCTCTATTCCCTGCCTGTTCATGTGTCTGTCTAAATGTTTCTTAAATGTTGCTGTCATATCTGCTTCTACCACCTTCCCTGGCAGCACATTCTAGGCATCTACCACCTGCTGTACAAAAAACTTTCCTTGCATATCTCTTTTAAACTTTCCTCCTTTCACCTTAAACCTATGCCTCTAGTATTTGACATTTCCTCCCTGGGAACGACACCAACTATCCACTCTAACCATGCCTCTCATAATTTTGTACTCTTTATCAGGTCATCCCTCAGCCTCCAACTCTCCACTGAAAATAATCCAAGTTTATCCAAACCCTCCTTATAGCTAATAGCTCCAAACCTAGCAACATCCTGCTAAACCTCTCCTGCACCATCTCCAAAGTCTCCACATCCTTTCTATAGTGTGGGGGCCAGAGCCGCATAGAATACGCCAAATATGGCCAAAGTAAAGTTTATACAGCTGCGACATGACTTACCAACTTTTAAACTCAATGCCTCAACCGATGCAAAAAGTCGTACGTATTCCTTACAATCTTATCCACTTATGTTGCCACTTTCAGGAATTTGCATCCCAAGATCTTTCTTTCTATCAATGCTCCTAATGATCCTATGATTTACTGTATACTTTCCTCTTGCATTTGACCTCCCAAAATGGACCATTTCACACTTGTCCATATTGAACTCTATCTGTTATTTTTCCACCCAACTGTTCTATAGCCTGCTAAGGTTTTGACATCCTTCCTCTCTATCCACAACTCCACTAATTTTCATGTTGAACGCAAACTTATTAATCAGAACCACGACATTATTATCCAAGTTATTTATATATTATGTACAACAAGGGTCCTAGCACTGACCCTTGTTGATCACCAATGGTCACAGAACTCCAGTCAGACAAAAACCTCCACAACCAGCCTCTGTCTTCTAAGACCAAGCCAATTTTATATACAGAGATAGTAGGAACTGCAGATGCTGGAGAATCTGAGACAACAAGGTGCAGGGCTGGATGAACACAGCAG
>NC_063332.1:41800873-41835228 GCF_021869965.1 Rhincodon typus | reverse complement strand
CGGGAGTGGAATGCCTCATCCTGGGAGCAGATGCGGCGGAGGCGAAGTAATTGGGAATAGGGGATAGCATTTTTGCAGGAAGGTGGGTGGGAGGAGGAGTATTCTATGTAGCTGTGGGAGTCAGTGGTCTTGAAATGAATATCGGTTTCTAGGTGGTTGCCCGATATGGAGACCGAGAGGTCCAGGAAGGGGAGAGAGGTGTTAGAGATGGAATACTGGTTGTTTTTGTCATACTTGGTGCATGGAGCCAATTCTAAAACACTGCAAGTGCCACATCCATGATCAGTTAACTTCAGCACAGACGTCACATCAGAGAATGTTCTCATGTCTATGACCTCATCTACACTTAACAGTGTACTTAACCATAGACTTTATATGAACTCACTCCCACTTTTTATTTACTTCCCTTTCTTTGAATTGACTCAGAGAATGTGGAGTTGCTGCCTGGGCCAACATTTACAGACCATCTGCCTAAAAAAGGTGGTAGTGAGCTACTTCTTCAATTACTGCGGTCATTTCATGCAGTTTGATTGACAATGGCATTCGTGAGGGGATTTCAGGATTTTAACCCAGCAACACTGAAGGAACAATGATATATTTCCCAGTCAGGATGATACGTGGCTTGGAGAGGAAATTTCAGGTCGTGGTGTTCCCATGCATTCTGGAAGAGGGTCCCTGGACCCAAAAGTTTAGCTCTGCTTTCTCTCCACAGATGCTGCCAGAGCCTGCTGAATTTTTTTTCCCAGCAATATTTGTGTCTGTATCTGCTGCCCTTGTCTTTCTAGATGGTAGTTTATGGATTTGGAAGGTGCTAAGTAAGAAGTCTTAGTGAATTTCTGCCATGTATCAAGTAGATGGTACACTGTGCTGCTACTGAACATCTGTAATGGATGGAATGAATGTTTGTGAATGTCATGCCAACCACCTGGGCATCTCTGTCCTAAATGGTGTCAAGCTTCTTGAGTATTGTTGTAATTGACTCACCCAGGCAAGTATGAAGTATTCTATCACACTCTCAACTTTTGCACAGTAGATGGTGGACCAACTCTGAAGAGTCAGAAAGTGAGTTACTCACTGCAAGATTCCTAGCCTTTTATGTGCTCTTGCAGCCTTTCTTTTTATACAATTACTCCAATTTCTGATCAATGGTAATTGCTAGCATGTTGATAGTGGAAGGATTGAGTGATGGTAATTTCCTGCAAGTATTGAAAGCTCACTGCTATTTTCTTTCTTCATTACTGACTATCAGTGAGAAGGTGAACACAAATTAATTAAAAGTGAAATATTAGTGAACATCTCAGCAAATGAAGTAAACATAATTTTCACTCTTTTTCTCCTCTCGCAATATTTTGAATTAAAGGTTTCCCTTTACAAAATTGTATAATTTTATTTCTGCCCTCATTTAATTTCCGTCAAAGTCAATAGAAACAAATTTGAAGATGTTGTAAAATTGTTGCTGATTTGTTATCTTCCATCTTGTATTGTCGCACAAGTAATCCCTTTGGTTCAATTAAAGACAAAACATTATTCAATGTTTTGACTTGTTTACGTGCCATTTGAAAAGTTATCACATTCAGCTAATTCCCTTAACCAGAGATTGAGATTACAATGCAGTTTGATGAATGACTGCAGGTTGACTCAGCCTACCCAAACATATATATGACACTGACTGGGCATGAACTTGTGAAATAAAATATGCTCTTCAATATTAATTCATTTTTATTTCTGGAAATTATGGTTGAATTAAGGATGAGTTGATAGCAGTAAACTGTTCATAAACATACAAATTTACCTGATTTATTTTATAATTAAACAAGCTGATTCTTGTTTAGCAATCAATACATTACATACCCTTGATTTGGGCAATTTGTTTTTTTAAAAATTTTGTTGTAATTCCTAGTGGTTAAAAAAGAATAACTTATGCAGCATTAAATACCTTGAAGGTTAATGCATGCAAATGAATATTACAAAGTAGACTCGAAATGCACGCAGGCCAGAGAAAGCATTGTTTAATTCATTAACATTTAACAAAACACAACACTGCTTTCATATCTGTGGGCACAGTTTAAACTGTTGTCAAGACCAAGAATGTTCTGGGTGTGATCTCCTGTCTGCGCTGTGTTAAAATTCGAGAATTGGAAGGTGAAAAGTCAGTCAAGGTCATTGTTGCTGATGCTCATCTGCTGATTGAAAATTAGCTATGTAGGAGACAAGGAGTAGGAGCAGGCCATTCAGCCCTTCAAGCCTGCTCTGCTATTAATCTGATCATGGCTGATTTAAAGCCGAAATGCCTTTCACCCATGCAAGCCCCATAACTCTTTCCATCATTGGCAGTCAGAAATCTGTCAACTTCTAGTTTAATTGTACTCAAAGAATGAGTTTTCAAGCCCTCTGCAAATTACAAAGAGACTCAACCCTGTGAGCCAAAATAAGCCTCCTCATTTTGATCCTTAATGGCATCTCATTTATTTTTAAATCCATGGCTCTAGACTCTCCATCAGGGGAAATAACCTACCTGCATCTACACTGCCTTTCTCTTTAAGTATTTTGTAGGTTTCAAAGATAAGACCTCTTATTCTTCAAAACTCCACAGAATACAAAATGTCAGATTACAGAACTAGAGTTCTGATTTTAAGCTGGGACATGAATTTAATCTGCAGAGGTTAATATGAGATCCAGACCATTTTAGCTCCTAAATCCCATCACCATATTGGAGGACAGATTGCTATCCCAACCTGGTGAAGTGCTAAATAAGGCAGGAGCAGGATGTCAGCAAGGTTAATTATCGGGGATGGGGAGATCCAGGTCTGCTGTGAGATGATCAGTTAAATCTTTAACAGGACATATCCTAAATTCCTGTCAATCTTTATCTATCTCAACAGTAGATGATGCATTAGCATCATGACTTGAGACAATCTGAAACAGACAGTGAAAGGAGTGAGATGTACTATATTTAGCTTCCAGTGAACATGATTTATTTGAAGACTATTCACAGATGTGTACTCAACCCAATCATATTTAGCTGATTCAGTAATGATCTTAGCTCCATCATAAGACCAGAAATGGCTATGTTACCTCATGATTGCACAATGTTCAGCACCATTCATAATTCCTCAGATACTGAAGGAGTCCATGTCAAACATATCAAGTCCTGGACAATATCTGGGTTAGAACGACAAATGGCTAGTAATATTCATGCTACAAAAGTGCCAGGGAATGAATATCTCCAACCGCTTGATTGGCACCACTTCTGCAAACATTAACATACCCCTCCAGTAATGCTCAGTCACAGCAGTGTATACCATCTATAAAATTCACTGCACAAATTCAGCAAGGCTCCTTAGGCAGCACCTTCCAAACCCATAACTACTATCATCTAGAAGGACAAGGTCAGCAACTACATGGGAATGCCATCATCTGCAAGCTCCCCTCTAAACAACACACCATCTTTACTTGGAAATATATGACCAGTATCATTGGTCAAAATCATTGAATTCCCTCCCTAAGGGCATTGGGAGACTACCTACAATATGTGGACTACTACACTTCAAGAAGACATCTCACTACCACCTTCTGAAGGACAGCTAGGGCCCAGGTAGACAAAAAACTATCCTGCAAAGGATGTGATTGAGGGAACATAGCACTTAAATTGAATCTGATTCTGAATTACATCATCAGACTGAAACTTTCACATTTTAATGTGACCCAGTTCTTCATGGTGGGGACTTCTCAAAATGCCAAGATGTTAAAATAGAGGTGGGCATAAATACAATGGGATGCAACAATGGGAAACAGCTGGCCATGATATTCATTCTCCGACTGTACATCTGCTAGTGAGCAAATTTGGCCCTCATACGTACGTGAAAGAAAACACAAGTTATTTTGGTGCTCCCATTATTCACTAGCCATTCAATCTCTGACTACACAGGGCACTGGTGAACCCACATCTCGAATACTGTGCGCAGATTTGGTCTCCTTATTTAAGGAAAGACATAAATGCATTACAGATAATTCTAAGGACGTTTCCTAGATTGATGCCTAAAATGAATCAGCTGTTTTATGGGGAAAAATTGGACAGATTGTGTGTGTTTATAGTAGAGCTTAGAAGAGAGAGGGTTGACTAGATTGGAGTGTACAAGATCTTGAATGGTCTTGACTAGGTGGACATGGAAAGGATATTCCACTGTGGGTCAGTCCAGAGCTAGAGAGTTCTGTTTTACAGTTATGTGTTGCCTCTTTAGAACATAGATGAGGAGTTTCTCCTCTCTCTCAGAAAGCTGTGTGTCTTTGGAATTCTCTTCTATTGAAGGCAGTGGAAGCAGGGACATTGACGTTTCAAGGTAGGTAGATACTTATTAGGTGGGGAATAAAGGGTAATCGGGGATGTTGTAAAGTGAATGGTGGGTAAATGCACCCTGATTAATCTTGACTAGTTTGCAGTAACCCTTTTCAACCCATATGTTATGTGAAGAGATAGACAAAGGGGACACAAGTTAGGGGAAGGTCCAACACAACTTCATTGAACACTTTATCAAGGCAAACAATATTTATCAGAATCTACCACAGTAATTTAATTAAACCGTCAATCTCTATCAATCTCTTCACAGACTCTTCAGTAAATAGTCTTAAATTCCAAAGTGAACAGTATCAAATCTAGACTAGCTACCTATTTCTGACATGCGCTTCAAAGGATTTGCTACACCCTATCCACAGGTTCCTACCACTTCATTTGAACTGTTTTTCTGGTAATACCTATTCAAAAAGGCTGAGACAAGCTTTTCCTCAGTCTTTGAGGGTTGGCTCATATGTCAGGATCTACAGTCATTGATTTGAGTTTCCCCTCTCATCTAGGGCTACTTCTTGCCTTTGGGTTGTCTTATCGAGGTTGTCTCTCCAGAGATGCCATTGAAGAAGGTACAAAAAGCAGAGAGAGAGTTGGGGCTCCAGGTTATTCCTTTCATCCCCCTCTTCATGGCCTTCTCAAAGATTTTGTGGCGTCCATCCAATACTAGTATCAGACAAGGGCAGGAAGATCCTATGAGGTCCTGAAGAAGGGTAATACCCAAAACATTGATTTCTCCTTTCCTCCAGATGCTGCCTGGCCCACTGTGTTCTTCCAGCCTCCTGTTTCTCTACCTAAGATCCTATGAGATGCCAAATTTCCATGTTTGGAAATTTCAGAACATGGTTTTGAATCTTCAACTGTCAAGGGCTGGCCTTGTCACACTGTGCCTCTGGCCTCCTACTGAGCTGGGCGTCACCAAGTCTGTGTGGCATTCTTCTAACAAAGCAGGTTCACTGGAGGTGTAAGTAATGGTTCATTCTGAAACATTGGGGCTATTAGCAGCTGACCAGGCAGTTACTACAATTGGGAAGTTTGCACATTACAGAGTCTAGCAAGGTTTAAATTTGGCTTGATATTTCGAGTTTTAATCCATGACAGTGAAGAAATGTCAATAATTCCATAATAATCCAGGAGTTTATGGGTGACCCGACCACAGGGGTAAATGGGAATCCAAAATATAAAAGACAGATAGATCAGCTATGATCTTTTTGAATAGGGGAGCAGGCTTAAGGGGCTGATGTTTTCTCTAATTTCATATGATTGTATAACATTCTCTATTCGGGATTGGAGAATATTTTCTTGGCTGAGGTATTCAAGATAGCGAGACACTAATGTCTCTGCGCGCATAGTAAAATGATCCATCAACATCAGGACAGAAAGAGCAAAAAAACAGAAAATATTGGCAAACAGAAATGTAAAGGACTGTAAATAATGTTCTCATAAGTCGCTTATTTTATGTATTTAATATGTCACCTCAAGCTGTAGTTCACAGATTATTCTTTTCATATGTATTGAATTTTTAGGCAGGTTGTTTTTCATCGTGTTAGATCGATTTAATATTTTAGATAACTTTTAGGAACTTACAAAGTTGCTTTAAGTAGATAAATCAATATGAGCAATTGTCAGTTAGTGGTGAGTCAACAGTCATCTTCCACAACTACATATTAACTAATTTTTTCATTAAAAATGTAGTTCTTTACTTTAGACAAGCCTCAAGTTAAAATGGAAACTAAAAATGCTGGAACTAGAAGACAAGCCACACAATGAAGTGTAAAACCATGTCAGCAGATGCTATGATTTACTAATTTTTGTTGTAAGAATTGCATTGTTTTTGAGACCAGAAACAGTAGTTACTTCATCTCATATGTGGGAACCGGGAGCCACAGTAAGCAAACTAACTGGCCCTTAATTTTGAAACAAAAACAGAAGTTGCTGGGAAAACCCAGCAGGTCTGGCAGCCATCTGTGGAGAGAAAGCAGAGTTAACATTTCAGGTTCAGTGATCATTCTTCAGAATTTATTGTAGCAAGGAAAATATTGGTAGATATGCTGAAGATGGGGTGGGGGAGGGAGAGAAGTAAACAATAGGTGGAGATGAACCACAAAGAGAGAGAACAACAGTTGGACAGACAAAGGAATGAGTAAAGGTCAGCATTACAGAATCGATAGCTGCTATTTGGGACCATTAGAATCTGACAAGAGGATGGTTGAGCACCTTCTCCCATGTACTTACCCCAACCCCCACATACCAGCCCTTGTCATTACATGCGCTGCTACCAGAAACAATTTCCAGCAATTTTTGCTTTTCTTTCTGATTTCAAGCATCTAGTTGTATTTTTTATTGGTCTTTAATTTAACTGAACCTGCGATCAAGGATGTTGCAGTCGATCTACCATTCTGTTGCTGTTTCCTGATCCTGTAAACCAGCAAAAGTCATATACATCAAATAGCACAAACTACTGCAATACCCAAGTAGTTATGCAGTAAATAAAGTATAACAGTGATGTGTACACCCCCTACATTACATTTCTATTACTGACTGTGTGCTTTTACATTGATTTTAGGAAGTGTGTCTTTTTTTATTAATTCATGGGATGAGGGCAACACTGGCTAGGCCAGCATTTATTGTCCACCCCTAATTGCCCAGAGAGCAGTTAAGAGTCAACCATATTGTTGTGAGTCTGGAGTCACATGTAGGCCAGACCAGACAAGGTTGGCTGTTTCCCTCCTTAAAGGACATTAATGAATCAGATGGGCTTTTCCGACAATCGGCAATGGATTCATGGTCATCATTAGACTCTTCATTCTAGAATTTTTATTACATTCAAATTCCACTATCTGCCTTGGGAGGATTTGAACCTAGGTCCCCAGAACATTAAGTGTGTCTCTGGATTAACAAACCAGCAATAATACCACTAAGATAACAAGGTGGAGAGCTGGATGAACACAGCAGGCCAAGCAGCATCAGAGGAGCAGGAAAGCTGACATTTCAGGTCGAGACCCTTCTTCAGAAATGGGGGAGGGGAAGCAGATTCTGAAATAAATAGGGAGAGAGGGGGAGGTGGATAGAAGATGGATAAAGGAGAAGATAGGAGGAGAGGAGACAGACAGGTCAAAGAGGCGGGGTTGGAGCCAGTAAAGGTCAATGTAGGTGGGGAGTTAGGGAGGGGATAGGTCGGTCCAGGGAGGACGGACAGGTCAAGGGGGCAGGATGAGGTTAGTGGGTAGGAGATGGGGATGAGGCTTGAGGTGGGAGGAATGGTTAGGGAGGTGGGTATGAGCTGGGCTGGTTTTGGGATGCGGTCGGGGGAGGGGAGATTTTGAAGCTTGTGAAGTCCACATTGATACCATTGGGCTGCACGGTTCCCAAGTGAAATATGAGATGCTACACCCTTAACAACTTCTCCTTCAATTCCTCCCACTTCCTACAGACAAAAGGGGGGGCCATGGGTACCCGCATGGGCCCAAGCTATGCCTGCCTCTTTGTAGAATACGTGGAACAATCCCTCTTCCGTAGCTACACTGTCCCTATCCCCCACCTCTTCCTCCGTTACATCGATGACTGTATCGGCGCCGCCTCGTGCTCCCACGAGGAGCTCGAACGGTTCATCCGCTTCACTAACACCTTCCACCCCAACCTTAAGTTCACCTGGACCATCTCTGATACCTCTCTCTCCTTCCTGGATCTCTCTGTCTCCATCTCTGGCATCCACCTGGAAACCAATATCCACTTCAAGCCTACCGATTCCCACAGCTACCTAGAATACACCTCCTCTCACCCACCTTTCTGCAAAAAGGCCATCCCCTATTCCCAATTCCTTCACCTCCACCGCATCTGCTCCCGAGATGAAGAATTCTACTCCCGGACAGCCCAGATGTCCTCGTTTTTCAAGGACTGCAACTTCCCCTCCACAGTGGTCGAAAATGCCCTCGACTGTGTCGCTCGTATTTCCCGCAAATCATCCCTCACACCCCCTGCCTGCAATAACAACCAAAACAGAATCCCCTTCGTCCTCACGCACCACCCCACCAACCTCCGAATCCAACTCATCATCCTCTGACACTTCCGCCATCTGCAATCTGACTCCACTACCAAAGACATTTTTCCCTCCCCACCCTTATCTGCTTTCCGGAGGGACCATTCTCTCCGTGACTCCCTTGTCCGCTCCACACTCCCCTCCAGTCCCACCACCTCCGGCACTTTTCCCTGCAACCGCAGGAAGGGCTACACCTGCCCCTACACCTCCTCCCTCACCCCCATCCCAGGTGCTAAGAAGACCTTCCACATCAAACAGATGTTCACCTGCACATCTGCTAATGTGGTATACTATATCCGCTGTTCCTGTTGTGGCCTCCTCTACATCAGGGAAACCAAGCGGAGGCTCGGGGACCGCTTTGTGGAACACCTACGCTCGGTTTACAACAAACAACTGCACCTCCCAGTCGCGAACCATTTCAACTCCCCCTCCCACTCCTTGGACGACATGTCCATCCTGGGCCTCCTGCATTGCCACAACGAAGCCACCCGAAAGCTGCAGGAACAGCATCTCATATTTCACTTGGGAACCCTGCAGCCCAAGGGTATCAATGTGGGCTTCACAAGCTTCAAAATCTCCCCTCCCCCGACCGCATCCCAAAACCAGCCCAGTTCGTCCCCGCCTCCCTAACCATTCCTCCCACCTCAAACCCCACCCCCATCTCCTACCCACTAACCTCATCCCGCCTCCTTGACCTGTCCGTCCTCCCTGGACTGACCTATCCCCTCCCTAACTCCCCACCTACACTCACCTTTACTAGCTCCATCCCCCCCTGTTTGACCTGTCTTACTCCTCTCCACTTATCTGCTCCTTTATCCGTCTTCTATCCGCCTCCACCTCTCTCCCTATTTATTTCAGAATCCCCTTTCCCTCCCCCATTTCTGAAGAAGGACCTAGACCCGAAACGTCAGCCTTCCTGCTCCTCTGATGCTGCTTGGCCTGCTGTGTTCATCCAGCTCTACACCTTGTTATCTCAGATTCTCCAGCATCGGCAGTTCCTACTGTCTCGATGATACCACTAAGCCATCGCCTCCCATTTTTTGAGGGATGCTGACATATCAAAGCTTTGTTTGTTCAGGGTTCACTGCGCATATGTGGACCTCTTGATTATCTGGAATATTTGATCAATGGGCACACTCCTGGTCACACAGGTGCCAGATAATAAAAAGTTTGCTGTAGTAGTTTCCCACAGTCAAAAGATATGGTGGCAGCAACCCTTATCATGAGCCAGCACTTTCATTGAAAACATCTCTTGCATTTTTGAATTGTCAGTCACCCAACGAGCAATCCTTAAAGGAATGAAAACAGATTATTAAAGATATTGGAAACTAGAAAATACAATAGAAAATGTAGGAAATTCTCCATAGATCAGGTTCCACCTGTGGAGGGAAAAGCAAATTTAACATTTCTAGTTGTTGACCTTCCATCAGAACATTAATTCTCTCCATGAATGCTTCCTAACCTGTCAAGTCTCTCCAGCATTTTATGTCCTCAAAGGGATCAACTGAATAGAATGAAAGTTTGCAGCAATTTTACTAAACAGAATATATAACAAAAGTATTCTTCCTTCTCCTGGTTCCATGCAGGCTGGAGTGCTGCATCACGTTACCTATTTGGCCCCTGAATTTGTTGGCATAATATAAATCAGGCGTAATACTTAATTTGCAATGAGCATAAGCCTTTCACTTCCTGCAATACATTAGCGATGCATCAAATACTTCTTGGACCCCAAATGCCAAAACTAAGCTTGTAAGACATCACACGGTAATTAAAGACTTTGTGGTTATTAAAAATATAGGGTATGGGAGATGGGTTTGTGAAGGATACTGTGGTCAAAAGAACACTCATTGCAACAGTTCACAGATCAGCTGACAGGTTTTTCTCTGGGCATTATTTCCAAGCCGGCCTACTGGTTTGATTATGAAATATAGACAACTGAAGATTACAAAGAAAGGATGAAGCAGCATCAAAGTGCTGCTAAAGGCAACTCATCAAAAATCTCGGACAAGACTGTGTGCATGTAAATAAGTAATATGTTTCAGCAGGTTTTGTGTTCTTTTATGTGTCTCTAGATGATTGTTCTGTCATAATAAACTGCAATGCTCAATGTGTGATGTATTATTAGTGTAGAGTGTTGCTAGTACAGTATTGATGTTTAAAGATTTGAAAAAAAGAGTGCTGTGAAACCTTTGAAGACCACAGCAGCATTCCTGCACCAAATATCACACTATTACTGAAGGATGTCACAAATATTATAAATTAGGAAACATTCTGTTGTTCATAAACTGTTGTAACTCTGTTTCTTGTCTTCTTTTATTTTCCCTTACTGCTTTTCCCCCTTTATCCGACACTGGATCCTGTTTCAATATGGAAGTACTGTCAGAACCCCAATCAAATGGGCTTCCTTCACCCATAAGCAGTGATGTTCCAGTACATTTTCCATTTTGAAACATCATCAACACAATATAGTCGATAATAATTGTGAATAAAGCTCTCACATTCAAAATTGGATGAAAGGAAATGTAAATACCTTGCATTTATGTTGCACTTCTCATGATTCAGGATTTCTTAAGCGCTTTACATCTAATAATGTATTCGGAAACTGTAATATTGTTATGTAGGAAATGCAGCCAGTTACATTTTGCACATGGTCTCACAAACCACAGTGAGCTCACAATCAAATAATTTAGCTTTTAGGTTTGCTGATTGAGGGATAAATATTTTGACGAGACATTGAGAACAATATCACTTTCTTGTTTGAAATTGTGGCATGGTCTTTTTTTTGCCCACATAACAGAATGAAAAGGATTTCATTTTAATGTTTCATCTGACAATGGCACTTTTGGCAGTGCAGCAATCCCTCACTGGAGTGTAAGCCTACATTATGTACTTTACAATCCAGGGAGAGAGGCAGGGAGACCACAACCACAGACGATGGTTGTAAAGCTGAGAAGTGGAACTTGAGTGAGCCATCAGCTGCAGTAGACCTAGATGGACCATCGAGGAAAAGCCCCTGAGTTCATGAGTTCACAAGCAGAGAAACATCCCTGTCGTATTTGGGACACAAGGTCATTGGTGTTACATGGTCTTGGGAATTTAGCTGTGGTAGCTTCTGCAACTGAACTCATTACCCTGGTGATTAGAGATTAGGATTTAAGTTCTATAACAATATCCTGATGAATCAGCAACATCAGATGCATAAACATTGTAAATAGTTCATTTGTTTCCATGCAAGTTTATAAACAATTGTTGATGGTGGAATAAAGAATCTGTATTTAATAATATTTTTGCAATGTATGTTTAAACCTGTCAAATTAGAAATGAACAGATCATATTTGTAGCTTTCGGGTCTCACTTTGTCAGCCTCTCTGACCTGCATTGTGATTGACAAAGGGTAAAAACTTCACTTGGTCCTCAGTATTTTGCCATGTTGCCTTTTACCCTATCTTATTCCACAGCCACCGCAGGGTGTAGCTCATTATAGTTCTCAAAATAGGTTGCTTCCAAAAGGTGTGCAATATTAAGGGTGTGGAATTCTTCTGGATCTGCTATTTATTACCACTTTTTCACAAAAAGCCCTGTAGGCTTGTAAGTGCACAATCCCAGTCATACAGCTCAATTTATTTTAAAGCTTCCAAGCTCGATTTATGCCTTATATCATGAAGCTTTTACACAAATTATGTTGCAGAAACTAAAGGATCTGCAGAATACTTTTTGATTCACAGTATTAAGAGACTTATTTGAAGAAAAGCAGCATGCTGAATTTGTTATAGTTTTATTCTGGAAATGAGAAAGCCCCAACTCATCTCAAAAGGCTAATGTGCAAGCAATCACTTACTCTCTCATTACAGGTCAGATATCTGGATCATTGCAACAGCAGGATACATGTGCTGTAACCTCCTCCTGTAATTCAAGCCCAGAAGTTATGTGGGAACGTAAAGAATAATGACATGGCAATGCAAAGTCAAATCACCTGTCAGCTTAGCTCTGACATGGAATTACTTTTGTTTTACGCATGTATTAACCTTGAACTAGTAGCATTTATTTTAAAGCTGCAATTCAATGTGACCTTTTAGTAGTCAGCTCTCAGCTTCTTGCGCACAGTATGCATGTCTGCCTTGATAAATCAAGTTATCTATTTTTACTATTTATTTTTCTTTCTTTCTCCCCTGGCATTTTCTCCTCTTTCTTTCACTCTCGAGGGCATTGACTCCTATTGGAGTACATTTCCTGGGATGACAGCAAATGTTCCATACTTTACCCAAGTGCCATTCTTCCAAGTATAAATCCTGAATATTTTTCTTTTCATAATTCATCATCCCCTCAAACAACTGAGCCTCTGATTACTGTTGGTCTGTGAATTAGAAGCGTACAGTGAATAGATGAGCTCAGGATTCAATTGAAGGTTGTTTTACACAGGAACAGAGGAATTCTAAGATGAACAATGAGTATCTAATTAGCCTTCTAACGTCCTGTATTGATAGTGGAATTGTTGACTAATCATAGCAATCAGTCTCCAACAGTTTGGATACAACAAACCCCGAGGCCTAAAGGTGGATATGATTGGAAAACATCGGTCCACAGTCATTTGTTCCTCCACTCACATTGCACTCATCATATGTTACATCTCAAACAACTCATGTGTTCAACATATTAATTTTTGAAAGGAATGTATCTAATTTTTTCATTCAATTGAGCAATAATAACTGGATCGAGGCTTTTTCATAATTTTTTTGCTTACTAACTGCAGATTAATTAATTAAACTGTATCCCTTTATCACAAATGCACTGTCATGCCTCACTGGAAAATCCAGTCCCGGTATTCCCGGAGTCATTATTTCAGTTAAAAGTCTACAATTTACCTCTCTGATTGACTTGGGTTGACAGAAAATACAGACCAGTTTCAGTAGCTAACAAGAACGACTGTTTACTCCAAATGAATAGATTGCACTCACAGGTGAACAACTGTGACCAGTCAACATATAACTGTATGAGTTAAAATTCTAAAACCCTTTCAAAATCCTACTTCCCATACATAGAGACAAAAAGAAATGGTGTTATGTGTGGAGAGGAAACAAGTTTTTTGGGATACAGTTCAAAGGCACCAGTCCTCAGGATTCCCAAGTTCCTTCATTTCCTGAGCTTTTCCTTCACCATCTTTTACAGTCACTGACCGTTGCAGACATAGCAGAATGAAGTACCAAGTAAGTGTTTTTTAGGTGATCAAAACTCATCTTTGAGAGTTTTTAGTCGCCACGCCAGGTTAAAATTCTGTCATACCGAGCCAAAAGACAACCACGCCAGACCGAGAGGCCACCTTGCCAGACTGAGGGGCCACCACGCCAGACCGAGAGGCTACCTCGTCAGACCAAGAGGTTACCACGCCAGACTGGGACGCTACCACGCCAGACCGAGAGGTTACCTCGTCAGAACAAGAGGCTACCACGCCAGACCAAGAGGCTACCACGCCAGACCAGGAGGCTACCTCGTCAGACCGAGAGGCCACCACTCCAGACTGGGAGGCCACCATGCCAGACCAAGAGGCTACCACGCTGGACCAGGAGGCTACCACGCCAGGCATTTTTATGATTTGGAATTAAAAAATACATATTGTCCAGATATGCACTTAATCACAAGGAAAATAATTATTTTTTGTGTCCTGGCCAATAAATATTGAAATATGGGCATATCAATATTATCTCTATGTGCCTCTCTGTTGCTTTTTTATGGTGCTGACTACAGCAGTTTCTGAAAAGTGATTCAGTGGACACCCTATGGCGCTGGGGGCCAGCAGATCCCAAATCCATTTATTATCATCAGGTCTCTATTCACAACTAAATGTGCTTTTATGTGAGATAGCAGGAATCGCGTGCGCGCGTGTGTGTGTGTGTGTGTGTGAGAGAGAGAGAGTGTGTGTGTGCATGTGTGTGTGAGAGAGAGAGACAGAGAGAGAGTGTCTGTGTGTGTTAGAGAGAGGGTGTGTGTGAGAGAGAGAGAGAGAGTGTGTATGTGTGTGTGTGTTACAAAATATTGTTAATAGTTTACTGTCACTTATGCACACTATCTCATCACGTTGAAATATTTGCAATTTTTTTACAAAGGTATAAGAGTTGCATTTCTCCTGCTCACCTCTTTGCTTTCTATGGTACAGGTATTCCCTCAGTACTCCAACATCCTGATGATGACAAAACATCTCCGTTCCTTATTTGGCAGCCAACAGCTTTGAGATATGGAGAGGGATTTAAAGTAAGTGACAGGAAACCCATCTGAGAACTGGAAATTTGGCGAGAGTCCCACATAGACACTTTTTGGGAAAGGCACATTGAATTAAGTGCCACTCAGATATTTAACTGGACTGCAGTGGGCTTTCTACAGGTTTGAGGGTCTCAAGACCATAGATGCTGCCAAGAGATGCTAGCCAACCCGAGTCCGGCAGCTCCATTAATCAGGAGTGCTGCTGAAGGTGAGTTGGCTGCCACAACCCAAAGCCCTGCCATCTAACATGAGTGACAGCTGAAAGGGGCTCACAGTCTGAGGGGGTGAGTTGCTGGTTAGCGTGGCATATGGAGCAGGGTTGGCAGCTAGAGTTGGGTCTCAGCAGGCTCCCCTGCATTCTCAGTTTCCAGACTGGAGCATCCCAATGGAATCACACAATCAACTCCACTCAAGATTTCTTTTCATGCTTTTCACATGATAAGCAATCTTGCTCACTGTGTTGACACACTTAAGATGTTAAGTGGGCAATAATAAACCACTTGAAGACTTTGATTTGTGGTAGGGCCCCCAGCCAGCACTGTCTTATGCCATTAGATGACCCCTGCTCCACCAAATTTCGCCACAGAAAGAGGACATTCATTTGTACCCAAGATTTCTTCATCCTGTGCCTTTTGTTCAAAGTTTATCCCAGCAGGTATCTGAGAAGAGAGCGTTTCAATTCAGCATTGTCCATAGATGAGGCCATTATCCAGCCAAAATAACTTTTTAAAAAAAGGAATTTTGTAACAATTTTCAGAAGCAGTAATAAAGGTTTTGTAAAGAGCTCTGACATGTTAGGAATTGAACAAGCCGCTAATGAGCTGTTTAAGTCAATAGTTAATCAACACTGGTTTATGTTTGAAAAAAAAACCATGATTTTTAGAACAAAACCAAGAGTTTGCCTCTTGATAATGAGATGCTGGGTTGACATGTTTGATTAATATCAAGAAAGTGGAAAATTTGAGCTGATCAAACCAATATAATGAGGATAAGGAAGTATTATTGTAGCCTTTCCATCCAGGGATGCATGGAAAATAACTAGAGCCTCTGAATTGAGGATGTTTGAGGATCTTTTCAAGATTTACTTGGTACTTTGTAAGAAGCAGAGAGGAAAGAAACTTTGAGATAACAAGGTATAGAGCTGGATGAACACAACAGGCCAAGCAGCATCAGAGGAGCAGGAAAGCTGATGTTTCAGGTTGAGAAACCTTCTTCAGAAAGGGGGAGGGGAAGGGGATTCTGAAATACATAGGGAGAGAGGGGGAGGCGGATAGAAGATGGATAAAGGAGAAGATAAGTGGAGAGGAGACAGACAGGTCAAAGAGGTGGGGTTGGAGCCAGTGAAGGTGAGTGTAGGTGGGGAGTTAGGGAGGGGATAGGTTGGTCCAGGGAGGATGGACAGGTCAAGGAGGTGGGATGAGGCTAGTGGGTAGGAGATGGGGGTGGGGCTTGAGGTGGGAGGAATGGTTAGGGAGGCAGGGATGAGCTGAGCTGGTTTTGGGATGCAGTCAGGGGAGGGGAGATTTTGAAGCTTGTGAAGTCCACATTGATACCCTTGGGCTGCAGGGTTCCCAAGCGAAATATGAGGTGCTGTTCCTGCAGCCTTCAGGTAGCATCATTGTGGCAATGCAGGAGGCCCAGGATGGACATGTCATCCAAGGAGTGGGAGGGGGAGTTGAAATGGTTTGCGACTGGGAGGTGCAGTTGCTTTTTGCGAACCGAGCATAGGTGTTCCACAAAGTGGTCCCCAAGCTGTGTTCATCCAGCTCTACGCCTTGTTATCTCAGATTCTCCAGCATCGGCAGTTGCTACTATCTCTAGGACAGAAACTTTGTAGTTTTCCCATCTCGATGCTGAATTAACTTCACTAAGCTGCACAACACCTTCAATGATCAGAGTATTTTTGCATTGAATTCGTAGCTATACAAATCAAGCAGTGGTAGATGGACCCAATAAATCTTGGACAGAACCTGTGCGTATTCCTAAGGCTCTCCTAAATAAAATTATGCTGATGAGCTTGATTGTAATTATTTCTTTTCACGTAGACCTCATTCATTATTGATTAGGAAGGTTTAAAGGGGTCTATCTGTTTGGGAAAATCATTTGCAGTGCACCATTTCCAACCACTGGCCTTCCAATTATAACTTGAATAATTAATCGGGTGGCCAAAAGTTGAAAGACAGGTTTTGGGAGGGGAACAAATCATTGATGTCTAGGTCCCACCCACAGCAATATTTAGTTTGACTTGTAAATGGATAAGTGACCAGGCTGAAACATACCAGATGTTGCTTCCATACAAACATCCAAGCCTTCTGCTGCCTTTACGAAGCTGATTGAGAGTTGAGGAAAAAATGGATGGAGTGTGCATAATACACTTTTCTGGCTGTCTGAGTTTGTGAATCCTGGTCCATCCAGCTAGTGAGCAGCTTCAGGTCTCTCACTAGGTGTCTGCAGCTGATGTTAAGTAGATTTATTTTGCACTGAGGTGTGAACATGATGCATGACAGGAGCTTTAGAAGAGCAACACAGTCATGTGCAGGATGCCTCCGTTCAGTCTGCTGCATGAGCCTAAACTTCCAGGCACCTGTTAGTTCCTCATCCATTACTTCTCTATTCTTCCAATGCTGAACAGGAGCTCGAGAATCTGCACTTTTCCTTCGCGTTGGAATTTTGCAGCATTCAGGAACTAACATCCGATTCAAAAATTACAGATCACTGCTCCCTTTTTTTAAATGTGGTGGCAATGACCTAGTGGTATTATAGATTGATTGATTGATTGATTTGATTTATTATCACATGTACCTAAGTACATGTTTGCAAGCAGTACAGGCAGATCATGGTAAGCAAGGACATACAGATCATAGGGTGAAAAAGAAACTTGGACAGAGTAAGGCAAACAGGATGTGCGTGACTCAAGATCAACATTAACTTTTGAAGTTAGACAGTCCATTCATCAGTCTAATAATGGCAGGGAAGAAGCTGTTCTTGAACCTGCTGGTGCATGTGTTCAAGTTTCTGAGCCTTCTGCCTGATGGAAGAGGTTGTAGGAGAGCATTACTGGGGTAGGTTGGGTCTTTGATGAATTTGGCAGCTCTTCCGTGGCAACAAGATATGTAAATGGAGTCCATGGATGGGACTTTGGCTTCCGTGATGGTCTGGGCTGTGCACACCACCTCCTGTAGTTTCTTACAGTCCTGGGCAGAGCAGTTGCCATACCAGGCCATTATGAACCTGGACAGTGTGCTTTCAGTGGTGCATCTGTAGAAGTCGGTGAGGGTCCCAATGGACATGCCAAATTTCCTGAGCTGCCTGAGGAAGAAGAGGCATTGTTGTGCCTTCTTGACCATCGCATCGACATGGGAAGTCCAGCTCAGGTTGTTGGGTATCGTCACTCCTAGGAACTTGACACTCTCAATCCTCTCAACCTCTGCTCTGCTGACGTAGTTGGGGCGTGTTCTCCTTCTTTCCTTTCTGAAGTCAATGATCAGTTCTTTAGTTTGGCCGATGTTGAGAGAGGAAGTTGTTTTCATTGTGCCACATCACAAAGCCCTCTGTCTCATTTCTGCATTCGGAATGTTTGATTTCCGTCCTACAACGGTGGTGTCGTCAGCAAACTTGTGGATGATGTTCATTTGGAATTTAGCTACACAGTTGTGGGTGTACAGGGAGTACAATAGGGGGCTGAGAACACATCCTTGGGTGGGGGTCCAGTGTTGAGCGTTATCATTGAGGAGGTGGACTGTTATTGCTGGACTGTTAATCCAGAGAACTAGGTGGTGTTCCAGGGACCAGGGTTCAAATCCATCTATGCCAGATAGTGGAATTTGAATTCAATGAAAATATGGAATTGAGTCTACACATGGCCATGAATCCACTGTCGATTGACAGAAAAACACATCTAGTTCACTAATGCCATTTAGGGAAGGAAACAGCCCTGCTTACCTGGTCTGACTTGCATGTTAGTCCAGACCCACAGCAATGCTATGACTCTCTCTGCCCTCTGAGCAATTAGGTTCGGCAATAAATGTTGGCCTAGCCAGTGACACCCTCATCCTGTCATTGAAAAAAAAGCTGTTGATGATAATTCTGCAATTTCTATTTACACCTTCTCTCAACCCATCCTGTGTCCCATTCCATAAGGCTACAATTAGGTCATTTGGTCTATCAGGTCTGCATCATCATTCTATCATGGCTGGATATGTTTCTCAATCCCATTTTCCTTCCTTCTCTCTGTAACCCTTGATTCCCTTACTAATCAAGAACCTATCTATATCTGTCTTAAATACTTTCAATGACTTTACCTCCACAGCCTTCAGTGGCAATTAATTCCACACGTTGACTACACTCTAGCTGAAGAAATTCCTCCTAATCTCAGTCCTAAGTTGTCACCCCTTCACTCTGAGACAGTGCCCTCGGTTCTTGGTCTCTCCTACTAGTGGAAACATCTTCAGAGTCAATACAGTGTGGAGCTGGAGGAACACAGCAGGTCAGGCAGCATCAGATGAGCAGGAAAGTCGACGTTTCAGGTTGGGAGCCTTCATCAGGACTGGGGGCAGAGAAGGGAGCTCAGAAATAAATAGAGGGAGGAGGGGTCGGGCTGGGGAAGGTAAGTGGGATGGTGAAAGGTAAGTACAGGTAGAGAGTGGTGGGGATTGGTCTGTGGGAGGGTGAGGTGGATAGGTGGGAGAGAAGATGGACAGGTTGTGTCAGATCAAGGAGGCGGGGATGAGAGGGAGGGTTCGACGTGGGATGAGATTTTAAAACTGGTGAATTCTATGTTGAGTCCATTGGGCTGTGGTTTCCCGAGGTGGAATATCAGATGTTGCTCCTCCAGTTTGCGGGTGGTGTCATTGTGACGCTGGGGGAGGCCCAGGATGGACATGTCACCAAGCGTGTGGGAGGGGGAGTTAAAATGGTTGGCATCTGAAAGGTGTAATTGATTATAGCATACAGAGTGCAGATGCTCCATGAAACAGTCCCTGAGTCTACGCTTGATTTCACTGATGTAGACGAGGTCATATCGGGAGTAACAGGTACAGTGAACCAGGTTGGAGAATGTACAGGTGAACCCCTGTTGAATTTGGAAAGTTTGTCTTGGACCTTGCATGAAGGTGAGAGGGGAAGTGTAGGGACAGGTGTAGCACCTCCTGTGGTTGCAGGGAAAGGTGCCGGGTGTGGTGGTGTTCGTGGGGAGTGTGGAGCGGACGAGGGAGTCATGGAGTGAGTGGTCCCTACGAAAGGTAGATAGGGGTAGGGAGGGAAATATCTCTTTGATGGTGTGGTCAGATTGTAGGTGGTGGAAGTGGTGGCGGATCATGCACTGAATGCGGAGGTTGGTGCGGTGGTATGTGAGGACCTGGAGGACACTGTCTTTCTTTTTGTTGGGGGCAGGGGGTTTGAGGGCAGAAGTGCAGGAAATGCAAGAGATGTGGTTGAGGTCATTGTGGATCAACAGAGGGGGAAGGTTGCGGTCCTTGAAGTAGGAGGACATCTGGGAAGTCAGGGAGTAGAACGCTCCATCTTGGGAGCAGATGCGGTGAAGGCAGAGGAATTGGGAGTATGGAATCATATTCTTGCAGGAGGGTGGGTGAGAAGAGGTGTAACCCAGGAAGCTATGGGAGTTGGTGGGTTTGAAATATATATCAGTGCTGAGATGGTTACCGGAGCCGAAAACAGAGAGGTCCAGAAAGGAGAGAGAGCTATCAGAGATGGTCCAGGTGAATTTGAGGTTGAGGTGAAAGATGCTAGTAATGTTGATAAACTGTTCAAGCTCCTCATTGGAGCACAAGGCAGCGCCGATACAGTCATCAATGTAGCAGAGGAAGAGGTAGGGGATGGTGCCGGTGTAACAGCAGAAGAGGGACTGTTTCACGTATTCTCTGAAGAGGCAGGCATATCTTGGGCCCATTTGGGTGCCCATAGCCACCGCTTTAGTTTGTAGGAAGTGGGAGGAGTTAAAGGAAAAGTTGTTGAGGATAAGGACAAGTTCCATTAAGCAGATGAGGGTGTCAGTGGAGGGCGACCAGTTGGGTCTGCGGGAAAGGAAGAAGCGGAGTACTTTTAGGTCATCCCCATGTGGTATACAGGTGTACACAGATTGGATGTCCGTGGTGAAGATGGGGCGCATTACATAGGAAGGTGCCGTGGGATGGGGGAATGGTTTTGGTGGTTGCGGAATAAAACTAGGGCATCCAAGAGGGAATGATCTCTGTGAAATGCAGGCAGTGGGAGTGAGGGGAAGATGTGTTTGGTGGTGGCGTTCTGCTGGAGTTATCAGAAATGGTGGAAAATGATCTTCTGAATGCGGACACTGATGGGATGCCCCTTCACCTCCTCTCTGCTCACCATCCAGGTGAAGCAGCATTTCACCTGTACCTCCTCCAATCTTGTGTATTGTATTCGCTGCACCTTGTGCGGCCTACTCTACATTGGAGACTACTCTACAAACACAGACAAGGTGACCACATTGCAGAACACCTGTGGTCCGTGAGCAAGGATGACCCCGACTTTCCCGTAGCCAGTCATTTGACCACAGTGTCCTGCTCAATGCCCAGTTCTCTGTCCTTGGCATGCTGTAGTGCTCCAGCAGGTCACAACGCAAACTGGAGGAACAACAGCTCATCTTCAGACTAGGCACTTTACAGTTTTCTAGACTTCATATTGAGTTCAACACCTTCAAATTGTGAACAAATTCCCATTTCTTCCCTTTCTTTTATCTTTACTTGTTACATTGTCCCATTTCTTCCATTTCTTTTAGCTTTACTTGTTATATTCTCTGTCACCATGTCTTCTCTCCCCTCACCCACACCCCAGTGAAAATGTCTGCTCTTTCAAGTCTGGCAGTTAGATACACCATTGTTCTGCCATTCTCACATTCTGGTTACTTAATCTGAAATATTAATATCTTTTCTTCCCCACCACTCGACAACCAACCACCCTCACACTGCCCACTGCACCAACTATTGCATAAATGCTGCCCCTCCACACTTCACTTCAGCTCTGATGAAGTGTCATCTAGACACGAAACATGAGCTTGCTCTCTCTCTGTGCATGCTGCCTGACTGCTGTGATTTCCAGCATTTCTTGTTTTCAATACCAGCATTCCAACTGACTTCCTTCTTATGTGCTGCACCTGCATACTCACTTTCTGTGATTCATAGACAAGGACACCCAGATCCCTCTGCAATGATGTATTTTGATTCTGCTTCCCATTTAAATAACAATCTGCCTTTCAATTTTCTTGCCAAAATGGACAATCTCGCACTTATCCACATTAGACTCCATCAACCAGATTCTGGCCCATTCTCCTAGCCTTTCAATATTCATCTGTAAACCCTTTATCTCCTCATCACTGCCTTCTTTCCCACCTATTTTAGTGTCATCTGTGAACTTTGCTATGTCACATTGTGTCCCTGCTTACAGATGATTTATATATGTTTTAGATAGTTGCGGCCTGAGAACCGAACCTAGCTTCTAACCTGTTCTTGTAGCCACTGTGTTAATGTGGTGAGTCCAGTTGAGGTTCTGATCAATGATAATCCCCAGGATGTTGATAGTGGGGGATTCAGTGATGGTAACACCATTGAATGTCAAGGTGCGGTGATTTTATTGTCTCTTATCGGTGATGATCGTAGCCTGGCATTTGTGTGGCGCGAATAGTACTTGCCACTTGTCAGCCCAAGCCTGGATATTGTCCAGATCTTGTTGCATTTGAGCACATACTGCTTCAGTATCTGAGGAGTCACAAATGGTGCAGAATATTGTTCAATCATCGATGATCATCCCTACTTCAGACGTTATGATGGAGGGAAGGTCATTGATGAAGCAGCTGAAGATGGTTGGGCCGAGGACACTACCCTGAGGAACTCCTACAGAGATGCCCTGGAGCTGAGATGACTGACCTCCAACAACCACGACCCTCTTCCTATGTGTTAGGTATGGCTTCAACCATTGGCGAGTTTGCCCGTTGATACCCATTGATTCCAGTTTTGCTAGGGCTCCTTGATGCCACACTCGGTCGAATGCAGCCTTGATGTCAAGGGCTGTCACTCTCACCTCACCTCTGGAATTCAGCTCTCTTGTTTATGTTTGAACCAAGGCTGTAATGAGGTCAAGAGCTGAGTGGCCCTGGCAGAACTCAAACTGGACATCACTGAGCAGGTTATTTCTGAGCAGGTGCTGCCTGATAGCACTATGGTTGACACCTTGATGATTGAGAGGTGACTGATGGGGCGTTAATTGGCCAGGTTGGATTTTTCCTGCTTTTTGTGTACAGGACATACTTGGGCAATTTTCCACATTGTCGGGTAGATACAAGTGTTGTAACTGTCCTGGAACAGGTTGGCTAAGGGAGCAGCAAGTTCTGGAGCACAAGTCTTCAGTACTATTGCCGGAATGTTGTCAGGGCCCGTAGCCTTTGCAGTATCCAGTATTTCCAACAGTTTCTTGATATCACGTGGAGTGAATTGAATTGGCTAAAGACTGGTATCTGTAATGCTGGGGACCACTGGAGGAGGCTGAGATGGATCATCCACTCGGCACTTCTAACTGAAGATAGCTGCAAATGCTTCAACCTTATCTTTTGCACTGATGTGCTGGGCTCTTCCATCATTGAGGATGGGGATTTTTGTGGAGCCTCCTCCTCCAGTGAGTTGTTTAATTGTCCATCACCATTCATGACTGGATGTGGCAGGGCTGCAGAGCTTAGATCGATCTGATGGTTTTGGGATCGCTTAGCTCTGTCTATCACTTGCTGCTTTCGCTGTTTGGCATGCAAGTAGTCCAGATTGGTGGCTTAACCAGGTTGATACCTCATCTTCAGGTATGCCTGGTGCTGCTCCTGGCATGGCCTCCTGCACTCTTCGTTGAACCAGGGTTGATCCCCTGGCTTGATGGTAATGGTTGAGTGGGGGATATGCCGGGCCATGAGGTTACAGATTGTGCTGGAGTACAATTCTGCTGCTGTTGATGGCCCGCAGCACCTCATGGATGCCCAATCTTGAGTTACTGGATCAGTGCGAAGTCTGTCCCATTTAGCACAGTGATAGTGCCACACAACACGATGGAGGTTGTTCTCAATGTGAAGGTGGGACTTCGTCTCCACAAGGACTGTGCGATGGTCACTCTTACCGATACTGTCATGGACAGATTGGTAAGGATGAGGTCAAGTATGTTTTTCCCTCTTGTTGCTTCCCTCATCACCTGCCACAGACCCAGTCTAGTATTTATGTCCTTTAGGACCCGATCAGCTCGATCAGTAGTACTGCTGCCGAGCCACTCTTCGTGATGGACATTGAAATCCCCCA
The DNA here is from genome assembly GCF_021869965.1 of Rhincodon typus. NCBI lineage: Eukaryota > Metazoa > Chordata > Chondrichthyes > Orectolobiformes > Rhincodontidae > Rhincodon > Rhincodon typus. The sequence goes on along the minus strand of NC_063332.1, from coordinate 41,811,287 downwards.
CCCACTGTAAATTTTGTACCCCTGCCATCCTCAGTGCTTCCTCCAAGTGTTGTTCAACACGGAGGAGTACAGATTCATCAGCTGAGGGAGTGCAGTACATGGCAATCAGCAGGAGGTTTCCTTGCCCATGTTTAATCTGAAACCATGAGTCTTCATTGAGACCAGGGTCAATGTTGAGGACGCTCAGGGCAACTCCTTCTCAACTGTATACCACTGTGCCCCCACCTCTGCTGGGTCTGTCCTGCCGGTGGGACAGGACATATCCAGGGATGGTGATGGCGGTATCTGGGACATTGTCTGTAAGATATGATTCTGTGAGTATGACTATGTCACGTTGTTGCTTAACTAGTCTGAGAGACAGCTGTCCCAATTTTGGCACTAACCCACAGATGTTGGTGTGAAGGACTTTGCAGGGTCGACAGGGCTGTTTCTGCCGTTGTCTTTTCCAATGCCTAGATCAATGCAGGGTATCCATCTAGTTTTGTTACTTTAAGACTTTGTAGTGATTGGTTCACCTGAGTGGTTTGCTAGGCCACTTCAGAGGGCAATTGAGAGTCAACCACAATGCTGTGGGTCTGGAGTGACATGTTGGCCAGACCAGGTGAGGGTGGCAGATTTCCTTCCCTGAAGGGGATTAGTGAACTAGATGGTTTTTTTATGACAATTGGCAATGATTTCATGGTGACCAGTAGATTCTTAATTCCAGACTTCTTTTCTTTTTAATTATTGAATTCAAATTCCACCATCTGCCATGGTGGGATTCAAACCCGGGTCCCCAGAACATTAGTTGGGTTTCTGGATTAATAGCCTAGCTATAATACCACTAGGCCATCGCTTACCCTGATTGCTATCATGAATCAACTTCCTTGTTATCTAAAAGCAACGCTTCCTCTTTAGATATTTTATGGTCATGTATCCTCTACCACTAACCACTATGTTAGCCCAGGACAAAGAAAAGACAAAAGAGAATTAGTGTTAGTAAACAATATTAAATAGCCCTGAAACAATAGGTGGAAAATAGCGCAAGGTACCAGAAGTGGTCATCTGGGAAAATGCCACAGTTTTAAAGTTTCAATTATCAATTCCTTCTTTAGAAACAATTTGATCATTTTAGGACAAAGCAAGTTTTACACTTGGTTTCATTCTATGTCTTTACAAATAAAGGGTTAATAGTTTTGTTTTAGCAGTGATGCAAAATGAAGGCTTTATTTCACAGCTATTCAACACGCAAAGTGGCAAAGCAGACTTCAGGTCAAAAGTGTAGGTGCAGCACCATAGCAACGATTCTCTAAATGATGTTTTGTGTGAATGAGGTGTCGTGATAGAAGAGAGAGATATGAGAATGAGGCATCTCGAGGATTACTAACCACCCTGACTTATCCATCAGGTATCTCAACCTGCAAAAGAATATTAGCTTATGTCCAGTCACACATTAAGATGCAGGTCACCATGGAGGCAACTTCAAAGAAACTCATCCTACTACAAATTGTGCAGATGATTTGGGAAATTGGCATGAAAAAGCAAAATTGGGATGATACCTGAAACTCTCCCTGTTGTTATATTAATGTGAAGGATAAAGGCACAAAATCATATACCTCAACTTTAAGGGAGGCCACAAGGTGAGTGCAAGTCCATGCCCCTTCTAACGAGGCAGGTTAACACTTTAAATATGGTAGAAGTTTTACTCCACTGTATGTGTGGAACTTCAAAACACCCTGGCGCCCCCCATACTTTTTTGAACCATAAATTCTGACTGGCCAGGCAAATAAAAATGCAGGCCCTTTTCATGTGTTTACATATGTGCTTTTAATTAAGAGCACCAAACTAAATTTTGCTGAAATAAAAATCAAGATGAGAAAGGAAATTCAGAACACGAATGATGAATCGAGACATAGGCTGTGTCTCGGACTAAGTAAAATAACCAAAAAACTGCAGTCGCTGGAAATCAGAAACAAAATCACAAATTGTTGGAAAAATTCAGTAGGCCAGGCAGCATCTATGAAGAGGATTGTTGGAAGTGTTCTGAAGAAGGATCACTGGACCCAAAATTTTAACTCTGCTTACTCTCCACAGATACTGCATGACCTTCTGAGTTTTTCCAGCAATTTATGAGTTTGTTACTGAGTTCAGACTAATAATCCTAGAGATGCACAGAAGTGTATGCATAAAATGTCAGGCTTCACATTACTTTGCTGCAGTTAATCCTCGTGATGATGTGAATGAATTGTACATCTTTTTTAGCTGATTTGTAAATGATGACTGTAAGGAGCATGTGGTTATGTAACAGGCTCTACTTCAAGCACTAAAAGGTTCTCATGTTACATCAACAAATGGGATGTAGAGAAGCAATTCAAGCAAATGAATTCGCAGAAAGCATGCTGCCCAGTTCAGATCAGCAGAAAGATTCTTAAGAAGTGGTCTCATCCACTAACAGTTCATTTCCCGTGAGCTGTCAGAAGTCATTTGACATGCACACTGTCCCTTACTGTTAGGAATCTGTCATAATTGTCACTCCTGTTGAGAAATTGTGATCCGCTGAGCTGAATTATTTCTGACCAGTTGTTCTTGCATTGACAGACATGAATTGTTTGATATGCATTACACGAAGGATCTTTCAGATTACTTGTTCCACATATTGATCAGTTGCAGTTTGCCTCTTAACCTCATAAGTTAGTGGATGATGGTGTTTTGATCATTGTCCTTTTAAATGAAAGATCACTTGGATAGAATATGCTCATGCTACCTTTGTTGACTTCTGCTATAAAAATTCAAGCTTTGTGAAAATTGGCAAATCCTGGATGTTTCCTGGAAATTTTCCTTCAAATTTTCCAGGAAACTAAAATCCTTTCAAGTACATTCTGCAATCATACATTACATTCTTTGGACCAGTGATTTTCTTGAGAACAGAATCCAGTGGGTGTTGGTTTTCAGGATTTGCTCAGAATTCATTGTTAACAAAACTAGATCTTCTCAGGGCTGTCTGCTATCGCATTATTATGATATAACAATCTTAATGTGTGTTGATAATATTGCACTTGTGGGTCTCATACGAAACCATGAAGAAGACTGTAGGATCTCAGTACTGGATTTCATAAAATAATATGATAATTCACTTAAAAAGAAAAAAAATTACAAAACAAAAGAACTATTGCTCTTGACTTTGCAAACAAGCTAATTAACGATATTGTTCCTGCGAAGGTTCATGATTTGGACATTGAACAAATACTAACTACAACTATCTAGGTGTAAAAGAGGATCATTTGATTGGAGGGAAGCACTGTGCACATGTGGTGGCCAAGGGCATATACTGTCCCAGGAAATTAAAATCCTTTCAAGTGTATTCAATAATCATGAAACTCTTCTATATGGCTGTGGTTGAGAGGGCTATACTTTTTGGATGTTTCATCTGCTATGGATGTCTTAGAAAAGCAGACTTTTTAGGTGTACAGACATAACTGAAAAAGACAGGAAGGGTATTTGATACGCAAATTTTTCCTGAAATCTGCTTAAGTTTTCACAAAAGTAAAGAGTGTCACAAACAATGCAAATCACCACTTGCTTCAGTATGGCTGCTTTTCACTGACTATGTTTAAGGAAAAGACTGCAATCCCTCAGACGCAAAACAAATCTGTTCCTGAACTCATTTGTGTCCTTTGCTACAAGAATTCTTAACAGGAGTTTGATGTATGGATGAAGACATGCACTCAGCATGGGATTCATTGACTGATTATTTCAATACATTGGAATAGTTTTAATCCATGCTTTTAAAACATTAAATTTAGATCTATGTGATGTGATAATTTTCTTTATTTGACTTATTATTCATTTATACGCAATTTCTTAATGAACAAGCAATGTACCTAAAATGAACTTCTATGTGGAAAATAAAGTGAAACGGAATTAAGTTGAATGGATTGCTGTTAAGATTCCCAGAATGACCAATAACTTTTAAGAGAAAATAATATCCCTGTGATCTGCAAACTAATTTAAAGTTCACTATTTAACATGGAATACAAGAGGAAAGCTCAACCCACCTTAAGTTAAGACCTTAAGGGTAATTATAAGTATATATATGTGTGAATGCATATATATTCATACAATAATAGTAGTAGCTTCAGTTTTAATATATTAGACATCAGGGAATTTAGTTAGAACAAAACAAACAGATGAACCGATGAAACAGTACAGCGCAGGAATAGGTCCTTTGGCCCTCCAAGCCTGTGCCGACCATCATGCCCTAATTAATCTAAAAACAAACCTGCCATTTTTTGATCTGTATCCCTCTATTCCCTCCCTATTCATGTAACCATCTAGGTGCCTCTTAAATGTCTTCAATGTGCCAGCTTCAACCACCTCTTCTGGTAGTGCATTCCAGGCTGCGACCACTCTCTGCGTGAAAAACTTCCCTTGCACGTCTTCCTTAAACTTTCCCCCTCTGACCTTGAACTTGTGCCCCCTTGTAATTGAAACTTCAACCCTGGGAAAAAGTCTCTGACTATCCACCCTATCTATACCTCTCATAATTTTGTTGACCTCTATCAGGTCTCCCCTCAGCCGTCATCTTTCCAGTGAAAACAAAGACTAGGAAGTCTTTTTAAACTTTCCTCATAGTGAATGCCCTGGAGACCAGGCAACACCCTGGTGAACCTTCTCTGCACTCTCCCCAAAGCTTCCACATCCTTCTGGTAGTGTGGTGACCAAAACTGTACACAATACTCCAAAAGCGGCCTAACAAGGTTTTTATGCTGGAACCTGTTTTGCCAACTCTTGTACTCTGTGCCCCGGGCAATGAAGGCAAGCATGCCATCTGCCTTCTTAATCACCATTTTCAGGGAAATGTGGACCTGCATGCCCAGATCTGTCTGAATATTAGTGTTCCTAAGGGTTCTGTCATTTACAATATAATTCACACCTAAATTTGATCCTCCAAAATGCATCACTTTGCATTTGTCTGGATCAGTAGATATAGGACAGATGTCAGAGGTAGGTTCTTTACTCAGAGAGTAGTAAGGGCGTGGAATGCCCTGCCTGCAAATGTAGTAGACTCACCAACTTTAAGGGCATTTAAATGGTCCTTGGATAAACATATGAATGATAATGGAATAGTTTAGGTTAGATGGGCTTCAGATTGGTTTCACAGGTCGGCGCAACATCGAGGGCTGAAGGGCCTGTACTGCGCTGTAATGTTCTATCTTCTATCTTATATGTTCTAAACTCCATCTTCTATCTCTGTACCTAAGTCACCAATCTATGTATATCCTGTTCTATACATTCACAATGGTTGGCACTATCAGCAACTTCACCAATCTTCGTGTCATCAGCAAACTTGCTCATCAGACCACCCACATTTTTCTCCAGATCATTTATATATTCTACAAACAACAGGGGACCTAAGACTGAACCCTGTGGAACACTGCTAGTTACCAGTCTCCATTCTGAAAAACATCCTTCCACCATTACCCTCTGTCTTCTATGACCAAGCCAGTTTCCTATCCATCCAGCCAGGCCACCCCAAATCCCTTGTGATTTTAGTTTTTGTACCAAAATTCCTGTAGACAGTCAGTTCTAGGCGCAGAGTCAGTCTTGGAAAGGAGTACCCTTGAAAAACCCAGATATAAGTTGTCTGGTACCAACTAGTCCAAAGTTTGTTATTTAGTAAAGTGTAGAAGGACAAATCTGATCCACAATAATCAAGACTTTTTAAGTAATTACCAATACATGTTAAATAAACCAATATATGTATGCCAAAATTATAAATGCAACTGGTAAACTAGCATCAAACTCCCACTCCCACTCCTTGAACGATATGTCCATCCTGGGCCTCCTGCAGTGCCACAACGATGCCACCCGAAGGTTGCAGGAATAGCATCTCATATTTTGCTTGGGAACCCTGCAGCCCAATGGTATCAATGTGGACTTAACAAGCTTCAAAATCTCCCCTCCCACGGCCGCATCCCAAAACCAGCCCAGCTCGTACTTGCCTCCCTAACCTGTCCTCCCACCTATCCACTCCTCCCACCTCAAGCCCCACCCCCATCTCCTACTTACCAGCCTCATCCTGCCTCCTTGACCTGTCCTTCCTCCCTGGACCGACCTATCCCGTCCTTACCTCCCCACCTACACACACCTTCACTGGCTCCAACCCCACCTCCTTGGCCTGTCTGTCTCCTCTCCACCTATCTTCTCCTCTATCCATCTTCTATCCGCCTCCCCCTTTCTCCTTATTTATTTCAGAATCCCCTTCCCCTCCCCCATTTCTGAAGAAGGGTCTAGACCCGAAACGTCAGCTTTCCTGCTCCTCTGATGCTGCTTGGCCTGCTGTGTTGATCCAGCTCTACACCTTGTTGTCTCAGATTCTCCAGCATCGGCAGTTCCTACTATCTCAGTCACAAGATTGCATGTGTCTGTTAGAAAGGAAGTGGTTAGAATTTTACTTGTTTCAATCAGATCTCCTATCATCTATTTAAACTTAATGAATATAGTGAATATAGTTCCAGTTGAATCGATTGCGCTCACAGGACAGTCCTGCCATCCCCCATATTCGCCTAGTGAACAACGCTACATTGTCTCTGTAGCAAGGATATCCTTTTTTATCGGCAGGGAGACCAAAATGGCATGCAATACTCCTGGGTAAGGTCTCACCAGGCCCTGTATAACTGCAGCAAGACATCCCTACTTCTAAACTCAAATCCTCTTGCAATGAAGGCCAAATACCATTTGCCTTCCTAATTGCTTGCTGTAACCGCCTATCTACTTTCATTGACTGGTATACAAGGACACTCAGGCCCATTCATACTTCCTAATATGTCACCATTTAAATAACACAAAATCTTTCTGTTTTACATATCAAAGTACACAACTTTACAATTAACCACATTGAATTGCATGTGCCATGTGTTTGCCTAATCACTCAACTTGTCTAAATCACCTTGAAACCTCCTTGCATCTGCCTCATAACAGATTTTGAGAATTTAGATACCCCTTCCATTACTAGGCTTACAAGCTTGACTTACCTCACATGCATCCAAGATTCACAAAATATCCTGATTAATTCCTGTCCAGTACACAGATTCATTTGACATTCTTGTGCATTCAATTCACAAGTGGCCCTTGTTTAACATGTATGGCATTAGGGCCCTGTTTACCCTTGAAAATAACATGCTGTGATAAGCCAAGTTCATCTCTGTACAGCTAAATTGTACAAACATTCTTAGAAACCTCTTCAATACCATCAGGCCATCTGTGGATAACGGTCCTTTGCAATTCTTGCAATCGTTTGTCTGTCATCATCTCCAATTGCAGCTGTTTACATTGGTTCTGCTAAAGAGTAACAAGTAAAAATTAAGAATATCTGCATATTCAACTGATTTAATTGAGTCTCAAGCAATCTGTTCCATCATGATGGATGATGTGTGGAATCTTGAAGTATGACAGAAGAGCTGTGCATACTGGTACTCCTGTCACTGATGGACCATTACTATTTACCAGGTAAAAGATTACAGGAAACTCAGATGAACTAGTGTATTGTAGTGTCACTGCAATGTAATTCTTCCATTCTATAGAACCGGTGGACTATTACACAATGGGAGGCAGCTTCTCATAGACTGTACAACAAGCATTACTTGCAGAAGTAATATGCCCTTCAGGATGCATAGTGGTAAGATGTTGGCAACAGTTCCTGTCACTTTTAGCTTTTAACATGTGTTATCCAACCTTTCTCAGGGCATGTAATGTTAATGGCTGCAAAAGCTTCTGATTGGCTTATCTCTTTGACATGGAGTGTGAGGTTAACTATTTGGAAAGCATGAAAGTTTCCCAAAATTTGACTTTCACTCAGCAAGATATTTGTACCTGATGTGGCAGTGCTTATGTTAAGTTCCATAACAGAAGAAGTTGAAGTGGGTAACATGATAATGAAAGAATGAGCAGCTATTTTTCACAGCTTCTGGTACATGTACATGTTACAATCAGAGGTGTTTCAGTGTCTGCTTAATATTAACCAATAAGTTACAAATAATACTTTACTTCCATCAGAATGTCCTGCTTCAAGTGGCCCAAGTTAAGATGGCATCTGACACCTTTAAATCCTTAGGTTACATGCTATGATATGCTAATAGTATCATGAGTATGTCTCTTAAAAGTATACTTCAGATCAGCTGGGAGACAAAGTGCAACAAAGACATTCATGAGCCAAATGGGTTTTTGAAAAATGGATCATAGTTTTGAGATTGCTCTGACTGAAACTCACATGATATTCAAGATTTATTAATCATTCATGACTTCAGAAGTATTAAAAACACTTTAATTAGACTGTAAGTCTTTAATACAATAAACTTTACTTTAAAAAAAAATCACTAGTAATTCTGCTTTGGTAGTTAAGGAGTATATATTCGGCCCGAAACCAGAAGAATTATCCATCTTTTTCAAAAAGTGACATGGGACTGTTTATGTCCACTTCAGTAAGTAGGTGAGGCTTTGGTTTATTAACTGCCAAATTCTGGAATAGTGCATTAAACATTGAGTATAGAGCTTTGATATGTAACTGTTCCTTATGACTTGAAGATCATAGATTTAAAATTTGACAAAATTCAGCCAGTTTAAAAACAGACAACAAATTCAGGTTTACATATCAGTAAAGCAAGTCAGAAGATTCTGAAATAAGTAAAACACAGAAAAATCATTTCTAAAAAAGGCGCTGTATATAAGATTTAAGATAAATTAGTAAAGGTTAAATAAAGATCAAATGTTTTGTTTAAAATATTCAGCTGCACAAGCTTATACAACTACAATATACTAAGTCGGATCTGCTAATGGTGAGCAAAACAGCTGGGTAGGGAGTGAGACAATGTTGCAAGTTGTTAGATTACAATAACACCAGATGTAATATTTGCGTCATGTCACATTGTATGCGTGAAATAGCAATGGAGTAAAATTGTTGATAATTAGTCAAATGATGCGATTCTTTGTGAATGTTCAGGTTATTTAGCTAAAATTAGATGCTTTTCAGTGCTTTGATATGAAGTGCACTTTCATCTTAAAAAGCTTACATCTTGAATTACAGTCTACTAAACCAATGATTATGTGCCGATTAGTTCAGATCCTTATTATTATCGGGTACAGTAATTGTTTTGTGAGAAAATCCAACTAAGAACGAACGCACTAAAAACAACGATGGGCCTTAAGATAAATTAGTGATTGCTACTGTTTTTAAAAGCATCTCTGATGGTAAGGCCTGCCAATTAATCACCCTGCTCCTACTTGAGGCATGAGTGGTACCCTTTATGGCATGCAGGCAGTTTCCCACTCAATTCTTTTAATGACTTTAACATGGGCTAATTCTCGTGTGCCTTATTTCTTGTGAGATTAAATCATTCATATTTCTACACAAAAATTAGTGAGTGACTTCATTTACTTTTAGATGTACTTTTTTTTTTGCTGTGAGCAATCTAACACGGCACTGCTTTTCTGTAGGCTGTACTTATAGCATACAATCATATTTGAGAACATGCTTAGAATACTGGACAAATCTAACATGTCTGTTTTAACAACAATTTGTATTTCTTTTACAACATCATAAAATATCTCGTCACTTCATGGAGGCATTATAAAGCAACATATGACAGAAACCATATAAGAAGATGTTAGAGAACATGATCAAAATCTCAATCAAAGAGTTAGGTTTTAATGAGACCCATGCAGAAGGAAAGCAAGGTGTAACCCAGAGAGATTTCAGAAGAGAATTCCAGCGATTAAGGATGAGGCAATTAAAGATATCGTGTCATAATAGTGTAGCTATTAAAATCAGGGTTATTCAAAAAGTCAAAATTAGAGAAACATATATTTTAAAGGGTTGGACGAGATTACAGAAATAGGGATGGGTCCAGGCCATAAAGGAATTTGATAATGATGGGTGGAATTTAATGCACTTTCCCATGACAAGATTGGTGGCAGGGAGGCATTTAATCAGCTGCACTGTCAATTGATACCCTTAAGAGGACTTCAGCCCAACATCACTGCAAGTTTGTCTCTGTAGTCTAGTAAAACCAAAGAACACTAATAAAAAATGAATGAAACCAAAAATAAACCAACAGCCCTCACTAATCATACACCTTAACCACACTCCTATGTCCTATCTATGTTGCCTGGTATGGAGGGAAGGTCTTATGAGGAAAGGCTGAGGGACTTGAGGCTGTTTTCGTTAGAGAGAAGAAGGTTAAGAGGTGACTTCATAGAGACATACAAGATGATCAGAGGATTAGATAGGGTGGACAGTGGGAGCCTTTTTCCTCGGATGGTGATGGCTAGCACGAGAGGACATAGCTTTAAATTGAGGGGTGATGGATATAGGACAGATGTCAGGGGTAGGTTCTTTACTCAGAGAGTAGTAAGGGCGTGGAATGCCCTGCCTGCAAAA
>NC_063332.1:41690703-41775873 GCF_021869965.1 Rhincodon typus | reverse complement strand
CCCGAAACGTCAGCTTTCCTGCTCCTCTGATGCTGCTTGGCCTGCTGTGTTCATCCAGCTCCACACCTTGTTATCTCAGCTTCTCCAGCATCGGCAGTTCCCACTATCTCTACAACTGACTGTTGTTGCACATAATGTGTTTGAGATTGGAAAACATTGCAATATGTTTCACAGAAGCATAATCAAACAAAATCTGCCATTGTGCTTACTCAGTAACCTAATGGATAAGACAGAGGTGGAAAATGGTAGCAGATAGCTTGGTGGTTACCGGTGAAGTGATTAAAACTAGGGTGCTCGAGGAGTCAGAATTGGAGGAGCTGTTAATGTTGAAGGATTGGAAAACTGGAGGAAGTTAAGGATAAGGATGCAAGAGGTTGTAGACAGCTTTAAGAAACAAGGATGAGAATTTTAAAATTGAGATGAGGTATCACTGAACCAGGAGATAACTATAGATCAGTGAGCAGAAAGATAATGGGTGAGCAGGATTTGGTGTAAGTTTTGATAAAAAGCAACAGGGTGGTTAATGATTTTTATTATGGAAGGCATATAATGGGATGACAGCCAGGAGAGTGTCGGAATAGACCTGTACAAAGGCAACAGTCTCCAGATTTAAGTCTGACTTCAGACTTCGTGGCCAAGGAATCTGTGTTTCTAAGTACCAAACAAATTAGGTATCAACTTATAAATCATTCCAAATTGTGCCAATGGCAGTCAGTAAATGTCAAAAAGATTCTGGGTCAGCCATGTATGAAAAGATATTTGAGTCCTTCTCATCATTATCCAAACCTCCGGGCTACAAAATGCATGTACAGGTTTACATTGGTATGGCAACTCAAACTCCTTGGAGGTGGCAGGTTGGCTGGACGGCTACTGGGGATCAGATTGCTGCCAGCAGCCCTGGGCTTGATCCTCACTCTGGCTGGGATGGATTAGGGAACTGCTTCCTTGCCTGTAATGAAAACGTGTTGCTGTTTGTGGGGTCTGCCTTTGGAAAGAAAGGAAAGGCCACAATTGAATGGATGACTCATTCAGCAGCAAATGAGCTGAGGCATTCACATATTTTTATAGAATAGAATCCCTACAGTGCAGAAACAGGCCCTTTGGCCCAACAAGTCCACAACAAATCTCACAGCATCCCACCCAGACCCATCCCCTTGTAACCCACCTAATCTACACACCCCTGAACACTACGGGCAATTTAGCATGGCCAATCCACCTAACTTGCACATCTTTGGACTTTGGGAGGAAACCCATGCAGACACGGGGAGAATGTGCAACTCCACACACACTCAGGCTGGAATCAAACCCGGGTCCCTGGCGCTGTGAGGCAGCAGTGCTAACCACTGAGCCACCGTGCCACCCCTATATTTAAATTCACAGGAAGAGGTCATCGCCAACTAGGCCAGCATTTATTGCCCATCGCTAATTGCCCAGAGGGCAGTTAAATCAACCACACTACTATGGGTCCGAAGTCATTTGTAGGCAAAACCAGGTAAGGATGGCAGTTTCCTTCCCTAAAGGATATCAGTAACCCAGATGGGTTTTTTGTGACAATTGATAATGGATTCATGGTCATCATTAGATTCTTTAATTCCAGACATTTATTGAATTCAAATTCCACTATTTGCTGTGGCAGGATTTGAACCGAGGTCCCCAGAATATTGCTTGGGTCTCTGGATTAACAATCCAATGATAATACCACCAGGCCATTGCGTCCCCTACAATATATATCTGTTATGCACATGACAAATTTCATCCACAATTATATTTCACCATCTTAAAAAATAGTCCCCCTGCAGCTTATTTTCTCTTCAAAAAACAAGAGTTGCAACGACCCAGTAGTAGTCAGCATGAGGGTGTCCATGGCAGAGAGTGAGACATAGTGGGATTAATTACGACATCACTATTGGACTTGTAACCAGTCAGAGAAAATCATGCACAGACAGTGTGCTTTCTCCAGCACATCTGTGAGATGTCAATGAGAAATGGTCTGCAACACACTGGCAATCTGCTCTGTCTCATTCCTGTCTACATTGGGAAGCTGGGTGGAGAAGGAAAGGGAGGGTGGTAGTAGTGAAATGAGGTGGAGTAACAGCCTCCAATATTATTTCACAGAGCCACAGAGGCAATTTGTAACAACTGTTTAGACTGAATGCCACACTTCAGCAACCAGTTTGAACTGCTTTCCAGGGAACCAAAAATGGGTAACCAACATCCCCCCGTTTAGAGAAGTCACTGCAGTTAAGTTAAATTTTTTAACGGAATAAAAATTGAATGTCTTCAATGGTAGCTGCACATTTCATATCATTGGATTACTACCAGAAATTATAAAATTATCCCAAGGGACTGCTTCTTATTAATGAATTTTGCTTCAATATGTGGGCAGAAAATGATATGGAATATCACCAAACAATGTTTTTGATATTAAAAAGTAATTTATCTTATCCTTAGACAAAGAGCTGATGATTATGAAAATTAAACATGTGGATGGCAGGTGAACTTGAATGTTTAATGTAATTTATATTTTAACACTGGCATTCAATGCTTGTGAGAGCTTTTCATTAAAGATTGAATTACAGTGGAGCTGAAGAAACTTATTTTTTAATCTGAATCTTCTAAATGCAAACCTGGGGGTGTGGGTGAGGGGTTGGGGGGTGGAGATGGTGACTGCGGGAGAAGCTGGTACCTGCAAGCTTAATGAAAATTCATAACCTTGTATTCAATTTTTTTTCCCTGCTTGCTTGCCTGCTGGAGACTGGCAGGTTTGGTCCTATGCCAGAAAGCTCACATTAGAACAAAGGCGGTGTATTTATTGCACCTTCAGGCCTGTATTGTTCAACAGCCATACTCATGTATTAATCGCTGTCCAAGGTATAGCAATTTTGCCTGCATACTTGTTCATTATTATAAATCGTGGCTAGTTAATTATTTGTTCACTTACCCTGTCTCTCCCTTTGATTCTTCAAAGCAATACCCATCAAAATACACATGGTTCGGCTTCCCAGTGATGCCAGGCAAAGTGATGGAATATGCAATGTTATTGATTTTATATGGCAGCAGTTTTATCCTGCCTGCTGAGAGACTGATTGGCATGCTGGGTGAAAGCGACCTCAGCCTAAGATGAGTGAAAGAGCCAGTTTAAACTGGTTTTCCCCCTTTTCTCCCGAAAGAGTTTCCTAAGGAAAAAGAGTGAGCAAGCCAGCTGTGAAGAACTTAATTATCGGTAAGGTAAAAAAAAAGATCTGGTTCAGTTTGCTTTTCTTTTGAGGGCTATATGGTGTTCATTATTTGCATCACATATTTGTCCTGTTTAGAAACAGTGGTTAGCAACTAATGCCTGAGTGCAAAGAAATTAAAATAAAGTGCTGAACATAGTTAGCCATCCAATAAATCTTAACTTAGATTTAATCTTGCTTTTTTTTAACCCAGTCAATATTCTCGAATTCGCACTTCGCCTTCTCCTCATTGAGGCAACTTGAGCCAGGCACTCTCCAGCAAATTGTCCAAGTGATCATTATTGACAGGCAGACCTTAGTGGTGAGCATTTTAACTGCAGCGGCACTAAAGCTGGGAAGGTCCTCCTTCAGCTGTTCATTTCTAACAAGGTACTGTATTCAGAAGTCAGAATGAAAGCTTATTTTTCCCCTCACTGAAGTGCGGATTCTGAAGCCATATGTAGTCCACAGCTGCCGTGACTGAAGATAAGACCCCTGAATTCCCTCAGCCTTTTCTACGACTACGTGCAGCAGGGGTTCCTGCTGCAGTCCTATCGAAGTTGCACAGCAGCTGTGGCAGAACGTCTGAAGAAATCCAGGAACATGTTTTTTTTTGTATATTTAACGATTTATCTGTCATTTTGTGAAAAATGCTTCAGTGTGTAACACAGAGAGGAGCTTAGAAGACTAAGAAGTAAATGAACTTGCTTTTCAGCTAGATTTTCCTCCCAAATTAGGGCATTGAATTTTGCTGACACATAACTACATGAACACCTATACTGCACACACCTACCCCCTCACCCCCACACCCTCAGACAGCCTTTTTTCCTGTTTGACCTGAACAGGTTAAATATTGAAATATTGTCATTTCACTTAGTTCAAGAACAGTTAGACAATACATAATGGCCTTGCTGGTTGATGCCATGAATGTTAAATTATCTGTACGAGTGAGCAAAATGAAACTGAAAAGGATGAGAACTCAAAGCAGATATTCCAATGTATTCCAATTCTCTCCCGCATTCCAACTTTTTGACAAAGGATCAAAAATTTGAAAACGTGCTTCTATCCATTTCACCACACAATATCAACATGATTCACTTATTTATTTTTCATTATTTATTTCTGCTTTATTCCCTCTACAATAACAGTCAGAGTCGATCAACTGAATTCTTTCTGTACTTCACAAATTTTGTTTTTATCTTTACTTAATGAGATGTGGGTCTTCTGGCACTCAGCACTAAATGACATCTTTTGTATCAAAATAGCATGAATTATTTCGAACAAAGTCAGCATCATCCTCAGAGCTCATAAGTTATTATTTTTCTGGATGGAATTGTGTGCTGCATTTCTGTACAGAAGTCATGAGGTGATAACAGTATCCTCAAGCCCCTTAGCTACGGCTAGGGTTCTCTGGGGAAAATGTAGCTCTGACTGTTGAGCTGCTATTGTCAGGTCGACTCAGACAACTAAGAACTAAACAAAAACTGCAAAAGGAGCTCTATGCATCCAGTCCCATGCAGGTTTTCACGACCTCTTTCAACTTTTCCCGAATCCAGGCAGTAACGCATAAGAAGAAAAATATTTCAGTGGCCAGCTGTCCATAGTGTTGCTGAATTATTATTTAGTGATGTCAGCAGTAGGCCCTGAATTTTGCAATCATGCAGACTGCATGAAACATGCAGCAATTTTCACGGACAGAGTGGACAATGGTATAAATTATCATTGCCCTGGCATATGACAAACAATTCGTTTTCAGCACATGAGACACACAAGGAACTTGATTATCATGCTCAGTAAGGCTTTTACCACAACCTAATTGCATGCTCATTACATTGACATAAAAAATGTTCATCCTGAAATTGCGTTGGTATCACTGCAGCTAAAGTAGAAAGTGATTCATTCATAATGTAGACTTGTGCTGTGTCCCAAAGTGAAATAACTCTACAGAGGCTGGTATCCTGTCACTAAGTCATCCGTTATTTACACATGAACAGTCCTTGTCTCTAGTATCGCCTCATACAGAGTCAGGCATCGGGATGCTCGTATCCCTGACACTCAACCTTTTAATGTCAACTAAGACTGGTGCTGGTTCAATCAGGTAACTCATATTCTATGAGATCCAGCTGGCTGAACTCATAACAATTATGACACCAGACATAATTTTAAGGGCCCCATTTCACAATCCACTGCCTATTAAAATTACTGACTGGATGCACTCAGATGTGCTCCTGCTGCATTGACAATAGTTTGTTTGAGCATCAGGTTTCCTACCACAGTTCTAGCAAATTCATAATGGCCAGAGCACCACTGAGAAAAGTTCTGGGTGCTATCTCAGTTTGTTGGTTTGAGGCTGAAATTCACCAAGGCCCCTAATAGAGCGTCCTTCAAACACATGATCATGCAACCTCAAAGGACAAGGGCAGAATGCATATGGAAACATGACCCCCTGCAAGTTCTCCTTCAAGACACTCACCATCCTGACTTGGAAATATATCATCATTCCTTCAGTGTTGCTAGATCAAAATCCTCTCCAGCTGCATTGTGGCTATGCCTACAACAAATGAAGTGCAACAGTTCAAGAAAGCAGCTCATTAGCACCTTTCCAAGGACAATGAGGAACCAGAAATAAATGCTGACCAGCCAGCAATGCCCATGTCCCCAGATGAATAAGAAAAAAAGAAGACAACAAGTTGTCCCAGGCTTGACAACCTTTGCTTGAGCCCCAGGAAATTCAGTGCTATGTTCACTAATTAGTACAAATTTAATACTCCTGAACTCCCTGTAATTATTGTTTTATTGGCAATTTCTGGCCATGCAAGTTGTGTAAGGTTTTTCTTAGCCCTATTGTCTAAGTGGTCATTAAGTCATAAGTCAGAACAGTGAGATAATTCAGTACTTGTAACGTTAATGTTGTAGATGCTGTCAATGATTTCTTGTTACTCAGCATGTTAGGGAAAACAAGCAATGAAAAATAAAGCATTTTTTATACTACCACCTTTTTTTTCATTCATGGGACAAGGCAGTTGCTGGCTCAGCATTTATTTTCTATCCCTAATTGCCTAGATGGCAGTTAAGAGTCAAGCACTTTTTCACTAAAGTACATTAGTGAACTAGATGTGTTTTTCCTGACCATCAACAATGGATTCATGGTCATCATTAAACTCTTAATTCCAGATTTTGTAAATTGGATTTAAATTCCACCATTGTCATGACCATCATTAACTGGGTTTCTGAATGAACAGTCCAGCGATGATATTACTAGGCCATTACCTCCCCATAACGCTGAGATACTCAGGGCTCTTGTGGTGCAGTGGTAATAACACTAGCTCTGAGCCAGAAGTTCTGGGCTCCATTCTCACCTGTTCCAACAGTGTATTATAATAATTCTGGGCAGGCTGATTTTTTAAAAGAATGTAGTAAGGTCTTAGAGCTGGTTTGGGGTATGCTGTTCAGCAGACTTAATTGTAAGAGGATGAAAGTGTAGTTTATTTAAATCTGTTCATGAACATGTTGATGGCTTCCTGAAGCAACTACTTAACATTCCTTGAAATGGCTTTCTGATTTCTTAAAAATGAGATGGTTATTTAAGATGTGGTGTTGTCGGTGCTGGACTGTGTTGAACAAGCTCAAAAATCACACAATGCCAGGTTATAGTCCAACAGGGTTATTTGAAAACACTAGCTTTCCAAGCATTTCTCCTTCATCAGGTGTGGTGAGAGAGCTACCGAGACAGATAATTTATAAGTAAAAGATCAAAGGATCATAAAACTGATACAAATGTATTGAATAAACCTAAAATGGCTGGCTGACTCCCTCCTGTTAAATCTTTAATCAGTTCTGAAGAAGATGCAGGTTTCGATTTACTAAAATGCAATCCCAGAATTTCTTTAAAGTCACTGCCCTGAGATAACTAAAGATTTTATCAGTGTACACAAGAGGTGACATCTCAGATCAGACAACGCATTTTAGGTGTGAGGCCTTGTTTAGAATCTGTCTGTGTTGTAACCTGGAGTCAGACCAGTTTTATTTCTAAAGCAGGGAATTATAAAATGCCCCATTGATTGACTGTCAACAAATTTTTGCTTCTTGAATGTGTTTTTTGAACAAAATAGAATGTATCTGCAAATACAAATCTGAAAATGCAAATTCACTTCATACATTTATGTGTGTGTGAGTGTGTTTGTGTGAGATAGTGTGCGTGTGTGTGTGCATGTGTGTGAGTGCGTATGTGAGAGGGTATAGTGTGGTGGGGTCACCTGTAGTGCGACATGAACCCAAGATCATTGGTGAGGCCGTCTTCATGGGTACAAAATTTGGCTATCAGCCTCTGCTCGGTGCCTTTGCTTTGTTGTGTATCCCAATGTCCACCTTGGAGGATGTTTACCTGAAGATCTGAGGCCGAATGCCCTTAACCACTGAAGTGCTCCCCAATTGGGAGGGAACACTTATGTCTGGTGATTGTTGCATGTTGTCCATTCATCTGTTGTCATAGCATCTTCATGGTTTCACCAATATACCATACCCCAGGGCATCCTTGCCTGCAATATATGAGATGGACATTTACCATGTCACATGAGTATCTGCCATGCATATGATGGATAATGTTCCCGTGAGGTGGTAGTATCCATGTTGATGATCTGACATGTCTTGCAGAGGTTATTTAACGTAGCTTTAAGACACATGTGCTTTAAAGAGAGAAAAAGAAACTTGTATGGTCAGCAGATGGTCAACTTATATGTGAATTAGCATAACGTAAAGTCACCATAGTCCTACTACATCATGGGACTGGTCTCTCATTAATGAGAGAGACAAATCGTGGTGGTTTAACCTTAGGATCACAACACTTCAAGCAAGGGGAGAGATTGAGAAGAAGAGTCCTTCATGGTAACTTCAGCCAGTGCAGGAATTTAGCTCACTCTGTTTGAGCTACTTTGCTTCATAAATCAGCTGTCCAGCCAAGTGAGCTAAAATTAAGAGTGTGGAGACTTGCGATTCATAAACAGATGGGTAACAATTATTGGCATAGCTTGATACACAAGTGAAGGCAATCCGTCACCCAAGGTAACTGTAAATGGCAAAGCAAGAGTAGTTGAAGAGGACAACCATGTCAGACATCATAACTCACCTATATTATGAAGGAAGAATAAAAAACATGGAATCAGACCCTTCAAGGTGTAATATTATGCAATTGTGCCAAGAATTTTATGACTTTAACTAACAAGGAAAAATTGTTGTGAGAAATGTGATATTTTCCCAGGTGACCACAGCTGGAACTTTGTGATACCTGGTATCTCTACCAACATGTGCCATCATGTAAAGGTTTTTTAAAGTAGTTTTCTGCCATCAATAATCCTTAGTATTTGCTTTTCTTGGGTCTATCAAGTGACTAATGATGCAAGATATACCACTATTAGATACTTACAGAAGAGGTTTAGTTCTTAGATAACAAGGTTTATTCTTCGATAGTGTGAAGTACAACTACATTTAGTTCAATATAATTACTAGTACTTTAGGGAACTGGTACACATACATCTGTGCCTACCAGAAGCTAGAGAAGAATTCCTTGTTTTCACCCACAGACTGTGTGACCTTAGTATTCAATGTAACATTAACATCAATCCTTTCAGAAACTTTACCTTAAACAACAAGACCAATTGAATTTGTTTGGACAAAATACCCTACTCAAGAGTTAATAAGAAAAATAAATTGGATAACAATTTGTGGAAGGTGATGGCCTAACGATATTATCGCTAGACTATTAATCCAAAAATTGAGCTAATGCTTTTGGAACCCCACCACTCCCTACCTGCATTCACCTATCATCATCCCAACTACCTTCTCCAGCACAACCAATCCTCTCTCTATTTATTTCCCACCTCCCTTGCCCCTTCCCATTTCTGAAGAAGGGTCCTGACCCGAAACATCAACTTTCCTGCTCCTCTGATGCTGCCTGGCCTGCTGTGTTCCTCCAGCTCCACACTGTGTTGTCTCTGTCTCTCAGACTAGTTGAGCAACATCCTGACATTGTCAAACTCATGAAATCATACCTTACAGACAATGTCCCAGATACCACCATCACCATCCCTGGATATGTCCTGTCCCATCGGCAGGACAGACCAAGCAGAGGTGGGGGCACAGTGGTATACAGTTGGGAAGGAGTTGCCCTGAGAGTCCTCAACATTGACTCTGGTCTCAATGAAGTCTCATGGCTTTAGGTTAAACACGGGCAAGGAAACCTCCTGCTGATTGCCATGTACTGTACTCCCTCAGCTGATGAATCTGTACTCCTCAGTGTTGAACAACACTTGGAGGAAGCACTGAGGATGGCAGGGGAACAAAATGTATACTGGGTGAGCGGGTTCAATATCCACCACTAAAAATGGCTCTGCAGCAACACTACTGACTGAGTTGAAAGGATCCTAAAGGACGTAGCTGCTAGACTGGGTCTGCAGCAGATGGTGAGGGAAACAACAAGAGGGAAAAACATACTTAACCTCATCCTTACCAATCTCCCAACTACAAATGTATCTGTCCAAAAGAGTGACCACTGCACAGTCCTTGTGGAGACAAAGTCCAGCCTTCACATTAAAAATAGCCTCCATTGTGTTGTGTAGCACGATAACCATGCAAAATAGGACAGACTTTGAACAGATCTAGGACTCAAGACTAGGCATCCATGAGGTGCTATGGGCATTCAAAAGCAACAGATTTGTACTCCAGCACAATCTGCAACCTCATGGCCCGTATATCCCCGACTCAACCATTACCATCAAGCCAGAGTATCAACCCTGGTTCAATGGACAATCCAGCAGGGCATGCCAGAAACAGCACCCGGCATTTCAAGAAATGATGCGTCAACCTGGTGAAGCCACCAAACAGGATTACGTGCATGCCAAACAGCGAAAGCAGTAAGTGATAGACAGAGCTAAGCAATCCCACAACCAATGAATCAGATCTATGCTTGGCAGTTCTGTCACATCCAGTTGTGAATGGTGGGGGACGATTATATCACTCACTGGGGGAAGAGTCTCCACAAATATCCCCATTCTCAATGATGAAAGAGCCCAGCACATCAGTACAAAAAATAAGGCTGAAGTATTCGCAGCAATATTCAGCCAGAAGTGCCGAGTGAATGATCCATCACGGCCTTCTCCAGTGGTTCCCAGCATCACAGATACCAGTGTACAGTCAATATGATTCGCTCCATGTGATATCAAGAAATGGATAGAGGCACTGAATATTGCAAACGCTACGGGCCCTGACAACATTCTGACAATAGTGCTGAAAATATGTGCTCTAGAACTTGCTGTTCCCCTCGCCAAGCTGCTCCAGTACAGTTACAACTCTGGCATCTACCTGATAATGTGGGAAATTACGCAGGTACGTACTGGACACAAAACAAAGGACAAATCCAACCTTCCCAGTTGTTGCTGCATCAATCTACTCTCAATCATCCGTAAAGTGATGGAAGGTGTCATCAACAGCGCTATCAAGTAGCACCTGCTCAGCAATAACCTGCTCAGTGATGCCCAGTTTGGTTTCCGCCAGGGCCACTCAGCTCCTGAGCTCATTACTTCATTCAAACATGAACAAAAGAGCTGAATTCCAGAGGTGAGGTGAGAGTACCATTCCTTGACATCAAGGTCACGTTTGGCCAATTATGGCATCAAGGAGCCCTGGCAAAACTGGAATCAATGGGTATCAGGGGCCAAAATCTCTTCTTGTTGGGGCATACCTGGCATATAGGAAGATGGCTGTGGTTGTTGGATGTCAGTCATCTCAACTCCAATACAGTGTCCTCGGCCCAAACATCTTCAGCTGCCCCATCAATGACCTCCCCTCCATCATAAGATCAGGTGTGGGGATGTTCGCTGATGATTGCATAATGTTCAGCACATTTGTGACTCCTCAGAACTAAGCAGTCTGTGTTCAAATGCAACAAGGTCTGGACAATACCCAGGCTTGGGCTGATAAGTGGTTGGTGACATTCACACTATACAAATGCAGGATAATGACTGTCTCAAAAGGAGACCATCTAACCATGACCTCTTGGCATTTGATTGTGTCACCATCACTGGGTCCCCCACTATTAATGTCCTGGGTGATACCATTGACCAGAAACTCAACCGGACTCACCACATAGACACAGTGGCTACAAGAGCAGGCCAGAAGCTAGAAATACTGTGATGAGTAATTCACCTCCTGACTCTCCAAAGCCTGTCCATTATATAGAAGGCACAAGTCACTCCCCATTTGCCTGAATGAATACAGCTCCATAAAAACAACACACAAGAAGCTTGGTAACTAGGGGGTACAATTGGGAAATTTGCAGAAAACACAAAAGTTTGCCATATGATGAGAAGTGTAGAAGGCAGGTATAAGCTCCAAATGATATCAGTGGGTTTGTGGAATGGGCAGGAAAGTAGTAGATGCAGTTCAGCTTTGATAAGAGTGAGGTAATGCATTTTGAGATGTCAAACAGTAAAAAGGAATATACAATAAATGGGAATATTCTGTGAGAGGTCAATGAAGTGGGAGATCTTGTCATGCGAGTGCGCAGCTCCTTAAATGTAATTGTACAGGTAGATAAGGTTGTAAAGAAGGTATATGGAATGCTGTCCTCTATTGGCAGAGATGTAGAATACAGAAGTAGGGATTAATGATGAAACTAAACAAGACACTGGTGAGGCCACAACTGGAACATTGTGTGCAGTTCTGGTCACCACATTACAGGTAGGACCTAATTGCTCTGGAGACAGTGCAGAGAACATTGATGAGAATGTTGCCAGGGCTGGAGAACTGTAGCTATGAAGAGAGATTGGAGAGGTTGGCAGTTGTCTTCCTTAAAATAGAGAAAGCTGAGGAAGCACCTGATTGAAGTATGCAAAATTGTGAGATGTTGGGATAGAGTGGACAGGAGAGACCTGTTTCCCTTGGCGGAGAGTTCAAAAACCAGGGGTCATAATTTCAAGCTAAGTGGCTGAAAGATTAGACGGAACGTGAGGAAAATCTTTGCATGCAGAGGGTGGTGGGTTTCTGGAATTTGCTGCCTCAGTTGGTTTGGTGGAGACAGAGACCCTAAATTCTTTTTAAAAGTATATGGATCTGCATCTTAAGTGCTGTAAGCTGAAGGGCTATGGGCCTTGTGCAGGACGATGGGATTAGAAAGGGCATCTGGGTATCATTGGATCAGTATGGACAAGATAGGCCCAATAGCTCCCTTCTGTGCTGTATCATTTCTATGGTTTCATGGCTTTGCCATCTAGGACAAAGCAGCCCAATTGATTAGCATGACATCCACAAGCATCCACTCCCTCCACCTCTGACAGTCAGTAACAGCAGTGTGTTCTATCTACAAGATCCACTGCAAAAATTCACAAAAGATGCTTAGACAGCACCTCCGAATCCGCAACCTCTTCCATATATAAGCACAAGGGCAGAAAATACATGGGAATACCACCATCTGCAAATTCCCCTGCAAGTCACTCACCATCACAATTTGGAAATAAATCACCATTCTTTCACTGTTGCTGAGAGAAAACCTTGGAATTCCCTCAGTAAGTGCATTGTGGAACAAGCTTCAGTATGTGGACTGCAACAGTTCAAGAAGGCAGCTCAGCACCACTTTCTCAAGGGCAACTAGGGACAGGCAATAAATGTTGGCCAGCCAGTAATGTCCACATTCCTTAAATGAATTTTAAAAAATCCCTGGATAATCCTGAGTGGGTGAAGAATTTCACCGTCAACCAATTTAGGATTCTCAGTTGGGCCTGTAGTGTAGGCACACTTGAGTAGAAAGAAGCATATATTATTACACAGAGACCTGTTCTTTGTAGACGGAATGTACAGGTTCAGATACAGTGCTTGATATTTTTTATTCATTCCCAGGATGTCCTTCTCTAAAGGACATTAGTGAACCAGATCGGTTTTTCCAACAGTCAACAATGGATTCCTGGTCATCATTAGACTCTTAATTCCAGATTTTTATTGAATTCAAATTCCAGCATCTGCTGTGGTGGGACTCAAACCTGGGTCCCCAGAACATTGCCTGAGTCCAGCAATCATACTACGAGCCCATTGCCTCCCCTTAACAAAATAGTGAATCAAAAAATTAGTGACAGCCATTTACTGATTTATTTCATCTGGCAGTACCATGACCGATTATGGTCTACTTATCCTAAAATTTTTAAAAAGTACAGTAGTTATCATTAACTAGTGTATTTTCCATCAAAAAACCTCTATCAATCAGCATGCACTTGTCTGTCAATCATAAAGTATAAGTCTTGTGATTTTTCTACCTAGTTAGAAAAAATTTACACAGAGTGTATCTCCAGCATTAAAAGAAAGATATATGGTAAAGTAACATCTGAATAGTTAAATGGAATACTTCCTATGAAAATAACACTGAAAAAGAAATTCCTCATTAGTATAATGCCAATAACCATCAAAAGAATAAGAGCAGTACAGTTAGGTATAAAGTACAGTTGAGGATAACTAAAGTCATAATTAGAAATGCTGAAATTGATGACGATAGTCAAGTTAGTATTTTCCATTCCAGAAGATTATTAGAGACAGTAGTAAGATTGGTTAAGGTTGAGGAGCAAAGTATGCTTTGAGCATTAAATGCATACTCTGCATCTGTTTTTACCACTGAATATAGTGCTAAGACACAATGGTGCAGGTGCTGCTATCTTTGTAATTCCATAGAAATTAATGTGAAAAGGGGCTGAACTGAAATGAAGGCAATTAAACCTGATTGAGCCTGCCGGACTTGATATGGCAGAGTTAATATGCAAGCATTGTCCCATATATTTAATAATTCTTTGGGGATTTTGATTATAACAATTGGTTTCAAGCTGGCCATATGCTGTTTAAATCTTTAAATTTGAGAATTATGAGCCAGTTATTTTGCCACTGGTCGTAGGGAAGGTACTGGAAGGCAGTGCAGTGTATGATCAGCTTAGGAGGTCAACAGTTATTTGGAAAACTGCAGCAGGGATTTAGAAAATGGAAATCTTGTCTTGCTAACCTGATTGAGTTCTTTAAGGGGTTGACTAGACAAGTATACAATAGCAGACTGGTTGGTGCAATGTAACTTGATCTCTAGAAAGATTTGGATAGAGTGCAAAAAGCAGCAAGAATTCAGCATTTCAGGTATGGTGATAAATATATGGGCGAGAAAATTATTGCAATCTCATAATCAGAATCATTATCAGTAAAAGTAGATCTGCATGAGGCCAGATGAACAGCTGCTCCATATTTGAACTAATGCAGTCCAGCTTCTTAAATGATTTAAAATAAAGCATTAATGTATTTGTCCTTCATAGTTGAAGATGACCATGACACCAATTAGATTTCAATAGGTTAAGTTTCATGAGAAATGATTTGAAAATGACTAATCAGTTCTACTTGAGCCCAAATTTGATTTTTTGCCCAATTGGCTCACCTTGGCAAGGGCCTCAGTAGTTGTATCAGCCTCCAGCAGTTGTAAAAGATGCAAGTTGCTTGCTAGAAATAAAAGATAACTTACAGCTAACAGTGAGACTCTAAACGGTACATGAGGGGAAATCAGTGGGTTCTGAGTATTCTAAAGAAAATTGAAATGTAATGTAATAAGAAAGAAAGGAAGTGAGTGGTGAATTTCTCTGATCTAAACTTTGACACTTTAATTATGGCAATTATAATATGAATTTAAAGAATAATAATAACCACAAACATGGATAGAGGTATTAATTTAAATTTAATTAAGAATATAATCAATCACATAATTAAAACATGAAGATGGCAAGGCAGGTGATGTGTTGCAGTTGCAAAAATCGATGGGTGTCTGTGTGAACCATGGCAGCCAGAAATAATAAAGTGGAAAATGACCTTTAAATGTACAATTCATTAGTAAGGGGAAATGTTATCTGGATATTTTGTTCTAGAAAGCATTCATATCTCTTAGGCTAGGGTTTGCTGATTTCTCTGTAGTTAGGGACAGAAGGGTGTGCCTCTGAGTGAGCTTGGTATGGAGATCGAGAAGATAGAAATTGAGAAGATTCCACCCTTGCAATGATCCAATAGGCTCAAGATTTGTGTAGTTTATAAAAATGAGAGCTGGGTCTCCAAGTTAGTTGAGCAAACAAGCTGTAGGAGCAGAAATGGGCCATTCAGCCCATTGAGTTGCTCCACCATTCAATCATGGCTTTTCTGCTTCTCAATCCCATTCTCCTACCTTCTCCCTGTAACCTTTGATCCTTTTACTAATCAAGAACCTATCTTTCTCTGTCTTAAGTGCACTCAATGACTTAGCCTCCAGAGTCTTCTGTGGCAATGAGTTCCACAGAATAACCACTCTCTGGCTGAAGAAATTCCTCCCCATCTATGATCTAAAAGGTCTTCCCTTCACTCTGATGATGTGCTCTCGGGTCCTACTCTCTCCTATTAATGTCATCACACAATGGTATAGGAAGCCATTCATTTGAGGAGTACATGAATATGTAACAGTAGAAGATGACAGAACAGTTAGGAGGAATAGACAAGATTCTCTGTAACCCAGAATGACTCTCTGGAAGGCTGTGTGGCCTGTCTAGCACCAAACTTTGGAATATCTTCTTTGAGATTGAGGGAAAACTGGAATGGGTACAGATCTAGTTTTTGTGTCTGACATGGGTACTGATGATATAGTTAGGACCAGAAATGAGATTCCACTTTTTGCTTATGGACAGCTAGGAACTAAATTAAAAAGCAGAAGCACAAAGGTATTGATATCTGGATAACTGCGTGAGCCATGAGTGAATTGATATAGGATGAATAAAGTTAGACAAGTGAGGATATGGCTCAAAGATTGGTATGGGGAAATAGGGTTTGATTTATTGGGCACTGGCACCAGTAATATGGAAAAGGTGCTAGGGTATTGATCAAGGCTGGCATGAGTACAGGAATGAGGAAGTATCTTAGTTCAGAAGGTCAAGACATAGAAGCAGTTTGGGTAGAAATAAAAAAAGAAAGGTAAGAAGTCACTTGTGGCAGTAGCTTATGGGTCACCTAACTGTAGCTTCAGTGTAGAATTGCTTATGAAGTAAGGATATAAATTGGTATTGTAAGAAAAGTACTGCAATAATAATGGGTGATTTTAACCTTCAGATAAATTGGATGTATCAGTTTGGCAAAAGCAGAATGGGAGATCAGCGTATAGAAGTGGATGCTGAACAGTTTCATGGAGAAACACATTCTAATGGCTATTAAGGAGTGGCTAGCTCAGACCTGGTAATGTGCAATAAGACAGGATTAATTAATAACTCATTGTAAGTGAGCCACTTGAAAACAGCAATCATAACATGATAAGAATTCACATTTTGAGGGTGAATGATATGCACCTAAGACCAGAGTCTCAAACTGAAACAAAGGCAATCGCAAGAGTCTATGGACTGTGTTGATTGAACTAACCTGGAAAAAAAATAACTTAAAAGGTAAGACAGTAGAGAATAGTGGCAGACATTTTAGGCAGGAATTTTATAACTCTTTTAGCAAAGATGTATTGCGTCGAGAGAGATGTAGGTTCCTTGCTTAACTGCGGAAGTTAAAGACGGCATCAAGTTGAAAGGGGTGTACACGTCTGTCGGGGTCAGTGACAACTCATAAGATTACACAGATTTTAGAAACAAGCAGAGAATGACTGAAAAGAAATGTAAGGATGGAGGAATTGAAGACTGAGACAAAGCTAACCAGAAATATAGAAACAGATAAAATTAGTTTCTACAAGTACTCAGAAAGGAAAAGAGTAGATACAGTGAGCCATAGCATCTGAGAAGCTGAGTCCAGGGAATTAATAATGCAAAGTGAGGACGTGGTGCAAAAGTTCCACAGGTATTTTGTCTGTTTTCACAGAAATTCTCCCATTCAGGAGGTAAGAACTTTAAAAAAATTTCAGTCATTTGACAGAAAAGGGTACTAGGAAAGCTTAGAACAAAAGTTTGACAAGCTCCCAAAACAAGTCTGTAGGAGTAAATTACTGCAAATTACTGGAATCTGTACTGAAAACAAAAAATGCTGGAAATCACAGCAGGTCAGGTAGCATCTATGGAGAGACAGCAAGCTAATGTTTGGAGTCTAAATGACTCTTCATCAGAACTAACATGAAACAAAACAAGCCTGATGGACTTAAGATATTTATCTAATCAACCTGTTCAGAGATGCTGTTACACATCTGGAGTAGGTGGGGCTCAAACCCCAGCCTCAGATGTAGGGACATGACCACTGCACTGCAAAAGCTCCGATGGCTTTAACTTTGAAATAAATGATCCTAAAGTGGCTGTGGAGACAATAGATTCATTGGCTATGATCCTGCTAATTTCTCTTGATTCTGGAAAGGTCACAGTAGATTGGAAAATCACTAATGTACATTTTCATTCAAGAAAGAACGAGGCAGAACATAGGAAACTGGCGCCCATTTAGTCTCACATCTACCATGGAGAAAGTGCTAGAATCTGTTATTGAGAAGGTAATGGAAAGAGATTTAGAAAATCCACAGTATAATTAGTTAGACCCGAAATAATTCAATGAAAGAATCGTTGTGTTTTACTAATTTATTTCAGTTATTTGAGGAAATAATAAGCAGTGTGGATAAAGGAGAACCTATAGATTTAAAGAATTTGAATTTCCTAAAAGCATTTGATAATGTGCCATGGCAAATGTTACTACAATAAATAAGAATGAGTAGGGTAGGGTGACATGTTTGTTGTGGGTGCATCGCAACAAGTTACCTTTAATTCAGCGACTCATTTAGAAATCTCATAGACAGTCAAGTACTGAAACAATGATTTAAACTTTATTGCATGTAGCAACCAAAATAAGACTCCTCAAGTAAGCAAGTTAAACCTCACAACAAAACTTGGCTATTACCCGATGAATAGTGGAAACTGGCCAGGATTCCGACCAAAAGTGTCTGTCTCTGGAAGCGTCCAGGGATCAATCCTTGTACAGAGTTATTCTTCGCAATTCTGCTATTGTTCTGCTGTTTGATTTTTATATAGATTTTCATCCTTCAGATCATTACTGACAATTCTTTAAGTTCTTTCATCCGAATTACTGCGTCTGCAGCTTGCCACCTTATCAGAAGTAATTTCTTTGTTCCTTGTTCCATTTGGCTTTAACTGTCTGTTTGAAGACACAGCTTTCTTGTACCCACCTCTTTCAATTCTTCTGCAGGACAATCAGTTTTCCTTGTGCCAATAAAGCATCCAGTTTAGCCCGCAGGTGTCCAAGCAATTTTGTTTATGTAATTTCAACTCCCTGTTTTCCAAAACGTGGCTAATTGCTTTCAATTCTTATATAATTTTGTCCTTGTCCTTTAATGGTTTATTCCAGAGTTATTACTGATTCTTTCTGTGTGTAACAATTTGTCTTTGTTGATTCATTCAATCCATGAACTGTTGTTAAAGTTCTGAAGTCTATAATGTCACAGAATGGAGAGAGCGTAGTAGTATGGGAACATGCAAATTAGGTGAAGGAGTCGCCATTCAGCCCTTTGAGCCTGTTTCGCCCATTTAATAAGATCATGCCTGATCTTGTTTAGGACTCAGTTTCACATTCATAGATACCTATGACCTCATTAGTAGTTAAGATTCTAATCTCCTCTACCTTAAAAAAACAGAATTCAGTTTCTTTACCTTTACCATTTTCTCAGGCAGAGAGCTCCAAAATTCATGTCATTCTGAGAGAAAAATATATTTCCTGCTGTCTATCTTAAATGGGTGGTCCCTTATTTTTACACTGTGTTCCCTAGTTCTAGTCCCTTCCACACAAGATGAAGCATCTTTTCAGTATCTACCCTGTCAAGTCTCTTCAGAATCTTCTGCTTCAATAACGTTGCTTCTCATTCTTGATCTCTAACGTATACATGCCCAATCTGTCCACCTTTTCCGCATAAGATAACCACCCCCAAATCCACTGTTGCGTTTTCATCACCTGATGAGCTTGCTGGATCTTCTCTGATGTTAGCATGAATGATCCCCTAGAAAACAGTGAGCATAATTTGGTAGAGGAAGGAAACAGCTATGCTAAGTTCAGTTCAGTATAATTGCAAAGGAATGAGGGCAGAGCTAGCTAGAATGGGCTGAAAAAGAAATTTAGCAACAAACATGGTTGCAAAACAGGGATAAACTTTTAAGAAAATAACCTCATGGCTCACAACAAAGATTCATCCCAATAAGAAAGAAGGAGTCCAGGATGAGGATTACCAGGGAGGTTAAGATTGGCATCAAATTCAAAGAGAAAACATACTATGTGGCAAAGATTGGAGATAAGCCAGAGGATTGAGAAAGTTTAAAAACCAGCACAAGATAGCCCTATAAAATAGAAGAAGGTAACCTGTTAGGGTGATGTTGCAAGTAATATTAAGATAAACCACATGAGATTTTTTAAATTTGTAAGAAGGAAGAAGGAGGCCAAATTTAAAATAGACCCTTCAGAGAATAGGGCTGGGGAAATAATTACGGGGAGCCAGGAAATGTAGAGGAGTTGAATAAATACATTGTCTCAGTCTTCACAGTAGAAGTCATTAATAGCTTTCCAAATCTACAAAATAATCAGGGGGCAGTACCTTGAAAGGTTTGAAAGAGTTAATGTTGACAAACTCTGTTTCCAATGGTAAAAGAGTGAGAAAGAAAGAGGACACAGATCTAAAGTATCTTGTAAAATAATTGGATGCAAAAAACACAGACTTCATTCTTTGAATTGCAAGAGTCAGATTGCATGACTTGAAAAGGTGGTAAAAACACACCCAATAATAGCTTTGAAATTGAATTGAATAAATAATTGAAAAGAAATAAAATGCAAGATTATAGTGGCAAGAGCAACAAAGTGGAAATAATTCTACAGCATTCTTTTGAAGAACTGGTGCAGGCACAGTTAACCAAATGCATCCAGATGCAGTATCATTCTGTGATGTATAAAGCAGGATTAGCACTGGGGGGCAACATCTTGGAAGAACCAAGGGTAGCAGACACAAAAGTCACCACCATTTTCTCAATTAAGGACGAACTAATAAATTGCCATCTTGACATGGGTGCCCATGTCCAATGAATGAATTAATATAGTAGGTTATAGACAGCATCTCAGAGAGTGACTGGTGGAGAGGTTTTGGAAGGGAATTCCAAGACCTTAGGGTTTAGGCAGCTGAAGGCACGTCGACCAGGGACATGGTTGGAGAAAGCAGAGATGCAAAACAGACCAGAATCAGAGGAGCACAGAGATCCAGGAAGGATGCAAGGCACTAGGTTCTCTGTCTTATTTTTGACTACTGTCTGCTCTAACTCTGCTGCATAACAGGCATTTAATAATATTTGCAATAGATTATTGTAATTCTGTGTAAATAAAATGTATGGGTAAGCAATAACAACAATGACAGTAAACATAGTCAGTTATTTGGATCAGTTTGCTTCATTTCTTTTGTTAAAAGGCAAAGCCACAAAGCATAAAGCACAATACAAATTGAAAGAACTAGGGAAGATTAGCTTACACAGTAAATAGGCAACAATAAGCTTGGACTTTAAAGCTTGAAAATTATAGGAAAATCAAACAGGGTTTAAAGCATTTTTTTGTCCTTATAAAATTTCTTTGAATGTGCCTGGAACTAGTTTCTGTTACTTTGGTTGTCTAAGATATTTATGATATTTCTGTCTATTTGGCACAATCATGCAGCTAAGCTGTACAATGGATAAG
The DNA here is from genome assembly GCF_021869965.1 of Rhincodon typus. Classification (NCBI taxonomy): domain Eukaryota; kingdom Metazoa; phylum Chordata; class Chondrichthyes; order Orectolobiformes; family Rhincodontidae; genus Rhincodon; species Rhincodon typus. The sequence continues at coordinate 41,754,952 of NC_063332.1, read as the reverse complement.
AAGCCTGAGGGTAGTTTCAGAGGTGATTGACTGTCAATCATGCCTGACGATAAATTTGACCTCTGCATGACCTTAACAGTTCAGAAGGAATTTCAAAACAGATGAAATTGATTTTCTTTTACTTTGGATGCATTCTACCAAATTGTATTTTTGAGAAAAAGAGAGTTTTTGGACTTCTGGAAGGTTTCTTGTTGTAAATTTCAACATTTCTATCAAGAAGCACTTATTTGATTGCTACACTCCCAGGCTGAGTTGGCGGACAGTTCAAAGAGGTTTTATGGTGGGGAGTTATACCAGGAACAAAACTGCTGATTGAAAAAAATGGAGGAAAATAATAACCGTCTTATCAGGGAATTGTTTCAACTTAGGACTTACTGAACGTTTTGACAAAACCACCATCAGCCTAGAAATAAAATTTTTCAAGGTTAGAATCAACCTACTCTACAGAGAAGAAATGGTCTGAATAAAAGTTTGTGGCTGCATTTTGGTGTTTGAATATGGGACATGATAATGGCAGGGTACTACTGATAAAGTGGGGTCTACAAAATGGAACATACATGTTGATGCAGATGTGATAAAAGTAGTTTATCTTTTACAATGTAGATTTTAGATTTCATTGTCATGAGTACTCATTTTTGGAAGTACAGGAGTACAGTGAAAAATGTATAATGTCACCACACAAGATGCCATCTTAGGTACCTCGGTACAAAAAAAGCTTAGGTGCAAATTATTAAGAGAATGAGGGTCAAAAAGTTAAGCATTACTTCAGAGAATAGTAGAAAAATAGAGAAATAGGTGAAGTAGGGGAATGAGGGTACTCAGTGGTTGCTGGGCATCGTCTCAGGTGTGAGACCACTGTCTTCCTTTGAAGCAGTGACGGTGGGGACATTGGAGTGAAGAGGGAGGACAGGGAGGAGGATGGTCTTTTGGGGTCCCTGGCTAGGCAGAGGTGGGTGTAGGGTGTTGTGTGGGTGGTTCTGGCTGAGTGGTGTTGCTTCGGAATAAGATGTTTGGAGTGATTGGCTCCCTGCATTGCTGAAGAGACACCACTCAAACCACAGAAGCGTAGTTAGTTGGCAACTGATAGGAGTAAACAGGACAGAATGCCAGTAGACCACAGAATGATCGGGAGCAAAGGTTAAGAGATAAATGAGTGACTACATAAGTGAACAGGCACCGCGTGTTTGAATCTAATTTGTAGATATGTAATGTATGGCGAATTGATGTAATTAACTGCACAATAGATTTGATGTAATTAACCATATAGTTAACGGTTAGCTTGTAAACTCATGTGATTTTGATGTAAAGATGTATAAAAGTAGTGTTGCGCAGGTATTCTGCAGAGTGACCTCGATTGTTCTGCGAGACAATCTTGAGTTCCTCTCCTTGCTGTAATCAATTGCCACTTGAATAATCTGCTGTTCCTGCTGAACTCCCGATGTTCTGAAAGACTTCTTGCCTCATAGACCGAGGTCACTCCTACAATAGGTAATAGGTACAGCTACAACTTCCACTCCATGAAATGATTTCAGTTCAGAAAATAATATTAGTACCAAACAATTGTTAAAATTGCAGAGCAAAACATGAAAATACAACCTTTGGTTCTCAGAAATTTCTAAAATGCACACCAAAATGTCACTGAAAAGACAATGCAACAAAAATATTTTACAGTTTCAGGATGTGTGAAAGAACTGTTTACTTTCCCAACAGGAACCACATGGATACTTTCACCATCCTATTTTCTCCTCAGTTTGTGTGCCACATGTTAAAAGGGCAATCTGGAAGGACTAATGAGAAATGTTGTGCCATTCAGTTAATTGATAAATCTACAATAAAATGCTAGCCTCCATAACAGTGCTCATTAAATGTCTGAATTGTTACAAGCATCCATTAACATCAATATTGCCCTTTCTGGGGGAGGAAAACTGCTGTACTTAATTATGCCCAGATCTTCCAGATCAGAGACCATATTTGCCTGAAAAGCTATGCATCATGACCACTCTGAAGTCACCACACTAGTGGGAAGTTGAAATTCCTTGATTGTCAATTGTCCAGAGTTTGGAACTCTCTGGACAAGCTTCCAGTTGAGTAACAGCTAGAGATTTCAAAGAGTTCTGACTCAATTGCTTTAATAGTTTGAAGCAAAGTTAGAGAAGAAAAACCTGCTCTAATTCTCGGCCCTCACCACCACCAGCTCCCCACCAACTAACCTCCGCAGTAATCATGTTTAACCATCTCACACTCCAGCGTCCCTATTGGCAATCCCTCAATTCTCAGAAACTGATGCCCACACCCCACCTCCCGATGGACACTTGACTCTTCACCACCCCCGAACAGGAACACCGAAATATGACATTTTCTGCACCCAGATACCTGACCCATGCTCCTCAGGACACTCAGACAGTCTCTAAGTAATAAAGACATTAGATTCACCCCCATCCAGCACTGATTCCTGCCTGACTCCTTCCTCAAACTTCTAATACATTGCACCACACCTGATCTCCTGGATGCCCTCAGACACTTAACCATTGCATGCACCGCTCCCATCCACTTTGGAACTTACCTTCTCCCCATCCAACACCCCACAGGATTCACAAACATGGTTCCTATCATGAAAAAGTCCTCAATCTTTCTATTAACTGAAGATTGCTTGCCTTGGAGAAGGAAAAGCTGAAAGATTTACTAAAGATATACAAACCCAAGAGGAGTCTAGACAAAGTAGATAAAGAGGACTGGTTCCCACTGGAGGAAGAATTTAGAACCAAAAGACACAAGTTTAAGGAAATTGTTAAAAGAAACAATTGCACTATGAGAAAAAGCTTATTCATAGAGTGAGAGACTGGGATCTGAAATTCACTACCTGAAAGTGTGGTGGAGCAAAGTCATTTGTGACATTCAAAAGGCTATTAGATCATGACCTGGAAAAAAAATACATGGGTAAATGAATAAGCAGGTAAGTGATATGAGGTGAATTGCTGTTCCAAAGGGTCAGCACTGGCACCCTTGTTCTGTGTTGTAACCATTCTGTGATTATCACCTTCCCTCAGTGGGTAGATCTCTAAGATTTGCTTTATTTTGTGACATGCAGCTAATAACTTCGAATGAAATTCTCATGTCTTCTGAAATAACTACATAGAGGCCAGTATCCCATTGCCAAGTCACCCTTTATTTACATATGAACATGACTTTAGTACTGCTTCAGTCTAAGTTAGCTTTCAGAGCGTCAGTGTCGCTGACACGCCTCTTTTTATCTGTCAGCCAAGGCTCCCTGATTGGACCATGAGTCATAGTCATATAGCACAGAAACAGACCCTTCGATCCAACTCATCTGTGCCAACCAGACATTCCAATCTGACCTAGTCCCATTTTCTAGCATTTGCCCCATATGCCTCCAACCCTTCCTATTCATGTACCCATCCAGATCCAATGTTATAATTGTACCCGCCTCCATCACTTCTTCTGGCAGTTCATTTCATGAACACACCACCCTCTGCAAAGTTACCCCTCAGGTCCTTTTGTCATCTTTTCCCTCTCACCTTAAATCTATGTTCTCTAGTTTTGAAATCCTCTAATCTAGGAATAAAACCTTGGCTATTCACCCTTTCCATGCCCCTCCTGATTTATAAACATCTGTAAGGCCACTTCTCAGCCTCTGGCACTCCAGGGAAAACAGCCCTAGCCTATTCAGCCTCTCCCTATAACTCAAAAGCCCTCCAGCCTTGGAAACATCTTTTCTGAAACCTGTCAAGTTTAATAACATCCTTCCTATAGAAGAGTGACCATAACAGCCGTAATCAGGGAACTCATTTTCTATGAGTTTCATCTGGCTGACCTCTTAACAATTATTTCCATGCACAAGGACCCTGCTGACAAAATTCAGCAAGGCCAGTACCACCTCATTGTTATCAAGACTACATCGGCACTGTAGGTGAAAACAAATTCTTTTTGATCAGAAAATTAAGATTACAACACTTTTTTGTTTCACTAATGAGACTTGAGACAATATTTATTTTCCCACAATACAGGCAGACAAACATTTTTATATGCCACAAAATTCAAAGCTTTCTTTGTGTAGATTATTTGTACCATTCGTGAATTATATTTTACAACATTGCACTTTGGAAATTTAGAAATTTGTCAAATTAATTTGAATGGAAAGAAGTACTTGTTTAAAGAGGGAAATGATTTGAATAACAAAAAAAGTTGAACAACAGCAGGTTGTTCTGGCAGCATCTGTGAAACATTTTCTGTTTTTGTCACTAAAAATCTTTTTGGGGCTGTTGATTATGTAGCCATTGTAATTATATTTGAAAATCTGACAAACCTATAAGTAACAATAATATGAAATTTAAGCCAAGAATCTGAAAGCAATCTGTGGACACAAATGGAAAGTGAAGACACTTATTCTATTCTGTCTAGGGTCAGTTATTCATTTCTCAATATTTTGAAAATATTATTGAAATATTATTCAAAGTCCTGTCCCGAGCTACAACAATGATCATATGAAAATTATCCACAATATAGTAATGATGATGAGAGAGTAATCCAGGACATTGCTAGGAGAGCATAAAATGGATTACATAATGTAATTTAATTCGATAGTATGTTAATGGAAGACAATTTTGACTGTTTTCATTTATATGGTTACAAATAATAAAACTACAGAATAAAATTTCTCTTTGAGGAAAAATAGGATAATGGGCTCTTTTTTACTAAGTTGAGGTCCACTAATAAAATCTCATTCTTAGAAATTCAAAATTGCAAAACTCTGACTTTCTGTGATATCATTAGTGGATCATCATTTAGTACTCGAGAATGGAATATCAGTGTTGGTGTGAAGAACACCCAAGGTGCAGCACAGCAAGAGTAAAGCTCTGCCTACTTTGCCATACTGATGAGCTTCAGGCAACTGTTAATACCCATTTTCATTTATTGACAAAAGAAAGAACTTTGTTTGTTACAAGTTATACAATCACAGCATCATCTTTGTTGCAAAGCAAAGGTGCTAGATCTACTTTCTGGTAAAAGTCAAAGCTGACCCAAGGAAATAGTTCTCTAACCAAACCAAAAAAAAAAGTGAAGTCATTCCCTTTGGTACAAGAAACAAAGTGCAAAATTTATTTTTAAATGGTAAGAAATTGGGACGTGTTGATGCCCAGAAGGATCTGGGTGCTTTTGCTCATAAAGTTTGAAAGCTGATATGCAGCTGCAGCAAACAATAAGGAAGGCAGATGATATGTTGGCCTTTAAAACAAAAGAATTTAAGTTCAGGAGCAAAGATATCTTGCTGCAATTGCACAGAACATTGAGAAGTCTTGGACTGTATACAGTTTTGGTTTCCTTATCTAGGGAAGGATACTTGCCATAGAGGGAATGCAACAAAAGTACATTATTTACTTGCAACGCTTAACATTACTTGACAAATATTGAAGGAAAACTCAGGATAGAGAGTGGATAATATCCTACATTCACTTGTTTCCGATGATCAAAGATCTTCATTCAAAGAAAATTAAAGATTTTCCAAACATAAGGATTCCTTATTTCGCTGTAGAGTCAAAAGTGCTGTCAAAGCTCACATTATAAACCTACATACCAAAGGGACTTTTGTTTCTAGAAAAATAGACAAAACTAGCTTTTTATTGTTTGCAATTCAAAAAGTTGGTTTCATGATGTATGTTCTGTTCAAACTGTATGTATGTGATTGTGAAATCTATTATAAATGCTTTACTTGGATAACAAACCATTCCTATGTGACTTCCAGACCCTTTAGACCCTTTAGGCCTGAAACGTCAGCTTTCCTGCTCCTCTGATGCTGCTTGGCCTGCTGTGTTCATCCAGCTCTACACCTTGTTATCTCAGATTCTCCAGCATCTGTAGTTCCTACTATCTCTATACATTAAATTAGATTCTGTTCTGTTATCCTTCTATTCTCCATCAAACAAGGTAGTATGATGCTGGACAATACTACTATTAGGAAGTAAATGTACTATAAATAGTGAATGATGAAGAGAGGGGAAGTTCGCAAGAATTGGTGCAGCTAAACCTCCGCCTCAGATTTACGAAATTGGTCACTTCTTCTTCAGGGATCTTTATACCCATTTTAAGTTGTTAAATACTAGAACATTGAAAAGAACCAAAACAGACAGCTTTAAGATTCAAAATGGAGCCAAGCAATATGGTATAATAGATTTTATATAGTACAGCCAATCTAACAGTGGCAATTCACCTCATCAAAGTCCAACTGTTCTCCTGTGCCAGTGCCACCTTGCTGGACAATGTCGTCTCTGAGTCAGAAAGGATTAATATTTATTGAGTGCAATAAACATCACCCACTATGATTTCATGGGAACCACATAATGACTACTGTGCTGAGACCAATAAGGAATAGATGTACAACTCTGAAATCATTTGTGAAAGGAATTACAAAAAGTTAAACACCATTCAGTTCAAGAAAGAAATGTGGACCTCTCAACATCAGAAAGACAATCAAAGTACATTACTTTCTACCTAAAAGCTATCATTACAACAAGTGCAAAGAAAAAAACATTCAGGGACAATAGTGAAACCTTCAGATCAACTGAATTTATAAAGTCTTGGCAAAAGATGGTATAGTGGTAACTGTAACTACATAAATGAATGAATAGCAATCTAATAATTGTTTCAAACATGGAGAAAAGAGGAGAAGTAATAGTGGTTGCCATTGACATCAAGGCAGCATTTGACTGAGTTTAGCATCAAGGAGCTCTGGCAATGCTGGAGTTAATGGAAATCAGCGTGAAGCTATATGCTGGTTGGAGTTATACCTAGAATAAAGGAAGATGGTTGTGGTTGTTGGAGGTCAATCATTTCAGCATCAGGACAGTGCTGCAGGAGTTCCTCAGGGTAGTGTCCTTAAACCAATCATCTTCAGGTGCTTCACCAATGACCTTCCTGCTATCACCAGGTCAGAAAGTGGAGACGTTCATTGATGACTTGGTGGTGTAGTGGGCAAGGAAGAAGTACAATGCCTCAGAGTACAATGGGACCTTGATTAGATAGGCCGATGGGCCGAGGAGTGGCAGGTGGAGTTTAATCTAAATAAAGTGAGGTGCTAGATTTTGGTACAGCAAATTAGAGCAGGATTTATACACTTAAGTGTAAAGTCCTGGAGAGTGTTGCCAAACAGAGATCTTGCAGTGCAGGTTCATAGTTCCTTGAAAGTGGAGTCGCAGGTAGACAGGGTTGTAAAGAAGGCATTTGGTATGCTTGTCTTTATTGGTCAGTGCGTTGAGTACAGGAGTTGGGAGGTCATGTTGCGGCTGTACAGGACATTGATTTGGCCATTGCATTCAATTCTGATCTCCTTGCTATAGGAAAGATGTTGTTAAACTTGAAAGGGTTCAGAAAAGATTTATAAGGATGTTGCCAGGGTTGGAGTGTTTGAGCTATAAGGAGAGGCTGTATAGGCTGGGACTGTTTTCCCTGGAGCTTCAGAGGCTCAGGGGTGACCTTATAGAGGTTTATAAGGTTATGAGGGATATGGTTAGGGTGAATAGTCAAGGTTTTTTAACCAGGATATGGGAGTCCAGAACTAGAGGGCATAGGTTTAAGGTGAGAGGGGAAAGATTTAAAAGGAACATAAGGAGCAACTTTTTCACACAGAGAGTGATGTATGTATGGAATGAACTGCCAAAGGAAGTGGTGGAGGATTGTCCAATTACAACATTTAAAAGGCATATGGATGGGTACATGAATGGGCCAAATGATGAGAAATAGAACTAGATTAATTTAAGATACCTGGTCGGCATGGATGAGTTGGAATGATGGTCTGTTTCTGCGTTGTACATCTCTGTGATTCTATGACTGTATAATGTTAAGCACCATTCACAATGCCTTACATACCGAAGAATTCAATGTTCAAAAGATTAAGTCTGAAACAACTTGCTGGCTTAGGATAAAAAGGGAAAATAACATTTATAGGACACATGTCAGAAAATGGTCTCCTCCAAAGAGAGAGTACTTTTTTAAAAAATTCATTCACAAGATTTGGGTGTCACCAGCTAGGCCAGCATTTATTGCCCATCCTTAATTGCCCAGTCGGCAGTTAAGAGTGAACCATGTTGCTGTCGGTTTGGAGTCAGACGTGAGCTTCTATCAGGTCCCCTCTCAAACCCCTACACTCCAGTGGAAAATGCCCCAGCCTATCCAGACTTTCTTTATCACTCAATCCCTTCATACCTGGCAACACCCTGGTATGTTATTTCCAAACCCTCTCCAGCTTGATAATTTCCTTCCTATAACTGGGCAACTGGAACTAGACGCAATACTCCAGAAGAGGTATCACCAATGTTCTATACAACTTCAACATGACTTCCCAACTCCTTTACTCAAAGGACTGAGCAATGAAGGCAAGCATGTCAATTGCTTTTTATCCACCCTGTCTAATGCACTTCTTTTCTATCCCTCCTACTCAGATGGACAACTTCATATTTCCACATTTTATAGTCTATTTACCAGATCTTTGCACGATCACTTAACCTATATATATCCCTCCATGGCATCCTTTATATCCTCTTTGTAACTTATTTTCCTTATTTATTTTTGTGTCAACAAATTTGACAGTGATACTTTCCATTCCTTCAACTAAATTATTTATGTATGGTTTATATTTGAGACCCTAGCACCAATTCCTGTGGCATACCACTCACTACACCTTGCCAACCTAATAACGACACACTTATGATTAAGTTTTTCTTCCAGTTAGCCACCATCTTCCATCTTTGCCAATATGCTACTCTCTACAGCGTGAGCTTTTATTTTCTGCAAAAACCTTTGTGGCAGTTTAAGAACAGTGCCACATCAAAGCTTATTGCAGAAAATGTGAAAGCTTTTGATACGTTATATCCACTGGTTCCCCTTTATCAACCTCATATGGTACTTCCTCAAAGAAATCAAATAGATGAATTAAATATGATTTCCCCTTCACCACACCATGTTTGTTTTAATAAAAACGGAAAGAACTGTGGATGCACTCACCATCCTGACTTGGAAATATATTGCCGTTCCTACACTGTCGCTGGGTCAAAATCCTGGAATTCCCTCCCTAATAGCATTGTGGGTCAACCCACAGCAGGAAGAATGCAACGGTTCGAGAAGGCAGCTCACCACCACCTTCTCAAGGGCAACTAGGGTTGGGCAAGAAATGCTGGCCAGCCAGCGATGCCCACATCCCACGAAATGAATAGAAAAAACAACAGGAACAAAAACAGAAGTTGCTGGAAAAGCTCAGCAGGTCTGACAGCATCTGTGAAGAAAAAATTCAGAGTTAATTGTTCAGGTCTGGTGACGCTTCCTCAGACACATTGTTCTGAGGAAGGGTCACTGGACCTGAAACGTTAACTCTGACTTTTTCTTCACAGATGATGCCAGACCTGCTGAGCTTTTCCAGCAACTTCTGTTTTAGCACCATGTTTATCTTGCCTAATTACCTTGAATAAATCTGTGTTCTGCTTTAATGTCTTAATAGCTTATAACAGTTTCCCTAAGACAGATATTAACCTGTCTTACAATTTCCTATTTTGTGTTTCATTCCTGTACAAATAAAGAAGTGATTTGCTGATGCAAACTTTCCCCAAATTGCCTCCTACCTCTCCAATGCAGGTTCACTATGTACAAGGCACAACTCAGGAGCAGTCTCATTTTCCTGGATGACTGCAGCTCTAACAATATTTAAGAAGCTAGAGACCATTAAGACAAAGCAGTTCACTTGATTGGCAATCATTCCACTATCTTCAAAATTCATTCCCTGCTCTGACAGCACCTACTAAACCCACGATCTCTACCACCTGGAAGGACAAGAACAGCAAATGCAAGGTAACACCTCCACCTGCAAGCTACCCTCCCAAAGCCAAACACCATTATCACTTGGAATTAAATCACTGTTTCTTCATAGTTGCAGGATCAAACTCCTGGAATTCCCTTCCACATCTGGGTGGAATTACTACAATCCAGGGACTACAGTGGTTTAAGAACGCCACTCATCACAACTTTCTCCAAAGCCCTCAGGGATGAGAATAAAGTCTGGTCTAACCAGTAAAATCTGCACATCATGATTTTTTTTAAAAGCCTGATGAAAGACAGAGAATGCACCCAAGTAGCATAAGTTGATGACTGATAGCATTCAATTCAATACATAGGAAATTATCAATGAATAAATTATTGCAGCCCCTCTTGTTTTCAAACAATCAAAACATGCATCTTAAATTTTCTCCAATTGTGCTTAACATGAGGTCACCACCTATGATGAGATTTTAGTGGCCTTTTACTTTATTTATAGAGTCTAAGAATAGAAGAAAGTTAATATTGTAAGTTACTACAGAAGAAAAACCTAATGAAAATAGCTAAAGAATTTCTAATGGTAGAAAGGGATTTCAGACTGAATCTCGGGTATAAGATGTTAATATGTCTGCACCACTACCTTCTCTACGGCAACTAGGGACAGGCAATAAATTCTGGCCAAGGCAGCGATGCCCACATCCTATGAGTGAATAAGAAGAGTTGGTAATATTTAAATGTAAGGGAACGTGTGGCTATATATTCTGAATATTCGTAGCGAACAGTTGAATACTCTAGCCTAAAGTATTAAATGGTCATTTAGCCAGATAGATAAAGAACATGCATTGTGTTCCTTTAGTTATAAGTTGAATTTGTGTCTGCCACCAATAATTTCTGATGCTTATGATCTTGTGATTGTTTTGTTAGAAAGAACTTGCATACTGAAGACTTACCTCATTTGAAGTTGCCCTCTTAAGTGCCTCATTGATCTTAAATTCATATATATTTTTTGTGAAGTCTTTTGGATGAACTCCAACTAACTACATGCCCTGGATGTTAAACTAAATTGCTAAAACTGGCAAGCATATTCCATGCAGAGTCTCATCACTGGTCTATAATAGAACAATAAATCATCCACATTAAGCAGTCTTCTTCTTAAAATACTTGGGTAATATTGCTAGACTTTCTTCTATCTATGAGGACCTTCCATTTCGAGTGATTAGTTTCTGCAGTTATCTGTTGAAATGCATTTGGCTCATTAGGCCCATGTGGGCAGTGGAAATCCATTCCCATTGCCCATAAATCTTTACTTATCAAACCACATGTGTGATATAAATGTAAGTAATTGCAAGCATTGCTGCAGCTGGTAGTACAATACTAGCCTTCAATGCATTCAGGACATAAACATTGCTACAACTTATTAATATCTGTGGCCAAGGTTTTCAGTTTGATTAACCAGAAATGACTGCACTAGACTTCCATTAGGACAAATAGCATTGTAAAACAAGGAATTAATTAAGTAAATCAATCAGCTAGTTTTATTAAGGAGTTACTAATCCCAAGTGATATATTAATTATTCAGACAATAAGACTTCTTTGAGCCCTCCTTTTGTATTATTAATAAGATCCTATCTATCATCATGTCTGTTTTCTTCCTGATTTACTTGGGAACAAATTTAAGTGTTTAATAATTCACTTTTCAGCTCACCAATAAAAAATGTTGGCAGTTCAAGAAAAAAAGTCCTCCATTTTAACTTGTCATTTGCGTTTGTATTTTATTTTGAGACTTAACTGTTGAAGTGCTGAATTAATGTAAATCTCTGCTATGTTGCTGCCTGTATGAAACGTTATTAAATTATTTATCTTTGCCACAACCAAAATATGCACCTGGAATTTTCTCTTGATGGGCAAAACATGGGCAATTTGTTAGGTTATTAAGGTAGACAAACAGGAGGCTGGCAGAACACAGCCGGCCAAGCAGCATCTGGAGGAAATGAGAAGTCGACATTTTGGGTATTACCCATCATCAGGACTGGATGTGGGGGTAGGGGGAGCTGCAGATACAGAGGGGTGAGGTAGTGGAATGGTGGTGATAGGTGGACACTGGTAGTAGGTATGGCCTGGTTGATCGATGGGAGGAATGAATCCAGTTGGTAGCTGGAAGGGAGGGTCAGAAGGTGGAATGTAAGGAGAAGGTGGGGCTGGAAGGGGAGGTGGGGGATGGGTGGGAAGGCTATTTGAAATTGGAGACCTCAATATTGAGTCCTCTGGGCTGTAGGGTGCCCAGGCAGAAGATAAGGTGTTGTTCTTCAAATTTGCGTTCTGAGTCGCTGTGATACTGGAGGAGGCCGAGGACGGACATGTCGGAGGAGGAGTTTGGAGGCGGGGGGTGGGTGGTGTTGCAAGTCGAAATCGACGGTGACTGGGAGGTTAGGTTGGCTATTATGGGCCAGGCCAAGATGCTCGGCCTGGTCTATGTTTGGTCTCACCGATGTAAAGAAGACCACATCGGGAGCAGCGGATGCAATAGATTAGGTTGGAGGTGATGCAGGTGAAACTCTGTCTCACCTTGAAGGACTGTTTAAGGCCCTGGGTGGAGGTGAGGGAGGTGGTGTGTGGGCAGGCGCTGCATCTTTTACAGTTACAAGGGAAGGTAGCAGGGGGATTGGAGTGGTTGGTAGGGAGTGGGAAATGTGGCGCACACTGCAGAGTGGTGAAGGTGGGGAGTGGTAGATGTTCCAGGTGGTCTAATTGGTTCAGGGATGGGGTTTTGGGGGGGTTCTCGAGGACACTGAAGGAGGGGAAGCAGGAAAGACGATAGCGTGTGAGGGTGAGGGCTGGACACAGTGCGGTGGGGGGAGTAGTTGTGGGAGGGAAAGGAGAGTGGGCAGGCAGCGGACTGGGGAGTGGGATGGAAGATTGAATGGACGGAGGGAGGTGGGAGAGATGAGGTAGAGAGGAGGGAGGAGAGGTGGAGGGATAGGGTATAGTGTGGGTGTGCACAGACGAGGAGGGAGAGGTGTGCTGTGTAGCTACAGGAGGGCAGCAGGACCCAGGAGTGACCCTGTGGATAGGAGTCTGTGTGTTGATTAGGTTGTGATTTTTGCAGCCTTTTATTTTAATTTTCAGGTGAAGAATGGAGAACAGACTTAAAATAATGTTAGGAAAAAAGAACTAGATGGCAGCAAAATATTTCAGACCGAATCTTGCAAATAAGATGTAAATCAGTCTATTTATCAATGGCAAAATATCATAAATGGGGGCTAGGCTTTCTGAACATTCATAATCCTCCCTCACCTCCACCCAGGGCCTTAAACAGTCCTTCAAGGTGAGACAGAGTTTCACCTGCATCACCTCCAACCTAATCTATTGCATCCACTGCTCCCGATGTGGTCTTCTTTACATCGGTGAGACCAAACATAGACCAGGCCGAGCATCTTGAAGTGTTAAACCGACATTAAGTCTGATGCACAAATAAATCAAAAGCTTCTTACTTCACAATGAGTACCCAGAAGCTAATTATGCATCTATTCTGGCAAATGTGATATACTTTTTAACATTTCTTCTCTCAACACTGTCCCCCATGGCTATAGAAGGAGGAGAAGTAACGCTGGAAATGTCCCTGCTTTTTTAACTAAGCTAAATGAATATCAAGCTAAGCCATATCACAAGTTTAAGAAAATAAATCATTCAGAAAGTGTCTAGCACAATGATTTTGGACAGTTGGCCGCACAACCAAATAATAAGTAATCTATTTTTCTTGTACTTTTGATAAACTTATTTTATTTCCATCACAACTGCAGCCAGCAGTTCATTAGCAGAAATGTAAAAAAATGGATAGTAGCAAACCTGATAACTGAGGTCTGCACTGGATTAGAAAGAGCAAAATGAACTCCACTATCATGAGGCACTGAGACAACGGATAGAATATTCACAGGTCTTTAGACACAGGTTCGAGTGAGCAGGTGAAAATGTTATGTGTTAGAATCTCAATGTCATCTCATCCTCATTTGATTTCCTCAGAATGGGAGTGAAGGGCAGGGAAGCCTTTGCATCTGTAGGATAAATAATTAGGAAGTGATTGGCATTGAAAGCCAATTATGAGCTGCTATTATCTTAGATCTTGAATTTCCCAGACGGAAAATTGAATCTCAACATATTAGCAACTTGCCAGGGACATTGAGGTGAGAACACAGCAGGAAGAGTTTGCCCGGTGAAACTGACAAGCTGGGAAGGCTCTGATCAGATACACTGAAGAATTCTGATAAGACACTGCTTTTCAAAACACTTTCACTTAGAGTGCTTTTTACTGCATGACATGGGATTGCCAACATCCTGGAAAGCATGTCACCTGTATCACACTTCATAAGGGAGATGGAGTTGTACTGTTTGTGTCACTGGACTAGTAATCCATAGACCTATGATAATGCTTTGAGAATGCAGGTTTAAATACCATTAGGACAACTGGCAAATCATAGAGTCATAGAGTTATACAGCACAGAAACAGACCCTATGGTCCAACTTATTCACACTGACCAGATATCCTAAACAGATCTTTTCCCATTTATGAACCTGTACCTCTAGGTGTCTTTGTTTGGCAACACTCCCAATGTCCTACCATTAACTGTTTAACTCCTGCTTTTGTCTTACCAAAATGCAACAAGTCACATATTTCTAAATTAAACTCCATCTGTAGCTCAGGACTTAAATGCTAGACTTAGCAATAGTGACCAGGAAAACATCATTCATTGTCATAGAAACACATCTGGTTGGTGAATGTTCTTTTAAGAAAATCTGACATTTTTCATAACTCTAGCAAATTCTCCTCTAAGTCACGCACACCATTATTATCTATTTTGCCATTCCTTCACTGCCTGGAAGTCACCTCCTAATACCGCTGTGGAATTATTTACGCCACATAGACAGCAGTTTAAGAGAATGGCTCACCAGGAGTGAATTGGCCCCGTGTTTCAACTCCTTCAGTTACTGTAACAAAAGTCTTTTTAAGCATGAAATTACTGCAAACATTAATTAAAATATAGCATTCATTTATAGTAAACAGCCAAATTCAGGGTTTTCTTGCTGAAGGAAAGAGGAATTTTGTTTATTTACTAACTCTGGGCTGAATCTCACTTGTTTTTTTCTTGCTAAGCATCAGCTTTGTCGAGTTTCAGGGAGAAGCCTAGTCAGTTTTCTAGCCGAACTCACCTCTTCTAGCTCGACCCTATGGCACCCGTCTCATCTGACTCTGGCTCCAATTCATCACTGCCCGGATATCCCAGAATGGACTGGCATCCCTGGCACCATTTTTAAAAGGCACTTGGACAAAAATTAGTATTCTGGAACTAACCTACGCAGTTTCTGAGAAGCCCTGAAAATGGCAACAAAAGGAAATTTGGTGCCCCACTTTGTGGGCAGGGATATGGAGGTCCTCCTGGACAGAATAGTATAGATATCCTCTTCACCTGAACCAGCAGAGGATGCCATGACATCAGATCATGGCAGACTGGTTTGAGATTGCCACCCAGGTCAGTGTAGACTCAGCCATTTGGAGGAATGTCCAGCAAAATATAGGAAGGCCAATGACCTTCTCCAGTTGTCCAGCAGAAGTACTACTATCTTCTCTCTGATAACACAAGCTCAGCCTATCTCTGCTACTGTATCCACCTCTCACTAAGGCTTCTGCTCTACCACTCTCACTGTTGTCTACAACATCTCCCCTCTCTCATTGGCACCCACTCCAGCCCCGGACACTATGAACCCTACATGCCCTCTGCACTGCTCACTCACTCACTTAGGATACCTCCACACCTGCACCAAAAGTAACGGCTGAGTCACCCAATTTCATTTCCCGCAATACCTGACTCTCTCTCTCTCATTACAGGAGGAAAACATCTCATAATTGGACAAAGGAGTCATGGCAGGTGATGTGCTGCCTGAGATTCAGCTCTTCACCCCTTATAATGAGAGGATTCTGTCTGTCACTGACCATACCCAAGTCTCTGCACTCATATCAGAAGCTTCCCTTGACTTGACTGAGGACTGCTGATAACATTGTCAAGCCCTATTACTTTGCTAAGCATCATAGCAACATAGCAATACAGTGAGTTTCATATCTCCGGGTTAGGGACAAGGTGCAAAAACACAAGGCGTGGATGATGGGAGTATCCAGGCATATTCAAAGTGAATATGCACTAAGGGAGCAAACGAACAACCAGGGATGCAGCCTGTTTGAGTCCATGAACTGGTTGAGATGTGCCACAATGATTCTTAGAGGTTGGCTCATGTCAGATATGTGGACTTGGGGTGCAGGTGGCTGGTGCCCATGAAGTGTGCCTGAAATGTTGGCTCCTGGTGTACAACAGAGCAAGCAGTGAGCTGAACTCACTAGGTACCTGCTCTGACTTCCGTGCCAAAGATGCTCAGCATCTGGATTGTTCACATTGGGTGAATATTAAAAGTTACAATAGAAAGCGACATATTAATGAGGCAAAATCTTCAATTAATCACATTATTAATAAACAATAATCTTCCTTAATAGGCAATTGGTGCAAATCTTGCCATGGCACCTGGAACTGAGTGCAAAATCCAGCAAGTTATTTCTGATATTGAGATAGTCCTCACTTGACTTCTCATTTGATTCTGTGTCATTTCTCACCACAGCCACATCGTTTCAGCCCCTGAAAGATTCCACTCACTGAAAAAAAAATCATAAGATGTGAATTTAAATACACACACAAAAAAGGGGAGCGTATATATCACAAAAAAAGAATGTCAACAGTATGCAGTTTAAATATTCCATAGAGTAGTTAAGACGGTTGTTTTAACCTGAGACCACCAATATCTAATCAATGTCATGTGTCCTTGGCTGGAGTGATTTTTTTCAATATCTTTGAGTTCTTGGTGAACGAATGTCCTTCCACTTTACTTTATCACCTTTTTTGAAGAGGCTGAGAGAAACACGGAGACAGAGAGTCTTCTTGTTCACCTGTTGCAAATCCATTTCTCTTCTCTCTATATTCACAAACCTCTTGTATGGAATACAGTTCACATAAATGGTTCCTTTTTTTCATGCTGTTTAATCTGCAGGTGACTTTCAAGCCAATATGTGAATCTTCCAAAAAGACACAAATTAACCAGGAGGTACAGACCTGAGTTTCAATACTTTTTCTATTACAATGTTAATTTTGGTTCAGTTTGATTCTTGTTTATTAATAGTCAAATAAATGTTTATTAAAGGTTCCATTAATCTTCACCTTTCATGAATTTCACTCAACTTTGTCGGGTTACCACCGCAAACATCTTAATTTCGTAATTTCTTTTTCCAAAAATTACTTTTGCTCTTAAAAAGTTTCAGGTGCTAAATTCAGATGATGGAAGTTGAAAATTGATAGACCAACATAACACAAACGTTACAAGGTCAATTAGAATGGACAATACTGGCTTTGCCAACAATGCTCGTTTCTCAGAAACCACTTGCCTTCCCTAGCCGGTCAGAGAGCCAAGACACAAAGGGTCATAGAGTTTTTACATGGCAAGAGGCTTTTCAGCCCATCATGTCTGCACCGGTCATCATACATCCATCTATTCCGGCCTGTGTACACCATAGTGTTTCCAGTGTTCATCTAAATAGTTCTAAAAGGTCGCAGGCTTCCAACCTCTACCATTCTTTTAGGCAGTGAAATTTATTGGATAATAATGTGGAATATACTATTCAGTCTTGGGTTACTGATTAAAAATGGTCTGAGTGTTCTAGCAGAGAATAAGGTGGTAGGATTTCATCTATTACATAGAGTTGGTTCAAGCAGCAACAAGACAGGCAATAAAATGCAGTAGCTAAAGAAAATGCTGTGCAAGTTAAAGCTTTCTCACAAGTCCACTGTAATCTCGTCAATAACCAGTTAATCAAGAGGATTCACACACATTCTTTAGGAAATACAGGTGTTCAAAGACACTAGAATGGAAGCAATAGTGTATGCCATAGAATCACCACAGTTTGAACAAAGAGATCGTAGCCAGTCTGTACCTTAACACCATCCATTTGCTTTGTCTCCATATCCGTGTGTATCTTCACCTAGCAAAACTCTAAGGATCTCTGATTGAAATTTATTATCTGGAGTAGCATCTACTGTTTTTGATTGAGTGAGTTCTATACTTCTATAACATCCTGTGTGAAACAGTGTTTCTAAATTCTCTCTTCATTTGTCAAATTCTGATTTTAATGTTTAAAGATACACTTGACCTAAACTCCTTAAATAGAAGAACTTTCTCACTATTTGCCCAATGGTTACATTTCAAAATCCTAAAATTTTAATCAGATTACCATGGATCTTATATAATTCAGGGAGTGCAAGCCTAATTTATGCAATTTCTCATGATCTAACCATTGTAGTGTTGGTAAATGTTCAGGTGAATCTGTGTTGCAATATTTCGAAAGTATATATACCCTTTTGAAGGTGCAGTGCACAAAATTGTATACAGTGATTTATTGCTTCCTGCCACCAGGCTCATGGAAAAGAGTGAAAGTTCTGAAAGAATATATATCTGTGATGTTCAATTGCACTAGAGGTACATTCCTTGCATTTGCCATTACCAGAGTTCTCATTTTGATAGGGCCAGGTGCAATTACCTGACAATGTCAGAGGGCAAAGGACTGGTAGACTTAGGTTCAAAAGGGAAGCAATTACGAAGCTGTCACCAATAGTTTTTCACGTAACAACAATCTTTACTGTTGCTGAAAAAATAGCACATTTTGTTGAAGATTTTTATCTTGCTTTCATCAGAATAATTCACAAGAATACCAACATACTGATATGAATGTTGGTTTTCTCCAAAAATTGTTATTTTTGTGAAGTGTCCTGATGTGTACAAGTTGGAAATCTTTGACAAAATGTGTCATATTCAACTATAATCAAGTTCTCTACCACCAAACAACTGGAATAATATTATGTGTTGGATTAAATCTTATGTTATTTTTGGCTTAGTGAAAGTTGTGTCAGGTTATTATTGGAGGGATTCTCAATGCAGGGTATGGCAATGTTTGTTGTTGTATCTTACCAAACATTCCTCATTAACCACCTACCCTGTTCTAATGGAACGACTATGACTTACTCCCTTGAGACACCTATCTGGATAGCCCAGCAGAGAAGTCCCCAGATCTCTGACTGAAGGCTATCCATCCATCTCCCCAACCCATTAAGGGGGCTGCTAATGGATTGACAGGGCAGCACAGTAATTCGTGGTTAACACTGCTGCCTCACAGCTCCAAGAACATGGGCTTGATTCCAGCTCAGGCAAACGTCTGCATGGAGTCTACACATTCTCCCTGTGTCTGCATGGCTTTCCCAGGTACTCCGGTTGCTTCCTACAGTCCAAAGACGTGCAGGTTCGGTGGATTAGCCATGCTAACTTGCCAATAGTGACCAGTAATGAACAGGCTAGGTGGGTAAGCCATTGGAAATGCAGGGTTACAGGAATAGGGTGGGTCTGGGTGTGATGCTCTTTGGAGGGTCAGTGTGACTCGATAAGCTGAATGGCCTGCTTCCACACTACAGGAATGCGTTGATTCTGTGACTGACCGTGACCATTCTCTGGATGGCAAAGATAAGGACACCCTGATGGAAATCACCTCAACCAGACACCTGAGCATTGCAAATTCCCTGGATAGATATCAAAGATTGTCCTTGACTTTGCTTGGGCACCTTTACTGATAGGTGCCTCCAATGAGTTTTATGAAAACTATTCCGCTAAGACTTTGAGATATTGCTGCCTGCAATATGTAGTGCAGCATGATGTTCACCCCCTCGAATGAGGACTGCTGACCAGCAGGGCAAGCTGCCTGGATGTGTGACTGCACTAATCAGCACGGCAAGACAAGGCAAGGCATGGAGTATCCAGGTAGGTGCTAAGTGAATGGGCAGTCAGCACTGAGATGTAGCCTGGCTGGGTGCTGGTCCTGTGTATAGTGTCCTTTCAGTAGCTTTTAATGCTGTTTGCTGGCACTCCTTGCAATTGAGGTCTGTACTTCCTCAACATCGTGCGAGTGGAATGGAGTTGTGTTGTGATGGCCATAGGGGTTGGTAAATGTTGAAGGCAATGGGTGAGGGATGCACATGGCTAGTGTGCATGGATTGTGTCCCGAGATGCTGGTGATGCCGAACAATATGGAAACCGGTTACAGCTAGTGGCAGACTGAAGTCACGAGGAAACCAGTCTAGAGAATTTTGAGATATGAGAATGTTGAGAATTTTCAATGTCGAGCTTATATGTTGTATTTGGTTAGGCAGGAAGCTGAATCTTAAAGATGTGAGTTATAGCATTAGCAAGAAGTTTAACAAGTTATAATCTCTCTTAATTGGCAATGCAGGCAAATGCTTAAAAGATGCAACAAAATGGTCCAGACGTTGCAAATGTCCTTACCAGACCTCTCAACCAATTCCCTCACAAATTTTGCCGTAGCCCATATTGCTAAGACCTTTATAACATTCAGCCATTGCGCCATTCAATTTCAATGCAGTTTGGAATCCTCAAAAAGGGCGTTTGTGGTACTAACTTAAATATCAAGACACAGTCCCACACTACCTCTGCACTGTGGTAAAGAATTCCACAGATTCACTACAAACAGAGAGAAGAAATTTCTCTTCATCTCTGTCTTAAATGGGCAACCTTCACATTGATAAGACCTCACATTGTGTTGTGTGGCACTATTAATATGCTACATGGAACAGTCTTCGAACAGATCCAGCAAATCCAGGCTGAGTACCCATAAGACTATAAGAAATAGGGCAGAAATGGCCATACAGCCCATCTAATCTGTATTGCCATTCAATCATGGCTGATATTTTCTCAACCCATTCACCTGCCTTCTCCCTTTAACCTTTGACACCCTTACTAATCAAGAATCTATCCATCTCTCTCTCAAGATACATTCAATAATTTGGCCTCCACAACTTTCTGAGTTCCACAGATCAACGTCCCTCTGGCTGAAGAAATTCATCCTCATCTGAGTTCTAAGGGTTGCCCCTTCAGTCTGAGGCTGTGCTCATGGATCCTAATCTCTCCTACTTTTGAAACATCTTCTCCACATCTACTCTATCAAGGCCTCTCTGTATCCTGTAAGTTTTAATTGAATCCTGCCCTCCCCCCCTACTTTATCCTTCTAAACTTAATTGAGTATAGACTCAGAGACCTCAACTGCTTGTCACATGACAAGCCCTTCAGCCCCGGCATCATTCTAGTTAGCCTCTTCTGGACACCCTCCGATGTCAGATGCCTTAGCTACAAGACCCAGGGAGGCATTGTGGGCCATCAGCAGCAGCACAAGTGTCCTCCAATGCAATCTGTAACCTCACGGCCCAGCATATCTCCCACTCTACGTTTACCATTAAGCCAGGGGATCAACCTTTATTCAATGAAGAGTGTAGGAGAGCATTCTAAGAACAGCACCAGTCATACATAAAAATGAGGTGTCAAAGTGGTGAAGCTATGAAACAGCACTATTTACATGCCAAACAGCATAAGCAGCAAGTGATAGACAGAGCTATGCGATCCCACAATCAACAGATCAGATCTAAGCTCTGCAGCCCTTCCACATCCAATTGAGAATGGTGGTTGGCAATTAAACAACTCACTGGAGAAGAACGCTCCACAAATATTCCCATCCTCATTGAGGGGGAGTACATATCAGTGCACAAGTTAAGGTTGAAGTATTCGCAACAATCTTCAGCCAAAAGTTGTGAGTGGATGATCCATCTCGGCCTCCTCTTGGTCCCCAGCATTGCAGATACCAGTCTTCAAGCAATTTGATTCACTCCACATGGTATCAAGAAACAGTTTGAGACATTGGATCCTGCAAACAAAACAACACTCTGACAATAGTACTCAAGAGTTATGCTCCAGAGCTTGCTGTTTCCCAGCCAAGCTGTTCCACTACAGCTACAACGCTAGCATCGACCTGACAATGTAGAAAATTGCCCATGTATGTCCTGCACATAAAGAGCAGGAAAAATCCACACCAGCCAATTACCACCCCATCAATCCACTTTCAATCACAAAACCAGGTCGACATTGCCTGATTACCTTGAACTTTTCTAAGTGTCTTACCATAATTTATGACAGGTGTTAGGCCAACTGACCTATAATTTCCTGCTTTCTAACTCGTTACTTTTGTAATAGAGGAGCTACATTTGTCAACTTCCAACCTATTGCAGCATTCCCTTAATCGAGGGAGTTTTGGAAAAAGTAAACCCAACTCATCAACTATCAGAAAGTAGGAACTGCAGATGCTGGAGAATCTGAGATAACAAGATGTAGAGCTGGATGAACACAGCAGGCCAAGCAGCATCATAGGAGCAGGAAGGCTGACGTTTCAGGCCTAGGCCGGGTCTGCTGTGTTCATCCAGCTCTACACCTTGTTATCTCATCAACTATCTCTCGAGCCACTTCTTTTAAGATCCTAGAATAAAGTCCTTTAGGATCCAGACACTTGCCATCCCTCAGCTCCAATCATTTACTCAATAACATTTCTCTGGTGATTATAATTTTCCTGAGTTCCTACTTCCATTTGTTACAGAGGAGGAATGGCCAAAGCCCTCCGATAAGTAAACCAAAACACAAGCCCCAATCTGTTATGATGGGAGTAGAGACTCTCTTCTAATAATTACCCCTGGAACACCCAGATAAGCTCACCTTTCCCCTCATAATCTGTTAAAAGAGTGGTTAAAATAAAGAAAACCCCTGATCTCCACTTTACAAGTAACAATTAACAATTTATTTATTTAAACCGAACAATGAACAAATTAACAGAATTACTAACAAACCAAACAATTCCTCCTAGACTACTAACTACTTCCTGACTGCTCTAAATTCTACTGGAATGCTGTTCAAATAAATACAAGTCCCATTTATATAAACCCAATTAAAGACAACAATAAATTAAAACTTAATCTCTCCCAGTTCACACAGACTGTCTTCTAGAATATTCTGCTTTCTCTAGCCTTTCTTCTGTTGATCTTAGGTCACAAACATCTTGCTACCTCTTATTCTGCTGTCATGGATGTTTTTCCCTGTAATTGCTTCTGTGAAGACTTTTAGCTAGAAATGCCATGGTACTGTTTTAATTAGATGGTGCTTTCTCTGGGAGCAGAAAAGGTGTTGTCTCTTGGCATTTGATAGTTGGCTCTTTCCTGACTTTCAAAAAACCTGTCTTATATATTCCCTACGGCACATCAAATTCTTATAATATATTTGGTTTCAGGTTGTCAACACCAGCAGATTTAAATTTGATAGGTGTTCAGTATCTAAGGCCTTGGTTTAAATTGATTGGCTAAGTTTGAAAAGACTTGTTGTCTTGGTAAAAATGCTGCTTGGCTATTTGATACAAAATGTTTCCATTCAGATACTCTCTGTGTGCACCTGCACTTCAAACTGCTGGTCAGATATCCATTTTAACTCTAAGCTCTAAAAAATCACCATCTTTTAAAGGGATGATGCACTGCTTTTCTCCCACAATCATTTTTACCAACAAATTCTAACTTCCTGCCTTCTAATTCGTGAATACTCTACCCAACTTTGTAACACCTTCCATTTCTGGAATGTCACTTTTGTGTCCTCTACAGAGAAGACACAGTAAGAAGATGAACATGCTTACAATAGACTTAGGAGTTCATTTTAATACCCAATATAGGTCAGTCTTATTCAGGTTGGCATTAAAAAGCTAAATTTTGAAACCAGAGCTCAAGACAACTCAAACTTACCAACTTCCAGTTTTAACAGAGCTGACTGAGGGGTAGACAACCAAACTCACGTGTGAAAGGTCAGTTGGTTATTGAAACCTTTCAAGGTGACTAGCTGCTTGGATTTTAACTGTGATTTGATTTCTAATCACAATTTCCTCGGTTTGTCAGGCTTCGAGAGTCAAAAGGAAATGAGAAGATCTAAATTCCCGAGGCAAGCACGGTTACTACAATCTTTTTAAGCCAGGATGAGCAGGAATATTCCCTCCAGAGTTAACCTTTGAGCTCATCCACACAAACACTATCCTGCTTCCTGGTCATGATCCAACTTTCCTGGCCTGCATCTGCTCCCGACTCTACATGCCATAATCTCCCTCCCATATTACCACCGCATTCCCTCCAGCAGTGTTACTCGTTCTCAGCTCAGCTGCACCCATATGCAGTACGCTTTCCCACCTGACAGGTAACCCATTGGATGCCTGACACATTTGACTACTTTGTGTATAAAAAGGTTATTTTTTAATTTTATTTGCATCTTCTGCAATTTTTAACTTCCATTTCCTTCACATTGGAATAGTTATCTGAACAAGGAAAAGGTTATTTTCAGAATCTTGTTAAATAAAACAAAGAGCAGCTTGGGTATTGTTCATCTTCTGCTTTTACATTATTTAAAAACAAAAATCCATCCTTCTGTTAATCCCTTTTATTGATTGCAAAAACATGCAACACAATCACAGTCAATGACAATGAACTGATAAATAATATATTTCACGGTGGGTACCAATGCTTAATTATAACAAGGAAGATGCATTGATATGCTTCTAAATGTGAGCAGTCAACTACTAGTTCTTTTACATAGGCTCACACAAGCATTTGTGAATTGACTAAGAGGCAAATGTCTTATAAGGTCATAAGAATTATGTCTGTCTTATTGACAATTTCCTTTTCTAATGCAGTGCCCCAAGCTCCTCATTAATCTAGCTTTGCCACATTGTAAAACATCAATGACAACAGGAATTAGATTTTAATTACACCTGTATTAGTCCATGGCTGTTCAGTTTTCATTATGTTAATTCATGAGATTTACTTAGACCAGGTTATTGTTTTTATATCATTTTTCACTCAGCATATATGGGAAATAGTAAAAATTTACTCACCCCCTTTTAAAAATTTAATCATGCTCTAAATGTGGTCATTTCTAGCATGGCCGGCATTTATTCCTCACTCCTAACTGCCGAAGGAGGTGGTGATCAGCTTTGTATTTCGCTTGAATTTTGTTCCTGATGCAACTGAGTGACTTATTAGTCTCCTTCTGTGGGCATGTACATTAACGTAGAAATGGCCTCGTGCATCTTTTAGTGTGAGCAATACACATGTATTTGTGAAGAGGATAAACTGTAAATCTACCACAATAGATGAACCAAACACACTTTGGAGATAGCAGATTAGTTTTGCTTTCCTAGATGGGTGCAACTGACAAGAAAAATGTATAAAACTTCATTATGGATAAGTTATGATGGCTATAGAACCAGTATGATATCCCATGATGTGAATGTTTTTATAATGAATCATACTGTTGCTGCACCTTAAAATGTGTTGTGATTTCCATTGGTCTCCAAAGAGAAATATGTGGCCCTGTATAAATCAGGTGTAAACCAATGAACTGTCTGGAGACCTCTATGCAGTATTTTAAAATACAAGTCACCCTGCAATCTTCAGTACATTTGAAGACATGCAGATAAGAGAAAATGATACTTAGCATTTTTGCTTTAGTTGTTAATAACTGCACTGTATGTTTTTGGCAATATATTTGTTATAATCATCATCATGATGCATTCTCTTGTCAAAGTTGGGACGTAATGTTACAGTTGTGTAAGTTGTTGGTGAGGACATAGTTAAGCTGGAAAATGTGCAAAAAGATTTAAGAGGATATTGCCAGGACCAGTAGGCCAGAATTACAGCGAGAGGTTGGCCAGGATTGGACTTTATTCTTTGGAATGTAGGAAAATAAGGGGTGACTTTATTTGAGGTGTATAAAATCATGAAGGGCATAGATAGTATCATCTTTTTCCCAGGGATGGAGAACTGAAAACTAGAGGGCGTAGGTTTAAGGTGAGAGGGGAAAGATTTAAGAAGGACCTGAGGGGCAACTTCTTCATGCAGAGAGTGGTTCATATATGGCATGGGCTGCTAGAGAAAGTGGTTGAGGCAGGTACAATAGCAACATTTCAAAAACAATTGGATAGGTACATGGATGAGAAAGGTTTAGTGAAATATGGACCAAATGCAGACAATCGGAACTAGCTGAGTGGTCACCATGGACAGCATGGACCAGTTTGGGCTGAAGGGCCTACTTCCATGCTATATTTCTGTATGATTCTGACTCTAAAAGCATGTACTTGGTTTATAGGCCTAGATTTTCCACTGGCCAGGTAATCATTTCTGAAGTATAGATGGGAATCCCCACCGTACTACACTCTTAAAGATTTGCCCCAGAGATTGAAGATTTGATTGGGCAATTCCCCTAAGCCTAGAAATCTCTGAAAGTATCCATGTAAATCCCACAATTCGGAGGGTTCCACCGAAGTTAAGTAAGTGGTTAATGTGGGAGCAATCAACATTAAAAACCTAGTCCAGCCTAGCTCCTCCAAACCCTTTAGATCCTTACTCAAAATCCCCATAAACTCACCAGTGGACCAAAAATACTATACGTCCCTCTATCCCCTCCCAGAGTTGGATTTGACATTCCCTTTCTCTGGGCCAAATACCCCACTACACTCTGACGGTGACACTCCACTTTGGACAAAATATCTTCTCACAACTGGACCCATAAAACCATAAGACCACAAGAAATAGGAACAAGCGTAGGCTATTCCACTCATTGAGCTTGCTTCGCCGTTCAGTAGGATCATGGCTGATCTGACATTCCTCACGTCCACTTTCCTGCCCTTTCCCCGTAACATTTAATTCGCGACTGATCAAGAATCTATCTCTCTGTCTCAACCTTAAATGTGCACAAGGACATCTGCCCTAACAGCTCTCTGTGGCAAGAAAGAATTACAACACTCGGACAGAAGGAATTCCTCCTTATCTCAGTCTTATATTGGTGGCCCTTTATTCTGAAACTATACCCTCTGGTATCTAACTCCACCATGAGGAGAAACATCCTCTCAGCATTTATCCTTTCAAGCCTTTCTACCTATTTTTGAGTTATTTGCAAATTTGGCTACAGTGCATTCACTTCCTTCCTTCAATTCATGAATATAGATATCATAAACAGTTGTGGTCTCAGCACTGATCCTTGTGGAATCCCATTGGGTTACAGATCACCAATCTGAAGATGAACCCCTTCTCCCCAATTGCTGTTTCCTGCCCATTAGCCAATTCTCTATCCTTGCCAACGTGCTGGCTTCAACAGTTGACATGGTGCCCCATCAGAAACTACATCACCACTCTCTGTCCTGCACCTCCCCAGACCCTCCCCGCTTGTTGGACCCTTTCTGGTTGTCACACCGAATTCAAATCCCCTCAACCACTGGTAGCCCAACACCACACCTCCATCAAATCAAACAACCCTCCTCCCCTCTTATGGACCTGACAGTAGCCGCTGTCCCATTGGAATATAGCACCCCCAACCCCTCTGGACCTGATATCCATTCTATCCACGCGTCTTAGAATTTATATTATATCAGATCGCACCTCACCCTAGAGGGCTCAAGTGAAAACAACCTGAGTTTGTCCAATCTCTCTTCATACCTAATACCCTCCAAACCTGGCAACATCCTGGTAAACCATTTCTGTACCCTCTCCAAGTCTCTACATTCTTCTGGTCATACTTCTGTGATATTAGCACCTTTAAATTACAGAATACAGCAGCTGACAGCTATGAAAAAAGGGTATGAGTTTCAGACCCCATGAGATCATCACAGTGGGTGGTGCTTAAGGCACTCCTTAAGCCCTCATACCACATCTCCACCAAAGCTTTTCCTCCTTTATTAATGTTTTACGTTCGTGCATATAATTCCATTTCCAACTATCCTATCTCCACAAGTCACAAATTTGAAGTGTTCTGGAGGTTCCACTATTCACTTAGAACATGTTCTCTTCAGACTTGGAGAATGGTAGGCCTCTCGATTGCAAACTGTTCATTTTGATTAATTGCCTGAGTGCGAGATTTCAAAGTCCCTTGAAACGGGAGGATTTTTAATTCCTTGGATTACCTTTGTGGAGGCATTTTACCTGCTGAAATGGCTAATTGCTCCTTTGCAATGTTTGGAAAACCTTTACTCCCAAGAATTTCCTTCACCAGTGACAGTCAAAGTGTTGAAATGGGCCATCTGTTTCTATGCAGCATCCTGGTTTTCTGAACTGAACAGTTCTTTCTTTACTCCTGAAAGTTTGTGCTCTGGTCATCCCTTCTCAGTAGTGGTTGCTTCCATAGAATTGTGTGCACCACATTTTCAATTTCCATCAGCAGATTATTATTTTCAACCTGTCTGTAGGTCTGTGCTGAACTTTGTGTTTGGTTCTCATTCTCATTTGCCCTCAGCAATTGCATTATTGGTGAACCAAATGTTCAACTTCCTCAGTTCTGCTAATTGAGGATTTTTTTTGCTTGGCGTGACCTCCATCACAGTTACTGAGATGTCTTCCTAGGAGAATGAGCGAACGAAAATCTCTGCTTGAGCTTGTCTCATTTGAATCACCTCAGCATCTTAAATCAGGCTTGAATCTGTCATTACTATTTGTTCTCTGAGCTGCATTACACTCCAGGTTGTGTCAATTATAGATTCATTAGCTCAAGTGGGATGTATTGCTTATTGGCAATAGGCAAGGAGCTGGCAAGATGCAACAGATGTATGCTAAGTGGGAAGATTGTAACTTGATTGAGCACAAAATGCTGATCTTATGCCATTGCTGTCAGTTTTGCACTTCACAAGTCTAGCTAACACCCTCCCTTACTCTCACACGTTTGAACATCAATATCCTGGTTGGTGGGAGGGGGTGGAGTAGGTGTTTCATTAATCAGAAACTGAACTAGACTAGCCATACAAATATAATGGCTACAACAGCAGGTCAGACGCTAAACATTCTGCCATAAGTGACTCACCTACCAAAGCTGCCTGCTTGATTGGCACGTGACCCATTCCCTTTGTCACTGACACATCGTGGCAGTGGTGTGTAATATCTACAAGAGGCACAATCATAACACATCCAAGCTCCAACAGCACCATCAAAGTGGCAACATCTACCTTCTAAAAGGATAATGGGCAAGGTGAATTCATGGGATAAACACCACTTGCAAGTTTCACTTCAAGCCACTCACCATCCTGATTTGCAACTATATTGCTGTTGCAGGGTCAAAATCCTGGAACTGCTTTTCTAACTGGTGTATACATGACCCCAGACCCAAAACAATGTGGTTGTCTCTTAACTGCACTCTGGGTAATAAGGGATGAGCATTAAATGATTGACCAGCCAGTGACCAACATTTCCTCTAAGTTGCATGACTGCGCATGCATGCAGCTATTTCAAGGTTCCGTGTATTGTGATCAGTTTCAGTGCCAGAAGTCACTATCGCTCATGGACCTCAGAGGCCCATGCAGCTGTCAAAAAAAATAGGAGGAATGCTACCAGTGATGCCTGCATCCTACAATTTTTTTTTAAAACTGTGAGTGCCCCCAGGCCCCAAGGACTGCAGTGTTTCCAGAAGGCAGCTCACCACCCCTTTCTCCAGGGCATTTAGAAATGGCAATAATTGCTGGCCTATCCATCAATGCCCATATCCCATGAACAAATAATAAAAAGTTATTTAGCAATAGAAAGTATTGCTCATGAGCACTATTTATGTCAATCATGAACAACATATAAATTACTTGCTGATTACTTCTTTTATCTCTGCTCTCAAAATTGTCCTAATGAGTGCCAGATGAAAATCTTCAACAAATTATATATTTTTCAGCAATATTTGATATTGCAAGGCACTCAGCTACAAATGATCATGTGATAATGGACATTTTTTCTTTTCTCAAGAATACATGACAGATAAATTGAAAATAATTCATAATTGTGAAGACATTTCATTCACAATTTAGAGATTAAGTGAATAATTTCACTGTTACATTTAACCAGACTGATATTTCATTGAGATTTTACACACAAAATAGCAACCATTCTTTCCAGTCATAAAGGATAATAATCAAAGTCTGTGGACCAGAAACTACCTTGTTAACATCATACATTGGGTTTATAAGGTTAATCTCACACTTTCACTAAACGAAAGCAATAACCAAATTATCTTGTTTCTGAACTTATTGTCCTGAATTTTGCAATCATAAACTTGACACAGAAAGGTTATCACAAGTCCACTGATAGCTCTAGAGCAGTGAGTTGTGTAGCAATAACAGAAATAACAAACTTGACTATTTACTAAGAGGTTTTGGAAGAATTCACAATAATTTATGTTGCCTCAGCTATTAAAGTCCAAACAATCTTTTACTTTCAATGCATTAAAGGATTTCAGTACTAGCCAACCACATGAATCAT
Organism: Rhincodon typus; assembly: GCF_021869965.1. NCBI lineage: Eukaryota > Metazoa > Chordata > Chondrichthyes > Orectolobiformes > Rhincodontidae > Rhincodon > Rhincodon typus. The sequence continues at coordinate 41,724,860 of NC_063332.1, read as the reverse complement.
TGATAATGTTGTAAAACCTTGAGCTTGTCTCTCCATTGATTAAATTCAAACAGTTCCCTCAAGATAATTTTAGTCAACTTCACTTCTAAACACAGATTTTACTTCTCTACAGTCCTGGATGGATGGGAGAGTGTCTTGTCTACAGCTGTAATGTCAACAGAAGACCAATGAATACCCAAGAAAAGAAATGGGGACAAAGGGTTAATAAGTCTAAAGGACCAAGAGTCTTTGGAAATTAGGGGAAACTCTTCACTGCTTGAAGTCATGTCTAGAAAAGAGGATTCAGTTGTGAATGTTGGACTCCAGTCTTCTTGCTCCCAGAACACCTGACAGCAATATCGAGATCTCATAACTTCATAAATTTCCCTCCATCATAAGGTCAAAAGTGGGGATATTTGCTCATGATTGCATAATGTTCAGCACCATTCGAGGCTCCTCATATGCTGAAACAGTTTTTGTCTACATGAAGCAAGATCTGGACAATATCGAGACTTGGGCTGATAAATGGCAAGTGCAAATCATGACACAGGATGTCAATTACACAGTGTTCCATTCGCCTTTCACCAATCTGTGCAAGGAAAGTTCCCAGGTCTGATAATTCTATTCAATTTCAGTGGCAGCAGGTTGAAGCCCTTAAGAAGGCCTTAATTGGCCACTTAAGGGCTTCAATAATGTCATAGATGTTCGGGTGACCAGACAAACCATTGCCCTTTCTTCCAGTAGTGGTAAAATTGTGACAAAGCAAGAGCACAACAGGCACACTGCTGCCTGAGTTTTACACAGTGACCAGGGAGCACCAAATCAAGTATGCTGGCAAATCCTATTGCTGCCTGTCATGTTTAAATGTCCTCCAGCCTCAACTGTGATGTCCCTCATGGTCTGTACTTGCTCACGAAGAATTCTTACTTCATGCAAAGCATTGAAACAGACAGGGAGCAACCCACTCTGAAAGAACTATCATCCAACAAGATCTACTGCTTTCAGGGGAAGAGAAATTGGGGAGAGAAAAGATCAATCTGTCTTTCTCTTTTCAAACAAATTGCTAAATATTGAGTGAATGCAATTTTCTTAGGCATACTTTCAGATTTCAGACCTCTCTTCTTCAAATATTGTTTTTTTTTATTCCATTAAGCCCAATTATAAAAAAAAATGAAATGCCTGGTTTTGTATTCACATATCAAAGCAAGGAGAGAATTAACAGAATCGATGACTCATTTATTCAATTTTCTGTTTAATAAAAGTTACTACAGAATAGATATGCCCCATAAACATTCAGAACAGAAACATGACGGCATTATCTTGCCAGGAGGACAAAGCCCATAATTGTTATTCGTCTTTATGTCTGAGGATGAATCAGAGTGTTTGCAATTAAAAAGATATTGGAAACACTGAGCAAATCAGGTAGCACCTTTGGGGACAAACAGGGTTAATGGTTAAAATTTAAAAGAGAGGTGCGGCTCCTGAGGGCAAGACAATTTCTGCCATTTCTGTTCACTTGACAGGAGCCCCGTCGTATCCAATTGCCCTTGTTTTCAAATTTCTCCAGAGCCATGATCTTCCTTAACTCTGCAACCTCCTTCAGCTTTGCAATCCTCCTAGATTTCTGCACTATTCTAATTCTGGCTTCTTACGTATTCCCTGATGTTATTGCTAGCCATGCCTTCAGCTGCTTAGGATTTTAACTCTTGAATATCCTCCCTCAACTTTCCTGTCTCCCTACTTCAATATTCTTGTTTGAATCACTTCTTAAAATCCATTACTTTCAATGAACTTTTGTTCATTTGTCTTAATATCACCTATTGTGGCCTCGTGTCACATTCTTTGATAATGCTTCTGCAGAGCAGCTTGGGAAAATTTACATGTTAAAGGTGCAATGTTATTCTGAGCTGTTAATGCTACAGGTGAAATAACATTACTGTCTAATGATATTGCAATATGTGTCATGAAATTGGACTCTACCTAGTATATTTGTTCTTGCAATAAATAGCACAAAAACAAGTCCACATCTATTGCCCATCCTTTTGTTTTTCCCCAGAAGGTGATAAGTCTCTGAAGAAGGGTTGTGGACCCAAAATATTAACTCTGCTTTCTCCCTACAAATGCTGCCAGATCTGCTGAATTTTTCCAGCAATTTCTGTTTCTGTGTGTAAGGTGATAAGTTTTGTCTTCTCATTGAACTGCTTCAGCATTTATGATTCTTTCTGGTCCCCCCACCAATGTGTTAGGTTGATATTTCCTATTTAATTTCACACTGAAGAAATGTGACGTGCTGTCTGCATGAAGAGAAATGGAGAAGTGATTTATTCCCTCAATATTTCTACAGCTTTTTATGGTTCTTGGTAGTAGAAACTAAAGGGCAGTGAAGGTGTTGTTTGAGTAATCTTGACTATTTGACAAATTCTGTAATTTATGCATATTTGGAATACTATTACTATGAAAGTCCCCTCACTGTTCATTTAACGAAGATGCTAGATGGTTAGAAGTGAAAACGAGAAAAGAATTGTAGGTGGCTATATGGAATATTAAGACGCCAATACATAGCCCACATTTCAAGGCACCAATTCTTTTCAAAACTCAGTGCACAGATGGCCCAATAAGGTAAACATTTTGAGTTATTGCTTAAACATAAAACAAAAAAGAAAGAAATACAATATCCAACAGGCTAGGTGGGTAAGTGAGTGCAAATAGACCATGAAGAATATGAATGCACCATGTTTAAAAAGTGTTAGGCAGACTCAACTAGGAAAAATGTATAATAAGGTGTAGCGCTGGATGAACACAGCAGGCCAAGCAGCATCCGAGGAGCAGGAAAGCTGACGTTTCGGGCCTAGACCCTTAGTTCCTACTATCTAGGAAAAATGTATGGTATCACAATTATGTTCATTCTCCTAAGCTAAAAAGGACCATCTGTGCAAGGGTTGCTGTTCCTGAATAACATCCAATGGTCCTTACTGCATGTCGGAGGCTCTCAGCTGCCGACCACGTCATGCCATCTTTGGGTGCCTAGACTCCTGGCATAGCAGGAATTTCCTTTGTTCAGCCAGAAGTGGTGGAAAATGAGATCAAATAGGATAAGGCCTACTACTGGCTCATCATCCCTTCCAGCGGGAATTTGTCTTCATTCAACTGAGAAGTCAGTTACCTGATCTGTGGCAAACTCTGTAATCTTTAAGTGATAGCATTGGTGCAAAACTGGAGAAATTGGATGATGTCTCTATTTCCTGCTTCAAGTACTGTGACTAGCAGGGACAGGTAGCAGTGATACATGCTGGTCCAGAGATAGAAAGCCCACCATGGCCACTGTTGATGTGAAGGGCTTAATAACTAGCACCCCTCCTTCTCTCCAGAACGTTACTTTGAACTTTGCTCTGCTCCCTAATTTTCATTAATTTTCACTACTCAGAAACAGCAGGCTCATTCTGTTCAAAATACCATCAGAAGTCTGCTCTGCATATGCAGTGAATTCAGTCTCAGTGCAATGGTGGAGTTAGAACAACAAATAAACATCATGTCTTGTACTACCGCTGGTGATGAATTAGTGGAAAATTTAGCCCTTGGTGACAAGGCTCGCACATCAAGATGGGCAACTTGGGTGAGATACCAGAGATTGAAAGGTTGCTGTAGGGCTGCTAACATTATGAGATGGTACTTTTGGAAGACCAGAACAAGGTTTATATTCTTAACTATATCAATGTCTTTTTGTTCAGGTGATGATAAAGAGGTATATTCCATAATCATATCTTATTTCCTGAGGAACCAAGATAAAAAGCCAATCAATAGTGCAGGGTGCCATCCAAGCAGAAAGGTTTGCTACTGTTGATTGGGATGGGTTAAATTAGTATGGCTGGGGAAGGGTAGGAAACAGAACAGGTCAGTGGAATGATGGAAGAGAAGGTATAGGTTGTCAGGTAAGTCCAATTGGATGAACAGGCAGGGCCAGGTTAATGAATATGGTGGGTCTGAAGTGTATTTATTTTGATGCAAGGAGTGTATTAGGTAAAGCAAATGAGCTTAGAGCCTGGATTATTGCATGGATCTACAATGTTACAGAAACTTGGTTGCGAGAAGGCAGGACTGACAGCTCAACGTGCCAGGGTTTAAATGTTTCAGGAATGATAATAAGGGGGTGGGAGAGTTACATTACTGGTTGAGGACAATGTCACAAAAGAAAACATCTTGAGGACTCATCCATGTAATTAGAGCTCAGAAATGAGAAAGGCGCAATCACTACGATGGGGTTAAAATATTGATCTTACAATAGCCAACAGGAGATAGCGTAACAAATATGTAAGCAGATCCTGGAGAGATGTGAAAGCAACAAGAGTTGGTGTAGAGGTTGATATTGAAATTGACTGGGAGTTACTTTGTGCCAGGGGCTTGGATGCGACAGAATTTGTTTGGTGCATCCAGCAGAGTTTCTTAAAGGAATATGTAGATAATCCAACTAGGGAAGCATCCGTACTAGACCATATATTTATTTGAATAATCCTAATTGAAACTGCAGTAGGGTAGCATTTTGGGAACAGTGATCATAATTCCGTAAGTTGTAAGATTGTTATGGATAAGGATAAAATTGGTCTTTAGGTGAAAGTGCTAAATTGGGGGAAGGTTAAATACAACAACATTAGGCACAAACTAGGTTGTTTGAAGGTAACTACACATCTGACATTTTGGGAGGCTTTTAAAAAAGAGTTAATCAGAATTTACAACCAGCATTTTCCCAAGAGGACGAAAGATAAGGATGGCAAGATTCAGGAACACTGGATGACGAGAGATATTGAAAGTTTAGTCAAAAAGAAAAAGGAAACATATGTAAGGTTTGGAAAATTGAAATCAGACAAGGTCCTTGAGCAATATAAAGGAAGCAGGAAAAATCTTAAACAAGGAATTAGGAGGAAAGGGGGCATAAAATGTCCTTGGCAATTAACATTAAAGAGATTCCCAAGACATTTTTTCTGTATATTAAAAACAAGATGGTAGCTAAAGAAAGAGTAGGTCCAGTCAAGAGCAAAGGGAGGAATTCATACATGGAGCCAATGGAAGTGGATGAAGTCCTTAATGAGAACTTCACATCACCAACGAGAAGGAAATGGACGATGTTAAGATGAGGGAGGGGTATGTCGATATTTAGGAGGAGGAGGTTTTGGCCTCTTGAAAACCATCGAAGTAGATCGCATGACCTGATGGAATCTATCCCAGGATAGTGAGGGAGGTAAGACAAGAGATTGTAGGGGCCTTGACAGAAACCTTTGCATCCTTTCTTTAGCTGCTGGTGAGATCCCAGAAGACTGGAAAATAACCAATATTTCTCTTTTCTTTAAGAAGGGCAGCAGGGATAATCCAGGAAAATATAGGTTGGTGAGCCTTACATCATTGGTAGAGAAATTATTGAAGAAGATTCTTAGGAACAGGATTTACTCACATTTGGACAGAATGGACATATTAGGGATAGTCAGCATGGCCTAGAAATAGTGGATGCATTGATGATCATTTTCGAGCATCCTGTAGACTTGGAAGTGTTCCAATAGACTGGAGGGTAGCTAATGTAACTCCACTCTTTAAAAAAGGACAGGGAGAGAAAATGGGGGACTGTAGGCCGGTTAGCCTGACATCACTGGTGGGGAAAATGCTAGAGTCAATCATTAAGGACGTAATAATTGAGCATTTGGAGAGCGGGGACAGAATTGGTCCTAGTCAGCATGGACTTGCTAAAAGGAAATTATGCTTGAGAAATCTTCTGGAATTTTTTGAGGATGTGACCAATACAGTACACAATGGTGAATCAGTAGATGTTGTGTATCTGGACTTTCAAAAGACTTTTGACAAGGTTCGACACAAGAGATTAGTAAGGAAAATTAAAGCTCATGGTATCAGAGGCAATGTATTGACATGGATAGAGATGTTTGGCAGACAGGAAACAGAGAGTCGGAATAAATGGGCCCTTTTCAAAGTGGCAGGCAGGGACTCGTGGGGTGTCTAGTCTGAAAAAGGACGTTTTTGCTATTGAGGCAGTCCACCAAAGGTTCACCACACTGATTCCCAGAACAGTAGGACTGACATATGAGAAAAGATTGGATTGACTGGGAGTATATTCAGTGGAATTTAGAACGATGAAGAGAGAATCTGTTAGAAACATAAAATCCTGATGGGACTGGACAGGCTAAATACGGGAAGAATATTCCCAATGTTGGGGAAGTCCAGAAGAAGGGGTCACTTTCTAACAATAAGGTGTAAGTCACTCAGGACTGAGTTGAGGAAGAATTTCTTCACTCAGAGAATTGTGAATCTGTGGAATTCTCTACCACGGGAAGCTGCTGGGGCCAGTTCATTAAATACATTCAAAACAGAGCTGGACATGGCCCTTGAAGCTAAAGCGATCAAGGGGTATGGGGAGAGGGAATGAATGGGATATTGAGATTGCATGATAAGCCATGATCATATTGAATCGTGGTGCAGACTCGAAGGGTCGAATGGCCTACTCCTGTGCCTATTTTCTATATTTCAATGTTTCTTTGTGCAGGGGGGGTCTTATCTCACAAATTTGATTGTTTTTCGAGTAAGTGACAAAGATGAGTGTTAAGGGTAGTGCAGTGGATGTAGTCTACATGGACTTTACCAAAGCACTTGACAAGGTTTCTCATGGTCAGCTGGTCAATTGGATTAAGTCACAAGGGATCCATGGTGAGTTAGTACGCTGGATACAAATTGGCTTGGTCATAGAAGACAGAGGGGAGTTGTGGAGGGGTATTTTTTTGGCTAGAAGTTGGTGACCAGTGGTGTTGTGTGAGGATCAATTCTGAGAACTCTATTGTTCATAATAAATATGAATTACTTGGCTGAAAATGTAGGTGATCTGATTCATAAATTTTCAGATGACACGAAATTTGGCAGCATTGTAGATAGTGAGGAAGGCTGTCAAAGGATATAGTAGGATACAAATCGGTTGGAAATTCGGGCAAAGAGATGGAAAATGGAGTTTAATCGGGACAAGTGTGAGGTAATGTATTTTGGGACATCAAATGCAAGAGGAAAGTATACAGTAAATAGCAGGACCCTTGTGAGCATTGATACATGGAGGGATCTTGGTGTCCAAGTCCATAGCTCCCTGAAAATGGCAAGACAAGTGGATAAGGTAATAAAGAAGACATATGGAATGCTTACCTTCATTGGTTGGCACATTGCATATTAAACTCATGTTATAGCTGTATAAAACTTCAGTTAGTCCAGTTTTAGAGTACTGTGTGCAGTTCTGGTCACTACATTACAGGAAGGATGTGGAGTCTTTGGAGAGGGTGTGAAAGAAGTTTACCAGGATGTTGCTTGGACTGGAGTGTATTAGCTATGAGGCAAGGTTGGATAAACTTGGATTGTTTTCACTAGAGTGTCAGAGACTGAGGGGTTATCTGATAGAAGTATATAAAATTATGAGAAGCATAGGTAGGGTGGATAATGGGAGTCTTTTTCTCAGGGTGGAAATGCCAAATACTAGGGGGCATATAAACCTACAGAAAATTGAGGGGGAAAAGTTTAAAAGTGCTGTGTGAGGCAGAAGGTGTTTAGTGCCTAGAACGTGCTGCTAGGGAGAAGAAGCAGATATAATAGCAACATCTAAGAGGCATTTAGACAGACACATAAGCAGGCAAGGAATAGAGGGATATGGACCATGTGCTGGCAAATGGGATTAGTTTAGAATGGCATCATGGTCAGCACATACATGTTGGGCTGAAGGGCCTGCTCCTGAGCTGTTCCATTCTATGTTGTTATTCTAAGTTCTGAGATGTATCAAGCTTTTTGGAATTTTTTTTCTGCGAGGCTGAATGGGTTTTCAACAATTGCCAAACCACATTAAAAATCTAACCCACCCTATTGTGTCTCTCGTGTCTAAATTCCACCCATTGTTCCTGGAACAACTCACCACTCAGCAGATATCCACCGAAACATTGGCATCCTTTGTGCCAGCACCCTTTTTAACAACCCATGTGCATGCAGATGAGCACTGGCATTGACGGACAGAATCAGAACATGTCAGAGAAGGATAAGATGGCACAGCATTCTTCCAGCAGGGACATGGAGGTCCTGGTGGATGGAGTGGACCAGAAGAGAGGTGACCTTTGTCCACTGGGCCAGCAGAGGAGGCCATATGCCCAAACCTTGCCAGCCTGGTCTGGCATCACCACCTGCATCAGTGCTGTCTCTAGGGGGCAGTGGGGAGGCCAGCAATGCAGAAAGAAGGACCTTTTTTGCTCTGTCACTGTAAGTGCCACACTCTTCTCTTTGCAACCTCTCATTCTCTCTATCTTTGATACAGCATCCATCTCTCACAAGACACAATCACTGTCTCTACTACATAGAACATCTTCCTTTTTTCTTGCTCTTGTTGCACCACCACAAAACACCACAATCTCCCACATCGCTAACTGTATATCCTCTGTTCTGCCTCCACAGTGCTTCAGTTCACCTCACCATATATCGTCCACATTCTCCAGTACTAACAGCCATGCTACACATTGGAATCTCGCTCATTCTCCCCATTAGATCATTGCAGGAGAAGACAGCCCACAACATTGTACAGAGAGCCTGGGCAGGTGGAAAGGTATCTGATATCTGTGTCTTCATGCCAATGAGAAGAAAATCCTGGCCCAAGAAGGACAAGACTAACACTGCTCCTGCAGGGATGCAGAAGCATCCATATCATAAAACCATAAGAGGTAGGAGCAGAATTGGGCCAATCAGCCCTTTGAGTCTGCTCCACCATTGGATCATGGCTGAAATGTTTCTCAACACATTCTACCCATAACTTTTGATTCCCTTGTTAATTAAGAACCTGTTTATCTCTGTCTTAAATACATTCAATAAGTTGACCTCTTCAGTCTTCTGTGACAATGAATTCGACAAATTAACTACTCTCTGACTAAGAAATTCCTCCTTATCTCAATACTTAAGGGTTATCCCTTCACTGAGGCTGCGCCCTTAGACCCTAGACTCTCCTTCTAGTGGAAGTATCTTCTTCACATCCACTCTATCCAGTCCGCTCAGTAAGCTGTAAGTTTAAATAAGATCCCCATCCCTCATCATTCTAAACTCCATTGTGTGCAGACCCAGCATCTACAATCGCTCTTCACATGACAAGCCATTCAGGCCTGGGATCATTCTTGTAAGCCTCCTCTGGACCCCCTCCAAGGCCAACATTTCAACACTGGGACCAAAACTGTTCACAATATTGCAATTTTTAATCAGAACCTTATACAGCATTAGCAGTCCATTTCTGTTCTTGTATTCTAGCCCTCCCAAACTGAATGCTAACATTACATTTGCCTTCCTAACTGCCAACTGAACCTTCATGTCAACCTTAAGAGAATCCTGAGCTCAGACTCTAAGTCCCTTTGTGTTTCAGATTTCTGAAGACTTTCCCGAAGACTATTTAGAAAATAGTCCACATATTATTCTTTCTTATCCCTTTATCCCCACTCTCTGCCTTCTGCCAGTCAGCTAATCCTCTATCCATGCCGATACTCTGCCTCTAACACCATGGGCTCTTATCTTATTTAGCAGCCTTCTGAGCAGCACCTTGTCAATGGTCTCTGGAAATCCAAATAAATCACAACTATTGCTTCATCTTTATCTAACTTGCTCATTATCTCCTTGAAGAATTCTAACAGATTTATCAGGCATGATCTCCCCTTGACAAAACCGTGCTGACTCCACTCTATTTTACTATGCACTTCCAAGTACTCCACAATTTCCTCCTTAGTAATGGTCCGTAATATCACACTAACGATCAAGGTCAGGCTAACTGGCTTATGGTTTCTTGTCTTCTGCCTCCTTCCCTTCTTAAATAGGGGTGTTACATTAGCCATTTTTCACTTCTCGAGAATTCTCTCTGACTCCAGCGAATCCTGAAAGATTGCCTTCAATGTCTCCACAATCTCCTCAGCTATCTCCTTCAGAACTCTAGGGCGTAGTCCTTCTGGTCTGTGGATATCAGTGATGGCCACTACACTCACTTCTGCCACCTGACTGTCTTGAAGTTCTGGTATGCTAATAATGTTTTCAACCGTGATGAAAGGTACTTACTCAATTCCTCTACCATTTCTTTGTTCCTGTTACTACTTCTCCAGCCTCATTTTCCATCAGCCCAATGTCTAATATTGCCTCTCCCTCACCTTTTATGTATCGAATAAAAACTCTTGCAAGCTAACTTAGCCTCATATTTTATCTTCTCCCCTTATTGAATTTTTTAGTTGTCCTTTGCAGGTTTTTAAAAGCTTCACAATATTGTAAACTTTTTCTTTTGCTTTTATGCTGTTTCTAACTTACCTTGTCAGCCATGGTTGTCTTCTCCTCCCTTTAGAATGTTTCTCTTCCTTGCAATGAATTTCTGCTGTGCCTCCTGAATTACACCCAGAAACTCCTGCCATTGCTGCTCCACTGTCTTCCCTGTTTGGCCCCCTGTATAATCAACTCTAGCCAGCTCCTCCCTTGTGCCTTTGTAGTTACCTTTACTCAATTGTAATACCGTTACAGCTCATTCAAGCTTCTCTCCCTCAAACTGCAGGGTGAATTCTATCATATTATGGTCACTGCCCCCGAGGGGTTCCTTCACCTTAAGCTCCCTAATCAAGTCTGCCTAATTACACATCACCAAATCGGGAATTGCCTGTTCCCTAGTGGACTCTACAACAAGTTGCTCCAAAAAAAAGCATCTCATAGACAATCCATGAATTCTTTTTCTTGGGATTTGCTACCAATCTGATTTCCCCAGACCACCTGCATATTGAAGTCCACCATGATGATTGTAATAGTGCCTTTCTTACATGCCTTTTCTATTTCCAGATTTATTTTCTTCCCCACATCCTGACTACTGCTAGGAGGCCTGCATGCAACTCACATCAGGGTTAGTAGGAACTGAAGATGCTGGAGAATCTGAGATAACAAGGCGTAGAGTTGGATGAACAGAGCAGGCCAAGCAGCATCAGAGGGGCAGGAAAGCTGACGTTTCGAGCCTAGACCCTTCTTCAGAAAAGGCCCAAAATAACAGCTTTCCTGCTCCTCTGATGCTGCTTGACCCGCTGTGTTTATCCAGCTCTACACCTTGTTATCTCACATCAGGGTCTTTTCTCCTTTGCGGTTCCCCAACTCTACCCATACAGGTTCTTTGCCTTCCAACTCTATATCATTTCTTGCTTTTGATTTAATTTTATTTCTTACTAACAACGCAAACCTCTGTCCATCTGCCTGTCTTTTTTGATAGGACGTGTATCCTTGGATATTTAGTTCCCAACCTTGTTCCCCTTGTAGCCATGTTTCTGTGATACCCTTGCCACCATACTGCCAATTTCAATCCTCACTATAAGCATTTACCAAGCTACATATACTACGTGTATTTATGTACAACACTCTCAGTCCTGCATTGACCCCCTCTTCCCTTCTCATAGTTGTCCCCTATCTGCTATGACACAAGAATGACACCTAGGCACAAGCATGACCCTGTCCAGTCCCCTGGACTGGTATCGAAGGCTGCCTTTCAATTTATTGTATTAGGACCTCTAACTGATGTATGGCTCCAAGGCCTTCAGTGAGAACCACTCCCCTAAGACTTTGAGATATGGTTAGCTGCTTGTTGCACATGCAATGCTTTTGCTGTAGAAGCTGCTGGTACATGGTGCAAGTATAAGGTTAATGAAGCACACTGCTGTTCAAAAGAGATGTGCTCCCTGACCTGAGGACTGCTTCACAGCAAGGCAAGCTGCCTGTTTTTGATGACTGTGCTTGCAAGATTAGCAAGGCAATGCAGGGATAGTATGTGCATGCACGTAGGCCTAAATGAGCACTAAAAGAGCAAGCAAGTATCCTTAAAATACACCTGTCCCTAAGCACAAACTATCCCCATTGCAGCCTTTTAATTTTAGTTGCAAGTGAACCAAGCAATGTAAGTTTGTATGCCCAGAAAGCGCTGCCAGTGAACAGTAGAAGTGCCAAGATGGTTATGATGGGTTGGCCAATATTAGATGCCAGTGTCTGTGGAGGCAGGGTGTATGTGGCTGGTGCTGATGATTGTGTTTTGGACTGTGGTTCAGTCAGAGCCAGCATGAAGGTTGCTCAGTGCAACTGGTGTGATGAATCCACGAGATACATGCTTTGGTTTCCTGGTATAGTTTTCCCGCTTGTTGGTAAGATATAAGGCTGAATGTTAGTGAGTCAATTTGCAGTGTTAAAATTGCATTTAAGAAGCATTAATCCCCATCAATTATTATCTCACTGTTGCCAAGCGAAAATCTCATCACGCTGCTTGTGAAAGGCATAGATGTTGGAGCAAGATGAACTAGACAACGAGATTTATCTCACTGGATTTTCTATTGGATTCTGCCAAACATAGTCCTCATCGCTCAGACCCCTGTAATATCCTGCCCCAAGTCTTCAAAGAACACAAAGAAACAAGACATTCATATTGCCATTGAAAGATATGGAGAGGGTAACAAACGGAATGGTTCAGCCATTGAATCGAAAGATGACTGGGACTTTATGCACTGAGGGCATGCAGTCTGATGAACAGTGGAATCATCGTCAAAAAAGTGGACAGGGCTGGATGATGAGCACAGGGGCTTATTGATATGGAGAAGCAACAGAATGGGAGTGAGGGCAGAGCCCTGGGGAACCCAGAATTAATGGAAAAGAAGACAGTGGATGAGTTATCGACTATAGTACAAATGGAGTAATTTCAAAGGAAATTGGATAGCTGTGAATATAGCTTTGGTAGGATGTCCTATAATGGTAGCTCATTGAGAAACACATGATGCAGGATAACGTCAAAGGGTTTTGAGGGCTTTCAGCCAATGATAAATGGATGAAGCAGTGGTTAAATTAAGGATGGAAATAACTAAAGCAAACATACATATCACTGCATCAGAAAGTAACATAACTCATGGGAATTATAAGTCATATAAAACATAGCACTGAGGATGCATTTTAGACACTTCCTTGGCCAATGATTAACAAACACAGCTCATGTCAGTATGTTATTCATTTCCGTCGCAACAAAGTGAACAAAAGTGTTTACATCTCATCAGTCTGAGCTGGAATGATTTCCAGATGAAAGGACACTGGGTTATGCCACTCTGTAGTGTTATTTTGAGTTGTTTAAAAACTGATGTGGCTGCCATACTTTAAACAGCAGGCAAGAGCAAAAGAACAAAAGTAACAGTATCAAAAAGATGCGGCAAATCCTGTCTGCAACAACTGCTGACAAAGAAGCAGAAATTTGGTATTAATGGAATGGTTTCAGCAGGGGCTCACTCACAAACACAAGAACACAAGAACTAGGAGCAGGAGTAGGCCGTCTGGCCCTTCGAGCCTGCTCCGCCATTCAATAAGATCATGGCTGATCTTTTCGTGGACTCAGATCCACTTACCCGCGTTCTCACCGTATCCCTTAATTCCTTTATTGTTAAAAAAAAATCTACCTTTTTTTTAAAAGAGTTTCCTGAAGTAGCGTCAACTACTTCACTGGGCAAGGAATTCCATAGATTAACAACCCTCTGGGTGAAGAAATTCCTTTTCAGTTCAGTCTTAAATCTGCTCCCTCTAATCTTGAGGCTATGCCCTCTTGTCCTAGCTTCACCTGCTAGTGGAAACATCCTCTCTACTTCTATCTTATCTATTCCCTTCATAATTTTATATGTTTCTATAAGATCCCCCCTCAATCTTCTGAATTCCAATGAATATAATCCCAATCCACTCAGTCTCTCCTCATAAGCCAACCCCCTCAACTCTGGAATCAACCTAGTGAACCTCCTTTGCACCCCCTCCAGTGCCAGTACATCCTTTCTCAAGTAAGGAGACCAAAACTGCACACAGTACTCCAGGTGTGGCCTCACCAGCACCTTGTACAGCTGCAACATAACCTCTCTGCCTTTCATTTCAATCCCTTTAGCAATGAAGGACAAAATTCCATTTGCCTTCCTAATTACTTGTTGTACCTGCAGACCTACCTTCTGTGATTCATGCACAAGGACACCCAGGTCCCTCTGCATAGCAGCATGCTGCAACTTTTTACCATTCAAGTAATAATCCTTTTTACTATTACTCCTACCAAAATGTATGACTTCACATTTATTTACATTGTATTCCATCTTCCAGACCTTTGCCCACTCACTCAATGTATCTACGTTCCTCTGCAAAGTTTCACAGTCCTCTGCACACTTTGCTTTGCCACTCATCTTAGTGTCATCTGCAAACTTTGACACCCTACACATGGTCCCCAGCTCCAAGTCATCGATATAAATTGTAAATAATTGCGGTCCCAACACCAATCCCTGAGGCACACCACTAGTCACTGACTGCCAGCTAGAATAGCACTCATTTAACCCCACTCTTTGCTTCCTGTTAGTCAACCAATCCTCTATCCATGCTAATACTTTACCCTTAATGCCATGCATCCTTATCTTATGCAGTAGCCTCTTGTGCGGCACCTTGTCAAAGGCCTTTTGGAAGTCTAGGTACACCACATCCACTGGGTTCCCATTGTCCGCCTCGCTCGTAATGTCTTCACAGAATTCCAAAAGATTTGTCAAGCATGACCTGCCCTTCATGAACCCATGCTGCGTCTGCCCAACGGTACAATTTCTATCAAGATGCCTTGCTATTTCTTCCTTGATAATAGACTCAAGCATCTTCCCCACTACAGAGGTTAAGCTAACCGGTCTATAATTCCCCATCTTTTGTCTACTTCCCTTTTTAAACAGTGGCATCTCATTTGCTGTTTTCCAATCTGCTGGGACTGCCCCAGAGTCAGCGAATTTTGGAAAATTACCGCCAGTGCACCTGCTATTTCTCCCGCCATCTCTTTTAGTACCCTGGGATGCATTCCATCAGGGCCAGGAGACTTATCAATCCTTAGCTCCATTAGCTTGCCCAACACTACCTCTTCCGTAATTATGATTGTTTCCAGGTCCTCACCTACCTTCGTCTCTTTGTCTATTACTGGCATGTTATTAGTGTCCTCCACTGTGAAGACCGATACAAAATACCTGTTCAATGCCTCGGCCATTTCATCATATCCCATAACTAAATTCCCCTTCTCATTCTCTAAACGGCCAACGTTTACTTTAGCCACTCTTTCTCGTTTTATATATTTATAGAAACTTTTCCTATCTGTCTTTATATTCAGTGCTAGTTTTTTCTCATGTTCTATCTTACTTTTCCTTATAGCTCTTTTTGTGGCTTTCTGTTGACCTTTAAAGTTTTCCCAATCTTCTAGTTTCATGCTGTTTTTGGCCACTTTGTATGCTTTCTCTTTCAATTTGATAGCCTCCCTTATTTCTTTAGACACCCATGGCAGATTACCCCTTTTCTTACAGTCCTTCCTTTTCATTGGAATATACTTTTGCTGAGCACTTTGAAAGATTGCTTTGAAAGTCCTCCACTGCTCATCAACTGTCCCACCATAAAATCTTTGTATCCAGTTTACTTTAGCCAAGTCCTCCCTCATTCTATTGTAGTTCCCCTTGTTCAAGCACAGGACCCTTGTATTGGATTTTATCTTTACACTCTCCATCTGTACTGTAAATTCAACCATACTGTGATCACTCCTTCCAAGAGGATCCCTAACTATGAGGTCATTAATTATTCCTGTCTCATTACAGAGGACCAGATCTAGGATAGCTTGCTCCCACGTTGGTTCCATTACATACTGTTCACGAAAACTATCACGGATACACTCAACGAACTCCTCTTCAAGGCTACCCTGACCGAGCTGGTTCGACCAATCTACATGTAGGTTAAAATCCCCCATGATAATTGCCGTACCATTTTTACAGGCATTAGTTATTTCTTTGTTTATTGCCCGCCCCAATGTGATGTTATTATTTGGTGGCCTATAGACTACGCCTATCAGTGACTTTTTCCTCTTAGAATTTCGAATTTCCACCCAAACGGATTCAACCTCATTCTCCATAGAACCTATATCATCTGTCAGCACCGCCCTGATGGCGTCCTTGAATATCAGGGCTACACCACCTCCCTTACCTTCCTGTCTGTCCTTCCGTATAGTCTGGTACCCTTGGATATTTAACTCCCAGTCGTGACCATCCTGTAACCATGTCTCCGTAATGGCTACCAAATCATATTCATTCGCAATGATTTGTGCCGTTAACTCATCAACCTCGTTACGAATGCTACGAGCATTCAGGTAAAGTGTCTTTATGCTAGCTTTCTTACCCTCATGATTTCCAACATCTCTAATAATATCTCCTGAGTTATCCTTCCTTTTTGCTTCTTTCATAGTCTGCCTTGAACTTAAACCCTCCTGCACACATGCTAACCGGTTGCTTACCTTTTTATTTACCATCATACTCCCTGTCATTTTCCCTTTCCCTTCCCCCCAACTCACTAGTTTAAAGTCCTAGTGACCACCCTATTTATCCTTTTCGCAAGAACACTGGTTCCAGATCGGTTCAGGTGGAGACCGTCCCATCAGAATAGATCCCTCCGGTTCCAAAACTTATGCCAATGCCCCATGAAATGGAACCCCTCTTTCCCACACCACTCCCTTAGCCACGTGTTTACTTCCCTAATTTTCTTATTCCTAAGCCAATTTGCACGTGGCTCGGGCAGTAATCCGGAGATTATGACCCTCGAGGACCTGTTCCTTAATTTTGTTCCTAGTGCTTGATAATCCCCAAACAGTCCTCCATCCTAGCCTTGCCTATGTTGTTAGTCCCAACGTGGACCACAACAACTGGATCCTCCCCCTCCCGCTCCAATATCCTTTCAAGCTGGTCAGAGATGTCCTGCACCCTGGCACCAGGCAGGCAATACACCATGCGGGACTCCCGATCTGGCTTGCAAAGGATACTATCTATCCCCCTAACGATAGAATCCCCTATAACTACCACCTGTCTATTTGCTCCCCCCTCTTGAATGGCCTTCTGCACCATGGTGCCATGGTGAGCTGGCTCATCCTCCCCGCAGCCCTTTTCCTCATCCACACAGGGAGCAAGTATCTCATACCTGTTGGATAATGTCAAAAGCTGAGGCTCCTCCACTCCCGAACTCAGGATCCCCTTAACTGCCTCACTTGCAGTCACACCCTGTTGTCCCTGATCACTAACTGAATTTGAATTGCTTAGTCTACCAGGTGTGACTGCCTCCTGAAACAAAGCGGCCAGGTAACTCTCCCCCTCCCGGATGTGCCGCAGTGTTTGAAGCTCAGATTCCAGATCTTCAACTCTGAGCCGGAGTTCTTCCAGCAACCAACACTTGCTGCAGATGTGGTCACTGCCGTTCACAATGGGATCAGCCAGCTCCCACATCATACAGCTACAGCACATCACCTGCTGTCTGATCTTCAGTGCTTTCAGGAATGAATATGTTTGCTGCAGTCACATTTTTATCTTAGAAATGCTGCTTTCCATACCTACCAACACCATACATTGAGAACAGATAATTTAATATTACATCTCAATGTTTAAGCCTTTAAGCAGGTTTCAACTCATTTTACAGAACTGAAGCAACATTAATCAAACTTGTAAATGACAGTACTGCGTGTATGACCCTGGTGCCTTATCCTGCTAGCCCACTTTGACTCTTTACAGACTTCCACATTAAGATGTATCTCTTTTATCCATGCCTTTCCTCCATTCACCAGTTAGTGTGATTGTCCTGTTACCTGATTCACAGCAAGTCTACTTGTGACAATGGCTTCTCTTCTTATCCCTGCACTATGACCTCCAGAAGTGCAGGAATCTGTCCTTAGCCATCTGCTCTTCTTCATACACTTGCTATTTTGTTGTGGCACCATGAACAAAACCAAAATCAGCTTTCCACATGTACATTAGCAATACATAGCAGTTAACCATCTCTTAAGACCCTTCTAGAATGTCAGAAAGCTTGACTTATATTTCACTGTGAATCAAACATAAGCATTGGGAATATTAATGCCATTCTGATTGGCCCTATCACTAATACATTTCTGCCAATTCCATCTCCCTACCTCGCCATTGTCTGAAGCTGAATCAGACTGGTTTCAATGCTACCATGCCATCCCAAATTGGTCCTAGCTAGCATACCATTCTGCACCCTCCATAAATATCAATTCATCTAAAATCCTGCAGCCAATACCTGCTTAGGGTTATTTCACAACCTAGTTCACAGTGCCATGCCTTCTCATGTTGGGAGATATGTGGTTCATTATGAAACTCTTCAAAAATTCAAAAACTGAATGTGGGTATCACTGGCAAGGTCTGTATGTATTTCCCATCCCTAATTGCCTTTGAAGAGAATAGTTTGCTAGGACATTTCAGAGGAAAGTGAAGAGTCAACTGCTTTGCTGTGAGACTAGAGTCATGTAAGGACCAAATCATAAGGATGACAGATTTCCCTTTCTTAATGGACAACACTAAACTAAATGAAGAGTATTATAACGATCGATGATAATGTTATGATTACCATTACTGAAACTAGTTTTACATTCAAGGTTTATTAATTAAATTCAAATTCCACCAGTTGCTTAGTGGGTTTGAACGCATGTCACTAGAGGGGAAGTGGGGACACATGGGGTAGGCTTTGGGAGAAGGGAAACGTAAGTTGACAAAGCAAGAGGATATGGCTATAGTATAGGGGGCTAGTTAAATAATGATACCCAGATTGGAACTAAGAGACAGAGTGTACAAACACATAAAAACAGTGAAATGGAGTTTAGAGAGGAAAAAAAATAGTAAAATGGCAATATTAGTGGCTCTTGAATGCACAAAATAAATGGATTAATTGCACAAGTGAAGGTTATGGTTTGTAGCAATTAAGGAGACATAATTACAAAGAGATCAAAGCTGGGAACTAAATATTCAGCAGTATATGACTATTCAAAAGGACAAGCAGGAAGGAAAAGGTGGTGGGGTAGCTTTGTTACTATTGGATTGATTAAGTGCAAGAGCAAGAAATGATCTTGGACCAGAAGATATAGAATCCATGTGGGTAGAGGTAGGAAATTACAAGTGAAGAAGACATTGATAGGAGTTGTCTATAGGCATCCTCACAGTAGCTATGTGGTGGTACAGATAATAAGTCAGTCGATAATGAGGCCATGAAAAAAGGCAGTAAATTAATCACAGATGACTTTAATCTTCATATAGCTTAGAAAAATCAGATTGACAGAAGCAGTCACAAGAAAGTGGACAGGTTTTAGGGATTCAGGAGTTGAGTTACTCACTGCAATATTCCGAGCCCTTGATCTGCTCTTGTAGTCACCATATTTATATGGTTAGGCTGATTCAGTTTCTGATCAATGGCAACTCCCAGGATGTTGATAGCGAGGGATTCAGCGACGGTAATGGTAACATTTGAATGTCAAGAGGAAATGGTTAGATTGTCTCTTATTGGAGACCGTCATTGTCTGGCATTTGTGCGACAGAAATTTTACTTTATTTATTTCTACCTACTGTCTGATGGAAACCTGATAGCAAACAAAATGTACCTTAATACTTTCTTATCCAGATGTGGTTGAATATAATTTAAAATTGCAGGTGAAAATGTCCACTGTACAAAGCCAGTGCCTTTATTCTTTGAAAATGCAAAATGGTTTCTGATTTAAAAAATCAAAGATGAGCTTTTTTAAATTTTTAATTCACTTGTGGGCGTAACTGGCTAACCAGTATTTCTTGCCCATCCCTAGTTGCCCTTGAGAAGGTGGAGATGAGCTGCTTTCTTTAACTGCTACAGGCCACGTGTGTAGATTATCCCACAATGGCCTTAGAGAGGGAATTCCAGGATTTTGACCCAGCGACAGTGAAACAACAGCAATATATTTCCAAGGCAGGATGGTGAGTCGCTTGGAGAGGATCTTGAAGGTGGATGTGTTCCTATGTGTCTGCTACTTTTGTCCCTCTAGACAGAAGTGGCTGTAGGTTTGGAAGATGCTGCCTGAGGATCTTCGGTGAATTTCTGCAGTGCATCTCGCAGATAGTACACACTGCTGCTACTGAGCGTCAATGGTGGAGGGAGTGGATGCTTGTGGATGTGATGCTAATCAAACAGGCTGCTTTGTCCTGGATGTTGTCAAGTTTCTTGGTGTTGTTGGGGCTGCACTCATCCAGGCAAGCTGCAGTAGTAACTACACTGAGGCAGGGGCAGTGGCTCCCTCATCAGTCAAAACCATTGGAAGCTGGATCAAGAATTAGAAGAGACTCAGGGATGTTATAGAAATTAAGCTTGGCAGCTACAATTTCTTCAGCTTCAGGCGCCACCAGCAGGTAAGGCCATCAATAGCAAACATACTTTTTGGTGGCATACCCTCAGAGCAACTACTTCCTCCTCTGGAAAGGAACTAAAACAAGGGAAAATAATTTTTAAAGTAGTATTAGGCCATTGAGGAGCAAAATTAGGAAATGCTTTGAAGTGGAAATTAGGATCTGTCTTCCCCACAAGGTTGTAGATACTGGTTCAATGAAAGCTGTTAAAAGTTAGATTTTTGTTGGATTAGGACATCTAGGGATAATAAGAAAAGACAGGGAAATGGAGTAAAAATATGATCAGCCATACTCTAATTAAACAACAGTACAAACTTATGTCATGACTAATTTCTGTTCTTACATTCCATGAAAGCATGAATTAAATGACTCCATATTTGCAAGTTGACACCTTCAACATTTGCAATATGGAAAGTGAACTTTAACTGGTGACTCTGTTCCCAAGTCACACTGTGGTTTGTATATGGCCATCCCAAAGCAATCTGTGTGGAGGTGTGGGAGGGTGTCAGCTTGTTATTAAACCACAAAGAACTTATCAGTCAGCCTTGGTCGCATCAACCAACCAACCAATCAATATTCAACCAAGTTCTCTGGAAAACGTGACAGTAATAAATCAAAGCAAATCAAATCAAAACAGTTACAAGTGAAGACTCTAGATGACTCCTCGTCCTCACTCTCCCAACTAGAGACCACCACCAAAAAGCTGCAATAAAACAAAGAACTGCAGATGCTTGATGTTTGAAACAAAAGCAGAAATTGCTGGAGAAACTCAGCAGTTTGGCAACATCTGTGGAGAGAAAAATAGTCAACATTTTGACTCCGGCTTTGAAGCCAATGAACTACTTTTGAAGTGTAGTCATTTTTCTGAGGAATTTTGCACCTATATTACGCACACAAAAAGGCCCAGCAAGGAGCAATGACATCCAGCTGCTTTTCATCACATTGTCTCATGGGATGATGTACATTCGACAGAAAGCACACACCACAGCTCAGTTTAACAACACATCTGCAAGTTGGAAGCTCTAACACTGTCAGTGCCACTCTGGACCATCAGTCAAAATTATATTCTGAAGATCCTGGAATTGTGCTTTAAACTCCATCGTAAATGCACTACATTGAGACAAAGCTGACACTAAAACCATAAAAAAGGCATATATTTGATAAACAATATTATTCCTCTGAGTAAAATAAGCTCTCCCCATCTTAGTTCTAAGTGGTTTCATCATTATTTTAAAATCATATTTCCAGTTTTAGATTGTCCAAACAGGGAAAACGTCTCACCTTATCTATCCCTTTAAGTATTTTATAAGTTTCAATAAGATCATCTCTCATTCTTGGAAACTCTTGAGAATGCAGCCTCAGTTTCCCAATCAACTTTCACAGTATAGAGTAAATTAGATAGTTGAGTGAGTGGGCAAATACATGGCTGATGCAGTATAACATGGATAAATATAATTGTTGGAAAAACAGAAGAGTAGAGTATTATTTAAATATTAGGAAAAGGTTGATATACAAAGGAATCTGGGTGCCTTTGCACACCCGTCACAAGAAACAAAAGCATGCAGGTGCAGCAAAATGTTGGCAAAAGGTATGTCGCATTTCATTGAAAAAAGAGTTTGAGTACAGAAGAAAATAAGTCTTCCTGCAGCTGTACAGTGCCTTGAAATATAATGTGCTGTTTTGTTTTCCTTATATAAGTAAATATATACTTGCTGTAGAAAGTTAACCAGACTGATTCCTGGAATAGCAGTTTAGTTATATTAGAAGAGATTGAGTAACCGGGCCTCTGTTCACAAAAGTTTAGAAGAATAAGAGGGGATCTTATTGAAACATTAAAAATGTTATGACACAGCTGAACAGGCTGGATGCAGGGATTATATTCCAGGGAAGGTTCCAGAACAAGGTCAGAGGTTCGTGACTCTGTGAAACTCTACCACTCAATGTAGTGGATGCAAGGTCACTGAAGCTATTTAAGAAAGAAATAGATAGATTGCTAGAACCCAAGGTGTATGGAGGGAGACTGGGTGACCAGCATTGAAATAAAGGATCAGCCATAATCATATTGAATGGTAGAATGGGATCAATGGGACAAATGGCCTACTCCATTCCATGTTTCCATGGGATCTTATAGGGGCCTGTACAATATGGGCTGCAGCCAGAAACATCAGGGAATCATATAAGAAGCTGATCGAGGCTGTTTTTGGCATTGGGAGCAATTAGTTCTACTTTCCAACTAAGTTCCAGGTATTGAGACGAGATTTCTGCTAAAGAGCTAACAGGGATTATTGCTTGTTATTAACCTCATTAACCATAAGTCTTGTCTCATTAATACAGCGATGTCTGTCTGACTACCCATCGTGAGGCAACTAGATGCTGACAATTATTGACATGGACATCAGAGCAGATGGCTGGCGACTCCAGCTCATCACTTGCTTCTCTGACCGTCAATTATGGGTACTTGACATCAACACCTCAGGGTATACTCCATGGGCTACAGGCTGCCACACATGTTCTACATTCGTGGTCCTTTGCATTGGACTGGCCAGCCTCGCTATACTATCATGCTACATCTCCAATCCCTGTAAACAATGCTTCTGCACAGAATGTTTCGCCTTACTGTGCACCAACAGCTTTCATGTGAATGCATGTTTGACCCAATACAACAAGACTTAATAGGGTCTGGAATCAATGTCGAGGATTCACAGGGCAACCCCTTCCTGACTCCTTGCTATTAGTCCACCACCTGTTGTTGACCCTGTCCTGCTGGTGGAACAGGGCAGACCCAGGAATGATGTTGGTGGTACCTGAGACATTGATTGTAAGGCATGGTTCTGAAAGTATGACTGTGTCAGACTGTTGCTTGACTATTCATAGAATCCTTACAGTGTGGAAGAAGATCATTTGACCCATTGAGTCCACACAGACTCTACGAAGATCATCCCACCCAGACCCACTCTCCTACCCTATCCCTGTAACCCTGCATTTCCCATGGCTAATCCACCTAGCCTGCACATTTCTGGACACTGTGGGCAAATTAGAATGGCCAGTATACTTAACCAGCACATCTTTGGAGGAAACAGAAGCACCCAGAGGAAACCCACACAGATATGGGGAGAATATGCAAACTCCACACTGACAGTCACCTGAGGCTGGAATTGAACCTGGGTCCCTGGAGCTATGAGGCAGCAGTGCTACCCACTGAGCCACCGTACCACCCCAGGCACCAGGTTTCAGGTGTTAGTGGGGAGGTCTTTGCAGGGTGAACAAGGCTGTATTTGCCATTGTTGTTTCTGCTGACTAGTTCATTATCAGGTAGGCCATCCAGTGTCATTCCTGTATTTCAACTTCACTGCATTCGATACAATTGAGAGGGCCTCACCCAGAGTGCCCATGGCACTCGAAGTTGACCAAATGTTGGCATTACCATATAGTCCAGAGAAGGTAATAATGACAGATTTTCTCCCTCTTAAGGACATGATGTTTTTATGTAGATCAGTACATTGTCATCATTAGGTTGCTTTTAATTCCAGTGCTGTAGGTGATGGGTAGACGTTGTGGTGATGCTCCTGGGTGCAGAGAGTAAAGTGCTGTCCAATTGCCTTTTAAACACAATGCCCTGATGTTGGACCCTGAAAGGTCTCAGCAGACTTCAGAACGTTCGATACATAAAATTTGGCATTTTATTCACGCATGAATATGTAATTAATTGGGAATCATGCAAGAAAACTTGCCCTACCGCCACACACAAGTCCCTTCCATTTTAATTTTATTTAATTCATTCACAGGGTATGGGCATCTCCTACCAGGCCAGTATTTATTGCCCATCTCCAATTGCCCAGAGGGTAGTTAAGAATCAAATGTGTGTCTGACGTCACAGGTAAGGATGGCAATTTCCTTCCTTAAAAGATATTAGTGAACCAGTTGGGTTTTTCCTGATAATCAACAATAGTTTCATGATCATCATTAGACTCTTCATTACAGATTTTTTATTGAATACAAATTCCACCATCTGCAGTAGTGGAATTTGAACCTGGACCCAGAACGTTGCTTGAGTCTCTGGATTAATAGTCTTATGGTAATACAACTCGACCATTGTCTCCCCCAAAGGCTGCATCTACACTTTGTCTGAAAGAAAGGAAATTCCAACCAAGTTTTCTATTGAAAGAAACTTATACATTCAACGACAGAAGAATTTTACCTATCAAACATCAAATTCTGAACAGAAGTATAGTTATTTTGCAAGCAGTCAACAGTTAGTCACGGACTAAAATGGATTTTACATCCTATTTTGCCAAATAGTGACTGGAAGAGTCGACCTCCAGGTATTTATCTGAGTCTCGAAAGTTCCTTAAATATACCATCAGTAGTAAAACCACTTTGAAGATTGTCCTTCCTCCTTGGTATGCCAAGGTGAATCATTGGAATCCCCAGATGGCTACAGAATGTGTCTCATCATCTACAGACCATTTTACTCCTATGTACAGCTGTGGTCACTTGCAACACTAAGTAGCCTCCTCCCTCTGCTGACCACACTCAACGTCTGCTGTCTGTCTGTGACATTCATTGATTTAGGGAGCATTTTGTAACCTGAACTTGATCACCAATGGCCATGGGAAAGAAAGTGTCCTCTTCCCCCATGGCAATGTGAAACAGATTGATCTTGCATCTGGGCAGAAATGCTGATGCGCTACCCTTAACCATTGTTTCCTTTCATCTTAGAACTAAGTAGATAACTTCCAGCACAATTGTTGACTAGACATTATTTACAACACATTTTTGGGACTTTATGAGACTTGGGTTTTACTTGTAAACTCAGAAACTGCTGCCGTTGCTGCCAAGAATAAATCATTTGAATTGTCATCTCAGTAAAACTGTCAAAAGTTTTCTTTGATCAGCCAACATTGCTGTCAAGAGGATTGCAAGACCATAAGACCATAAGATACAGGAGCAGAGTTAGGCCAGTCAGTCCATTGAGTCTGCTCCACCATTTGATCATGGCTGGTATGTTTCTCAACTCCAGTCTCCTGCATTCTACCCATACCCTTTGAGCCCTTTACTAATCATGAGCCAATCTATTTCTGTCTTAAATACACTCAATGACTTGGCCTCCATAGACCTCTGGGGCAATGGGTTCCATAGAGTCACCACCCTCTGGATGAAGAAATTCCTCCTCTTCTCAGTTCTAATGGGTTCTCCCTTCACTCTGAGGTTGTGCCCTCGGGGCCTAATCTCCCCCAGTAGTGAAAACATCTTCTCCACGTCCACTTTATCCAGGTGTCTTAGTATTCTGTAAGTTTCAGTGGGATCCCTCCTCATCTTTCCAAACTCCATCGAATACAGATCCCAAGTCCTCAACCATTCCTCATATGACAATCCTTTCATCACTGGGACAGCACAGCATCTCAGTGGTTAGTAGTGCTCTCTCACAGCACGAGGGACCTGGGTTTGATTCCAGTCTCAGGTGACTGTCAGTGAGGAGTTTGCACATTCTCCCCGTGATTGTTTGGGTTTCTTCGAGGTGCTCTGGTTTCCTCTCACAGTCCAAAGAGGTTTAGGGTAGGTGGACTGACCATGTTAAGTTGCCCATAGTGTCCAGGGATGTGCAGACTAGGTGGATTAGCCATGGAATAGGGTAGGGGGATGGATCTGGGTGTGATGCTTTTCAGGGGGTTGAGGTGGTCTCAATGGGCCAAATGGCCTGCTTCCACACTGTCAGGAACCTATGATTCTATCATTATTCTTGTAAACCTTCCGTAGACCCCCTCCAAGGCTAGCACATCTTTCCTTTGAAATGGGACCCAAAACAGTGCTATTTTACCATGCACTTCCAAGTAATCCACAGTCTACTTTTAACCTTCATGGTGTTTCCATCACTACCTGCTCCAGACATAATCTAGCAGTTATGTCCTTTAGGACTTGACCTGCTCAGCTGAACCACTCCTGGTGTTGGCATTGAAATCATCCTTGTCAGAACAGTTCCTGGTTTCACCCACCAGATCAAGAATCCTTTCCTTAGAAGGGGGGAGGGCATAGATATAAAACAATCATGCTTCATTTACCTTAAAATTAAAACTCCAGTGCCAGAGTATAATAATCTTAGAATGCTCATAAATGTTATCATCTACAGAGGAAAATTTGAAATAAGTTAATGTACCATTTCGATGAACCACAAGAAATGTTTGCCCAAAACTGGAAATATATTTCCATCTCATAAACAATAGCCTAAGATTGAGCTTTGGCACTGATCGAGAGGATTTTCATCTCAGCAAAAATGACGTGAAGATTCAAATCCAAAGTAAATCCTGCAAACCTCGCCCCCACATTTTTTGGGGGCTGTTTGTAATTAGCACATCCATGATTCATGGAGGCAATTTCACATGTTAAAGTACTGGGGCCTTCATTCAGATCTGGTTTTCACTTATGATATGTACAATACAAGACTTGTTTGCTTGAGATCCGGTCAGGGAATGTCCAAACCTAGTAGACTTCTGTGGATGGGGGTGGGGGATACCATCTTGGAGAAGGATCATCCCACAATACCTTTGAGAAAGGTAAGGTCTCCTTTGGAAAAGGTCCTTTGGATTGGTCAAAGTAGATGTGAATATGCATAAAATGTGAAAAAAAAAACTCATTATAATTGTCAAATCATTGAATCTGCCAGACTTTTAAGATGTCAAGACATTTAAAACTCCAGCCCTTTAAAATTTGAAAATACCTCTCTGCTGTTTCACACTGTCTATTGGCATCATTTTGAGAGTTTTTTAATTAAAGGATAAGGTGTATGACTGATTTCAGAAACTATTATTATCACCATGGAGCTCTTTGAACTCGAAGTGCTCATAAAGTCTTCGAAGATAGACTGTGAATAGGAACATCTGTTTTAGAAAGGATTAAAGGAATTTCAATATGATGACATGGCACCATTTTGAAGAGGCATGGTACTATTTCAATATAGTCCCATGATACCTTTGACAGTGAGACCTGAATGCCTGCTTGCCTGCCACTGGTGCTCCTCCCTGTGTATCTGCACCAAGTCTCTTATCGCCAAGACCACTGGGTCTTCTCCTGCCAAGGACTGTTCTCATGCAGTCCTCCAACTCCCAGTAGCCTGGGGTGTTTCTCCCTCACTGTGTGTGATGCTGCAGCTGTGTGAACTCATTGAGGGAATTTACAGATCCCAGCAAGATGCTGTCATCCACACTGCTGCAGGAGGAGGCTCCAGGAAGCAGTGCAGACAATGAACCCTCCAATGATTCTCCATGATGATCCAGGGAGATCCAGGAACTCTTCTCGTTCAGGGACAGACATTCTCTTGGAAGGATAGGCCTATTTGTAAGATATGAGAGGCAGAAAGCTTTCACGGCTGCTGGTTAGTCGTGGTGTTTAATGTCTTATTAATGTGACTGCTGTAGGAGAATAACAAATTTACTTATTTGACTTATTTCAATTCTGAGGAAGGGTCACCGGACCCAAAGCATTGGCTCTGTTTTTTTCCTTCACAGATGCTGCCAGACCTGCTGAGCTTTTCCAGCGACTTTGTTTTTGTTCCTGATTTACAGCAACCGCAGATCTTTCATGTTTTACTTACTTGAGTGTCAGGACAAGGACATGTCTGCATCCCTACAGGAATTGCCCCTGTTTCCATCCAGCAGGATAAAAATCCTTTCCTCAGAAATGGTGAGGTCACAGATGTCCAGCATCACCACCCTTTCATCCATCCTTTCAGCATCACTTCTCCCTGTTTTGGGATGGCTTCTTCTGTAATGGCAAAAAGGGGCTAAATGTGTAAGTCACGAGTTAGCAGCATTAACGTTAGTGGTAGAGTATGTGGGGCAAAGGTGTTCTGAGGCAACATGGAGGTAATGAGGGGTTAGTAATGTGAGAAGATAAGGGATAACAAGAGTAAGTGAGGGAAGATGTAACATGCAACAGAGGGATGTCACAGCATAAGAATAGTGGTAGGCGTTGGGTGCTGATAAGTTTAAGTAGCGGAGGACAGAGTATTGCACTTTCCATGGTGAAGCAGAGAAGATCATTGCACTTCTCCCTGCACTGTTGCTCAGAACTCCTCACCCTGAAGATGGCACTGATCCAGATGGTGGCATGGTGTGATGACATGGCTTCCTCTACTCATCCTTTGGAAAGACGCGACATGCACAAGGACCACCAGGTTCCTCTCCAAGTAGCATAGTGCCAGCTTTCCCTTCTCTGCCATCTCTCCTGATGCCTAACACAGCTGAGCAGCCTGGCTTCCAGATGGCAGCACTTCTGCAGGTGTGCACCAGGCTTCAAAAAATGTCATGACCTCAGGGGAGGCTTGTCTTAGAGAGTGACCCCACTCATAGGACAGTTCCTTTGTGAATGTGCATGGGGAGCTGGAGCAGAAATAAGACATAATTCTCGCTGCAAGCTTTCAAACAGCCACCAAAGCAAAGAGTTAAAAAGAAACGTTGAGAAAACTCACTTGGCCTTGTGGTAAAAAACTCAATGTGACTCACACTTAGTCAAAAAATTGTAATGTTCTGCCTTTGTGTTATCCATTCCCTTGGCTGGTTTGAGCGCTAACGCCCTACATTCTTGTAATAAAAATCTGTATTCTTTTATGCTACATTTTTAAAATTTCAACCAGATCTACTTCCTTTCTATCCTTGCTCTAGATAACATTGTTTTATTCATTCACAGAGAATGAGGGTGATGCTGGCTAGGCCAGCATTTATTGCCCAGAGGACAGTTAAGAGTCAACCACATTGCTGTGAGTCTGAAATTACATATAAAGGACATTAGTGAACCAGATGGGTTTTTCCATCAATTGACACTGGATTCATGGTTATCATTAGACTCTTAATTCCAGATATTTATTGAATTCAAATTCTACTGTCTGTCGTGGCAGCATTCAAACCCGGGTGCCCAGAACATTGCCTGGGTCTCTGGATTAACAGTCCCATGATAATACTATGAGGCCATTGCCTCCCCTACCTATGACTTTACCAGAGTCATTTAATTTAATGCCAATCTACTTCCAATGATATGCTGCAACAAGCATTGGTCCCATTTTCGTAGCTTGTCAAGTTCACACTGCCCTGTTTTTTTCATATTCTCAATAGGCTTCTGACCACATAAGTTATGACAACTGTTTTAGTTCCAATCAAACAAGCTTAAAAAATAACCATCCACAAATGCAATAGTAGAAGCAACTTCTATTGTCACACTACTGTTGTCAGTGGCATCATCCGTTACAGACAAAAATCAGGTAATTGTTGAATAGTCACTTAACACATCTACTCCAATGGTAGTAAAGTTTAACCCTCAAAGGAGCAGTTCTGTGTCAGGATAAGGATTTTGCTTTAATGCTCAATAAATTCAACAAGAATGTATTCAGCGTCACTTACCATACGACACAAGAAATCTTCTGTTACAACCACATCCACAAGGACCACCAGGTTTCTGTCCAAGATGCATGTGGCAGCTTTCCTTCTCTGCCATTTCTCCTGATGCCTAACACAGCTGAGCAGCCTGGTTTACAGATGACCACTTTGCATTTCAAGTGTTTTATTATTCCTCCATCAATCAGTTTCCTTCAGTAACTCAATCCTCCAAGAATGAGAACTTAAATTAGTTACCATTTGGGGAGGACAAATATTAAATATTGCATGGGCAGATATGAAGCTAAATGCTAAACTTATTGCGACTACAATGTGCTGGAGCATAAAATTGTCAGGCGCATATCTGCAGATGTGATGCTTAAATAGTGAAATCCTATTCTCTGTCATTCCATTATAATGAGTTGCTCTTCTGTGTTAAGATGCTCCCTCACAGAGAGGAAGAGTAACCCTTACACCTTTATCTTATTACCAGTTAGAATGCCAATAACAGAATGCTCTGAGCAGATAATCTGTCTGCTATCTTTGTCAGTCCTGATGCATGGTGAAGAAATTCAAAGAAATAAATGAGGAACAAAAATAAAAGTGCCTTAAAAAGTTATAGAGAATTTCGCAAACTTTATTCCCCATAAGCTGTGCAATGCACCAATTCAAAATGTTACATTTACTTATATGTGCATGTTACTATACAGAAAGTTGAAGAAAAAATAAAATCAAAACCTTCCTCAAAGTAAGAAATGCAAAGTTATGACTACATTTTTATTTGCAAAAGGGCATAAAAGCAGACCTCAGCTTTTGAACTATCAGTCATTATGGCTTTCCACCAGCTAACGGCACAAGTCTTGAAGAGATTGTCATGAATGTTTTTTATCTTTCTGCTTTTTGTTCGAAATTTCATTCAGACCATATATGTGAATAGAATCTGCATTATCCTCTTAATCTTGACATCCAATCAATCTTTGTTCCCGTTGGATTATGGTATAGCCTGTAGGGAAGACATTGTACACGGAGAAAAAAATCACAGTCAAACAAAAAGATGTTCATATCCTCACCATGATTGTCTAAGACTACTGTAATCACAGGAAAAATTCCATTAATCAGCACAGTAGTGGTCATTCTATTACCCAATGGCTACAATGTTAGAAACTGTTTTAATACATATTTTGATTGCCAGCACCCATTGTTATGTTTACTGAGCTCAGACATGCATTAGAGAAAGAAAGTGACATATAGTTTATATAAAGAAAATGTACAGACAAAATTAATGCTTACAAGCCAAAACGTTTTTGACAGTAGTCCTCTGCAAATATAATTGCTTGGTATAAATACATACGAACAGTTTACATTTGAAAGGGAAGACTCTCCCATACACACACACAGACATAAGTATAGTAGAATACACATGAAATAGTTTACTGAAAATGCTTAAGCAAGACTTATTCAGGTGGAACAATGTGGTCTACTGACTATGTTGAAATGGCCGACACCTCTGTGACGCCTGACGTTAGGTAGCTGGTTGACGAGATTAGGCATGACGATAGGACAGGAGTAGCTGACAAAGTAGATAGCTGATTAAGTTACCAAACTCTGATTAAATTATCAAACTAAAATGAGAGCACATGATATGCCCGAGTGAGTGCTCACACTACAAAGAGAGGGTCGAGATAAACTGCTGATGATTGTTAGACAAGTTGTTTATTTCTGTGTAACTCGTGCTCATGAATCAGAGTGAGTTTGGTATTCCTGCATGTCTACCTAGAACTCCTCTCCCTGCATTTACCAGTAACTGCTTATAATAAACAGCTCGATTCGCTTGAA
This sequence comes from Rhincodon typus, assembly GCF_021869965.1. Lineage (NCBI taxonomy): Eukaryota > Metazoa > Chordata > Chondrichthyes > Orectolobiformes > Rhincodontidae > Rhincodon > Rhincodon typus. Next base: position 41,693,422 of record NC_063332.1, on the reverse strand, counting down.
CAAACTCCTCCGCCTTCAAGTTGTTACTGCCTCACTCTTACAACATTGCTTCGCGGATGGATCAGAACACTGACATACCATTAATATTGTTAACTTTTAGCTCCCAAATGATATAGTCATAGAATCTACAGCTTGAAAATAGACAATTCGGTCCAACTTGTCCATGCCAAACATGCTCCCAAACTAAACCAGTCCCAACTGCCTGCATTTGGCCCATATCTCTCCAAACCATTCCTATTCATGTACTTATCCAAATATCTTTAAATGCTTGGTAACTGTGCCTGCATCCATCACTTCCTCTGGCAGTTCATTCTGCACACAAACCACTCTCAGTGTAAAAGAGTTGCCCCCATGTCCTTATTTAAACTTTCTCCACTCACCCTAAAAATATGTCCCGTAGTTTTGAACTCCCCCAGCTTGGGGAAAAGGTTCTTGCTATTCAACGTATCTATGCCTCTCATGATTTTATAAACCTCTATAAAGTCACCTCTCAATCTCCTACACTGCAATGAGAATGTCCCAGACTATCCAGCCTATTTTTATAACTCAAATTCTCCAGTCCCAGCAACATCCCAGTAAAGCTTTTTTGAACCCTCTCCAATTTAATAATTTCCCTTCTATAGCAGGGTGACTGGAACTGCACACAGTATTCCAGAAGAGACCTCACCAGCATGCTTTGTAAAATAAGTGGTTAACACTGCCGCCTCACAGCACCATAGATCTGGGTTTGTTTCCAGCCTCGGGCAACTGTCTGTGTGGGCTTTGCACATTCCTCCCACGTCTGCATGGTATTCCTCTGGGTTCTCCAGTTTCTTCCTACAATCCAAAGATGTGCAAGTTAGGTGGATTTGCCATGTTAAATTGTCCATAGTGTCCAGGGATGTGCAGGCTAGTTGGATTAGCCAATGGGAAATGCAGGGTTACAAAGGTAGGGTGGATGGAGATCTGGGTGGGATGCTTTTCGAAGGGTCAATGTGGACACGATGGGCCAAATGGTCTGTTTCCACACTGAAGCGATTCTATGATTCTAAGTCTGTTACAGCCAAGAGAAAATGTAAATTCAGTTGGTATCTCGCAAAGTCCTATGTGGGAGCTATTATAATGCCCCAACTATAGGCCATCAGCCTAACTTCAAACAGAGAGAGAATGTTACAGGAAGAGAAGTTGAGGGGGCTGCCCATCCTTGCTTTCAGCAAAAAGCCACCTTTTACAGAATGTTTGTGTCTCGACCTTCCAGGCATGTACAAACAAGATGATAAACACCAACTGCAACAATAGTATAGGTGTCTTAGCGATCTGACATCCCAGTGTATGAACTCGTGTAATTATAAACACAGCACTGAGAGCAGCCATTTAAGCATCTTAACACTACAGCTAAGACTCTCAGTCTAAGTGCTGTCATTCAGCCACTTCTGATAGGAATCAGGAAGAGTGTTTCAATCAACGTACAAATCCAAGATTCTCAAAATTGTCCATTCAACATCGGCGTCAATATCAATACTAAAAGTAAAAAATAAAAACTGAAAGAACTGCGGATGCTGTAAATCAGGAACAAAAATAAAGTTGCTGGGAAAGCTCAGCAGGTCTGGCAGTATCTGTGAAGAAAAAACAGTTAACGTTTCGGGTCCGGTGACCCTTCCTCAGAACTGATGGTGACCGGGAAAACGTCAGTTTACGTGCAGAAAAAAGGGATGTGGGTGGGGTAGGGAGTAAACGATAGGATAGAGCCTAAAGAGAGAGAAGAACAGATGGACAGACAAAGGAGTTGAAACTGATCAGGCTGGGAGGGACCCTGCAGCCCTCCATACTCAATATCGTGTTCAATAATTTTAGTGCCTAAACTCTCCTATGTCCCAGCCCTCGACCCCACCCACCAGGCCTTATTACCACATAGACTGCCATTACACACCCGCTGTTGTTAGTCACTAACTGTCCCTATTAACAATTATTCATCCTCCCAACCTGGTCTTTAGACTTGGGTATTTCCTATTCATTGTTGGACAGGCATCAATCAAAACTGTGGAGCATTTCTGACTAAATAATCTTGCATCATTCAGTTCACAATACCAATTCAAAATACTTCATTTCATATCTAAAAGAAAATGACAAGAACAACTTGTACTTATTTAGCATGCTTAAGGTAGTAAAGTGCTCCAAAGTGTTTCACAGGAATGTTTTCAAACAAAATTTTACACTGAGTGACATCAAGAGATATTAGAGTAGGTGTCCAAAACTTTAGTCAATAGGATATCATAAAGGAGGAAAGCAAGGTAAAGAAGTGGAGAGATGTAGAGAAAGAGGATTTCCAAAGTTTGGGCCCAGGCACTGAAGGTGATGTGATAAAACTTGGAATGTTGAAGCAGCCAGAATTGGAAGAGTGCAGATATCTCAGAGGATTGTTGTGCTGGAGGGGATTACTCTGCTCAGCAGGTGGACATCATGAAAGGTTTTAAAAACAAGAATGGGAATTTTAAAATCAAGGTCTTGCTTGTAGTCAGAAGGCTGTGCTGGTTAATGAACACAGGGATGATGAGTCCATGGGAATTTTGTGAGTTCTGAGAAAAGCAGAATAGGCTCAGTATACCCTGTGACTCCACTAATATTTATAAAGAGGAAAATTGGAGCCCCTTCATTGTAATGTTCTGTTTCATAAAAATATTAGCCCATATTATGCTGTAGGAGACAACACGGTGTAGAGCTGGATGAACACAGCAGGCCA
>NC_063332.1:41641876-41690303 GCF_021869965.1 Rhincodon typus | reverse complement strand
GTGCTCATTCATCTCTACATCGTGTTATCTCAGATTCTCCAGCATCGGCAGATTCCACTATCTTATGCTGTAGGAGTGAATCTAACATGCGTTTGCCAGAATTTAGATTTTACATTTACATTTTTAATTTTTATTTTCTTTGAAAATTACTGAAGACATAAGCTGATACCATTGTAGCAAGGGAAAGTGGGCATCTGGGACCTTAGTGAGCACAGCAAACAACTGTGAATCTCCTTAACCAGTCAGATTGAAGGATTTTGAGATCAACACTGCAAGGATGAGAATACTTCTAGTATGTACAGTACTAGAAATGATCCAATAGGATTGATGACAAGCTCGAGATCCTGATTACATTCACTTATTTCCAAATGCTCATTAATTTTCAAAAATTAAGAACATAGGACTAGGTCATTCAGCTACTCGAGCTCGTTCTGCCATTCAATGAGACCATGGCTGTTCTGTGGCTGAGCTCCACATACCTGCCTTTGGCCCATATCCCTCAATACCTTTGATTAACAAAACAATTATCTGAGTTTTAAAATTCAAACCTGATCCAGTATCTACTGCCATTTGTAGAAGAGAGTTGAAAACATCTACCAGCCTTTGTGTATAGAAATGCTTCCTAAGATCTCTCCTAAATGGTCTGGACCTAATTTGTACCCCCTAGTTCTAGAATCTGCAACCAGTGGAAATAGTTTATCTTTATCTACTCTGTCAATATCTCGAATAGTTCAATCAGATTACCCCTTAACCTTCTAAATTCGAGATAAAACAGGGCTAATTTGTATAATCTCTCCTCATAATTTAATCCTTGAAGTCCAGGTGTCAGTCTTGTAAAGCAATGTCTTAAAAGAACAGGTTATTCCAATAACTATTGCAGGAGAACTTCACTGTTTGTCCCCAAAATAAGACATTGAATTCCATTGAAACTTATTGGATATGAGGCAACTTGATATACTTCTGAGATGTCATTAGTATAGTATAAAGGCAAGTTAATCAATAAGATTGCGATTTCAATGGTGTACTCTGTGCATTTTTCAGCCCACTATGTTGCACGAACTTTGGCTCATTCTGAAGATTTCTGCCACCAACCAATTGGAAATTACAGACCCTGTTTGGTCTAGTGTGGTACAGGAAAATTGCTTCTTATTCCAACTAGAAGAGACTCTTGTAGTTAACAAGGCATAGTTTATTGCATGTTACCATCTACTTATAGGTTATATTGATATGATAAGCCTTGTTACAGAGAATTTGATAAGGGCCAGAGCTTAGCATTCACTCCTTCAAGATCTTAAGTTATTGCCTCCACCAAATCCACTTGACACCATCATAGTGGATGGTGCTTATGGCACTCCTCTGTACGAATCCTTTCAGACCCTTTCAGAACCATAATGATCACCCTACCACAGAGTTCCCAATTATATTCCTGTCAGTGCAAACTGTTTGGTTCTGAAAATAATTCAGCTACTAATTGTATTCTTTGCTCAGAAGGAAGCTGGCATTTGTTCTTGCATTTACTTTATCACTGCATGCAGGCTTTCAGTCAATAGATAACAGGAGGGTACTTAAATCAGAATGCTAGAAGTAAAAAGAAAGACTTGCATTCATCTAATCCTTTCATACCTTACGACCAATTGTTTTCACAGTCAGTGAAGTAATTTTGCAGTTCAGTCACTATGTGGGAAAAACTTACTGGACATGGGCGTCACTGGCTGGAACAGCACTTATTATTGGTTCCTAGTTGATTTGAGAAGGTGGAGGTGAGCTGCCTTTTTGAACCACTGTGGTCCATGTGCTGTAGGCAGACCCACAATACCATTAGGGAGGAAATTCCATGATTTTGACTGAACAGTACTGAAGGAATGGCAATATTTTTCCAAGCCAGGATGGTGAGTGGTTTGGAGGGGATCTCCCAGGTAGTGGTGTTCCCATTTATTTATTACCAAGTAGGCTGCTTTGTCCTGGTTGGTATCAACTTACTTAAGTGTTGATGGAGCTGCTTGCGTCCAAACAAAGTGGAGTGTACTCCATCACATTTTTGACTGTAGATCGAGGACAGGCTTTGTGGAGTCTGCAGGTAAGTTACGCACCACAATAGCCCAGGCCTCTGAGCTGCTCTTACAGCCACAGTACTTCTATGGCTAGTCTAGTTCAGATTCTGGTCAATAGTAAATCCCCAGAACTATCACTAACATTTGATAGTGGAGGATTTAGTGATGGTAACACTATTGAATTGGTGGTGGTTAGATTTTCTCTTATTGGAGATGGTCATTGCCTGATATTTGTGTGAGATGAATGTTACTTACCATTTTTCAGCCCAAGCCTGGATATTGTGCAGGTCTTGTTGTATTTGGACATGGGGTGTTTCAATATATGAGGAGTTTTGAACGGTCCTGAACATGTGTAGTCATCAGCAAACAGCTCCAATTCTTAACTTATGACGGAAGGAAGGTTGTTGATGAAAATGAACCAAGCCTGGAGCTCAGGTGACTGATATCCATCAGCCTCAATTATCTTCCTTTGTGTTAGATATGATGTGAACCAGCAGGGAGTTTCCTCCGATTCCCATTGATTCCAGTTTTGCTAGGGCTCCCTGATGCCACACTTAGTTAAATGTGTCCTTGATGTTAAGGGCAGTTGCTCATACCTCACCTCACCGGTAATCCAGAGATTCAAATTAATACTCTGATGGGGTAAATTCAAATCCCAGCATGGCAAATACTAAAATTTGAATTTAATTTAAAAATCTGGCTTTGAGAATTAACTCAATAGGGGATTGTTGCAAAACCTATCTAATTTCCTTAAGGAAAGAGTGTTTGTCATCCTTTCTTGGCCTGCCCTCCATGTGACTTCAGATCAGTGCAATCTCATTGACACTTAAATGCACTCTGAAGGGATCTAAAAAGGCTTTGAGCTGTAAATAGCCACTAGGAAGTCAAAGAGAAGCAATGAAACTAGTTGATCATTTGATATTGGGTGGCACGGTGGCTCAGTGGTTAGCAATGGTGCCTCACAGCGTCAGGGGCCAGGGTTCAATTCCACCCTCGGGCAACTATCTGTATGGAGTTTGCACATTCTCTCTGTGTCTGCATGACACCTTCGGGTGCTCTGGTTTCCTCCCACAGTCCAAAGGTGTGCAGGCTAGGTGGATTGGCCAGGTTAAATTGCCCGTAGTGTTCAGGGGTGTGCAGATTAGGTGGGTTATAGGGGAATGGGTCAGGATGGAATGCAGTGTGGATTTGTTGGGCTGAAGGGCCTGTTTCTACACTGTAGGGATTCTATGAATTCTATTCTATGAATATTGACCTCAGCAGCAGAAATGACAATGGTAAAACATGCTCGTCAACCTTGCCAAGTCCTTCTTGCTAACACTGGGGAGATTCTGCCACAATTTGAGCAATGTCCTACAGAGGAGTCTAATAACAGTCTAACATAGTCATACTGTCTAAATCATGTCTTACAATCTCCTGGATGCAAACATGAACATCCATGGGAATGTCCTCTTCTACTGGTAGACCAGAGCGATCAGAAATAGAAACACACTGATACTATTGGAACAGAATTACCTTGGTTCTCCTCAGCATTGAGTCCAGATCTCATGAACAATCATGGCTCAAAATGCTGGAGCTCCCTTTCTAACAGCACTGCAGTTACAACTGCAGTGGCCCAAGAGGAGAGCTCACCAAACATTCTCCAGTAATTGAGGATAAGTAATTAATTCTGGCTTAGCCAGCATTGCCAAAGCCCATGAACAAACAAGGAAAAATCCAATTTACAAGCAGCAATTTCCTACAAACAGTCATGGGACAACAACCAGGTAAAGTGCTTGAATAGTGATTTTGGTTGAGACATAAATAACTGCCCAGTGGACCTTCTTCAAAATATTTCCATTAAAGTATTTTTTGTTCACCTGAGTGAGCAAGTATTGTCCCAGTTTTGTGTCTCAGCCAAAATATGGCACTTCTAATAGTGCAGCCTCCATCAGTGATGCCAGCCCATGATGAAACTCTCTGTTCTGAATTGGAACTGCATGGTTTGTAATCAAACTAATCATTTGATTGACATGTCCAACCAGAAACATTTTAATCACAGAGATGTCTGTCACAGATCTCAAAAAAAACATAGGGCTTTTCTAGCCCCTCTGATAAATTTCAACACTACCTGTGATGTGAAGAGCCAGAGAAAGGAAGAACAGGGGTCAAATTGTTACAATTTTTGTCTGCTTTTCATGTTACCTGTTCAAACACCTACCAGCATTCCACTGCAGGAGGAGGTGCACAAGTACAGACTTGGATATCACATTCTCCAACTCTTTTGCCGCTTTCATTTTGAGCATCTGCTCAGTGCTAAAGTTTAGTTAGATTGGAATTTTACCTTATGCAAAATTGTGGGCAAATCCTACTCCCAAATGGAGTACACTTTGAGGTGCAGTAAATACCCTGTGTCATGAATACATTTTTAAAAAGTGATCAACAAAAGATTCCATAATATTTGAGAGCCATAAGGCAAACCAGTAATGGGCACAAGAGTGAGCTGTTCCTCCATTCCAATGTGAAGCTGAAATAAATTTCATGCCAACAGGAGAGGAATTAAATTAAATCATAATCAGCTTTATGTACGTACAATGAAAAATATGAATAGAGCACCATCTAGTGTTGAAAAAAATGAAAGTATCAAATGTTTGTTCTGGAGATCAAAGAAACAAGTTATGCATTGCTACAAGTGCATTAAGTAAGTTTAATCAAGCAAAAAGGAACACCCAATCAAAAGAAAAACTTGAAGAAAGCTATAAGCGCAGGTGAGTAACAGCTTGGTCAAAAAGGCAAGTTTTAAGAAGTGTCTTAAACAAGGAGACAAGAGGTAGCAAAGTCATGAGATGCCACTGGTTAGGGTTCAGACAGTCAAGGGCAGGACATTGGTGGTCACAGGGATTGAGAGGTCCTTGAAGCCAGCTTTGGAGAATTACCAAATTTTGGAGAGTTTCAGGGTTGAAAGAGGTTACAGTGGTTGGGTATAGTCCATGAAGGGATTTGAACACTGGGATGAGAACTTTAAAACTGATATGTTACCAGACCAGAAGTCAAGCTGACATGGAAAACAAATAAGCAATGATCTAATATGTGTTGAGTGGGCAAGGTGAGAGCAGCAGAGTTTTGGATGTGCGTAACTTTATATGTAGAAGAGAGGCTGGCCAGAAGAGAAATGGAATAATTTAGACTGGAGGTAACAATAGCATGGTTGAAGTTTCAATAGTAGGTGACGTGCTGCAGACAGTGTCTTGGAAAGCATATGGAGTCAGAAATTCAAGATCAAAAGAGGATGCCAAGATGGCAAGCTATCTGTGTCTGGGACAGTGATCATGGAGATGTAGTACAATGGGCTCGGAGCCAAAAGAGATTGGAGGTTGAATTTTATTTTCAAACATATTGATTGTCTCTGCACACACTATCTGTCACGGTCACTGGCACTATCTATCAGGTCATCTGTTTTATATGCATCTTTACCCTTTTGTCTGCAAGAGGCTTCCACTTTTGTGTCATTCATTACGACTTTCAAATGAGAAATATCATCATGATAGAAATGCAAATTGGGAATCAGAAAGATGACCTAAATCTCCAAAAGCAAATTCAGGAAGTGTAAGAACATCTCCAATAAGCAGTCTCAAACAGTCTAGGCTTTCCACTTTATGTATCTCTATCATCCAGGTGGAGGCTGCTAACATTCAAGCAATAAATTCAAACAACCTTCAATTAAGCAACAGAACTATGGCACGAGATTTTATGCTTTTAAATTTATTTATTTTACTTCTTCCTAAGAGTTCCCTTCTGTTATCCAGAAAGTTCATTTGTTTCTTCCTAGGACCAATCCCAATGATACCGAACGAAATTCACACTGACTTTCCTTCAGTGTTCCAGTTACTCACCAAGATACAGCATTCCAAGATTTCAAATTGCAATGAAGCTGACTACATCTACAACATAATCGCCTTTAACTGAAATCATTGCTGCAGGGTCCTTACTTTAGCTTCCAACTAAACAAATCTTTCCCCTTTCCACCATTGTCTTTTTCCTGAATACCAGGTTTCAATCACTGAGTGTGTTATGGATATCAAATCTGGCATTTCCTCTAGTTCAGATGATTTTATTGCTTGATTTCCAAGGAGCTACTTTTCCCTCACATGCACCAGACTTGCCAGCTGGTTATGTCCATATTGAATTCACAGAGATAAATGCTGAACCAAGAGTGCCACTAAGCTCCACCATCTCCATGATGTTGTGGCACACATGGCCTGTTCCCAGATAAAAATGTAAACTGACAATCTTTTAATTCCAAAGCTTTCCTTAATTCTGGGAAACCACATGAATGACCTATATTTCACTGGAATAACTGCAAACTTCATGTCCCTCGTACTTTTGGCACATTCACTCTCATGACATTTAATGATCTTATCTTTTAAGATGTTAGCCTGCTAAGTCAGCATGGCCCCGATCTTCTAATTGTTTTAATTGCATTTAATTTGATGTTGTTTTTAGAAGTTTCTCAATCAGATGCCACTATTTTCTACAGTTAAACTTTAATTCCTAATATGAAACGTTATCTTTTGAAACATGAGCAATGAATCAGATATTCACAACAGCAGTATAACTCCAATTTAATGTAAAGCCAAGTTTAGATTTATTGGTCCATCCATGCACTGTTAAGCTTTCTTTCAAATGTTTTTATATGCATTGGGAGAAAGCTTGATATCATTTAAACAACAATTATGTGGGGCATATGTTTTTCAAGGCTGTTTCGGTGCCCATTGACACCAAGCTTAATGAATATTATATCTTGGACCTACTATCTATACGTAATACCCCATTGTCGTAGGCATGAACAAGTGGGATCCTTTATCAGACTTTTACACTCTATAGAGGTCTAAATTAGAATCATAGAATCCCTATAGTGTGGAAACAGGATCTTCAGCCCAACCTGACCCTCAGAGCATCCCACCCTGACCGATCCCCCTATAACCCACCTAATCCAAACATCGCTGAACACAACACAACAATTTAGCATGGCCAATCCACCTAGCCTGCACATCTTTGGGCTGTGGGAGGAAACTAGAGCATCCGGAGGAAACCCATGCAGAAGAGGGGGAGAATGTGCAAACTCCACACAGACAGTCACCTGAGGGTGGAATCAAACCTTGGTGCCTGGCACTGTGATGCAGCAGTGTTAACCACTGAGCCACCATGCCACCCAGCAGAAGTTCCATTAACTACCATAATAGGAATTGAACCAAGGCCCTGGCAGCATTAGCTTAGGCGGCAGATTACAAATCCAGTGACATTACCCCTGTGCCACTGCCTCCCTCTCTCCTCCCCATAATGCTAGTTTATGTTTGGCATTTGTGATGCCGACCAATTACAGAGGTCTCAATGTTGATTCCTATTTTAGGGACATTTACCACTAAATGCAACTTATGTTTTTAAAGCTTGTATTTTCAGGTTTCCTAAAGTTAACCCAATTCTTTACATATTACACAATTGACGTAACATTTTTGATTCATTCATTTAGTATCCGGTTGCTGATTGCAATGGAGATAATTTTAATTAATCATATTGCTGTATGATCCAAGATGCCATTTATTTGGAAGATTTTCTCACCAGATGAAGAAAGGAATTTTCTTCATCACTTATTTTTATTCCTATGATTTCCAAACTTCCCTTTGGAAACATGCATGATTTTTAAATGCTCAACACAGTCCAATTCAATTACAAGACTTGGTAAACATTCTATGGAGGTCCTTGATTATTAATATACTTATAGAGAATAATCCATTCAATCAACCGACTGATCTAACATGCCAGCAAGCTTGCAGCTTGTTGTTGGATGAGATAACTAAACAGATAAGGATCTTATAGAATTTTCAAATTGGATATCCTATAGCATTTTCAGAAAGGCCAAGAAGATAATTAAGGAGACACTATATTTTCCACAAAAGAACAAGATACTGCAATGTGTTGTCAGGACTGGTATAATTAAACCTCTTGAAGTGATATGACCATGTACGTTCCTTTACAAATTAGATTTAAAATGCAAGACTGTACACTTCAAACTGAACAGTGCTGACAGAAAGCCAGGATCTGATCAAATGAAGATGGCAGGTTAATTACTTTAATTCTGTATGTGTTTCAGTGTTTTTGTGTGTGGTTGACTAAAATGCCAAGTCTTATTACTTCTCCTGTATTAGCTGCTTTAATGGCAAGAGAAATTCAATGATAATACAATTAAACCTGCATGACCGATGGACAGGCGCAAAATAGCCTGCATTCAGGGTTTATGGCCAATGCTTGTGTGCAACACACAATAAATTATTAAGGGCAAGGGGGTCAGAGAGTAAAACAAAAGGTCACGAGTGAATTGACTTTACACCATATACATGCAGAGATCTAAATTTAAAAATTAAAACGTGTCATTTCACAGTATTTCAAGTAACAACAATGCGTTTCTGTCAAGATTTTATTGCACTTCATAAGGCACTGCAAGCTGAATCCCTCTGTAAACATATGCTATTGAATATGAGAAGTTGCTCTGGATAAACAGGCAGATAATGAATGTAATGATGGTTTTAGTACTGGAGTACAGCACCTTGAGCTGAGTCAGACGCAAGGTGCACATGACTGCTATAATCTGCTCAAGCAGCAAACATGCTGGAATGTTTATTTGCCAATTAATATTACTACATCAATAAATATCAGGGGACACAACAATCTGAGACAGTGCATGTTATGGACAGAAGAAAGGTTGGAAGTTTTTTTTATTTAATACATTTATTTGTTGTATGTCTCTTTTTCATCATATTTTCCCACTTCATTAAGTAAGAAAAAGTATTTACTCACACTGAGATATAATTTGAAGTTACCCTCCACTCGCTGGTACCTTGCTGAAGTAGCCACGGTCCATGTTTAAGTGCTAACATAGGCAGACTGTCCAAGCAGAAAGAATCCTAAAGTTAAGCCCAATTCTGTCCTCACCTCAGCCAAAACATCCAAGCAATTTACACCAAAAATCATTCATTTAACTTCCTTCTTGTCAGGAGGCTGAACCAATGTTAGTTTCCTACCAGCTTGAGAAGTAGGATGTATTTATTTATTTTTATTCATTCAGGTGATGTTGGCTTTGCTGGATAAGCCAACATTTATTGCCAGCCCCTGGTTTCCCTTGAGACCCTTCTTGAATTGCTACCGTCTACTGGCTACACCAGTAATGTTTGTAAGTTTAACTTGTTCTTTGAATTCAGGGGATATAGGTGAGTTTGCATGCCTAGTTATGTTGTTAAGATGGTGGTGGACCCCGTCACTTGAACAACTGGAGTCTTTGTAATGATCATGCCTTCAAAATGGTATTACATAGAAAATTCCAGAATACTGGTGCAACACCGAGGAAGGAATGACAATGTAAGCTCAGGTCAGGGAGGTGTTTCTGTGACAGCTTTACTTATTATTCAAAGCCCATTCCAGTGACTACCTGGACCAGTGACTGTAATATTATAAGATTTGGCTTGATCAGGCAGACTAAAACAACTGGAAATTGAACCTACCAGGGCTAGATGTACAAACATGAAGTGAATTAATTGGACAGTTTTAATAGATGGGATATTAGCAGCAGAAGAAAAATTAAATGCCTTCAAAGACACACTAATGCAAAAACACTTACATTCCCAAAAATTTAAAAGAAGAGCAGATCGCATCTCAAATTCAAATTTATTAACGGGTCACATTCAAAACCTAATTAGATTCATTTTTACAGGCTAAGGAAAAGTAACTGTCAGGACAACAGGGGGTGGGTGAGAGATCGTAGTTACGTTAGTTAATATCAATGCAACTAAAAGGAAACTGAATAAGAGAGTATACATTTGAGTTGGTAATGGAAAACTTTCTATAGTTATGTTGGGATTCAGGGGATCACTAAAAACTGTAAAAACATTTTGAAGGATTACTCAGAGGAAAATAATATGAACTTTCAGGATCTGTCAGAGGCTTTGAATGGTCACTTTGCATCAATGTTCACAACTGCAGATGCAGCTAAATTAAAAAGCACGCAAGTTAGAGTTGATGATGAAGGAGATATTGGAAGAAGAAAAAGCAAGTTCCAGCAGTGTCCCAGCCAACACATATCTCACAACAAACGCTATCAGAAAAGATTTATTTCATGAAAATAAATCAAAGCATTGTGGATGCTGAAGATCTGAAACAAAGACAGAGATTGCCGGAGAACCTTAGCAGAAGAAACTCAACTGGGTTCTAAAGAAGCATCACTGGACTCAATACATTAACTCTGCTTTCTCCCCACTGATGCTGCCAAAGCTGTTTCTCCAGCAATTTCTGTTTCAAGCTTATATGGGGAGAGGCTAAATAGGCTAGGGCCTTTTTCCCTGGAGCATTGGAGGCTGAGGTGTGACCTTATGGAATACAATGTAAATAAATGTGAAGTCATACATTTTGGTAGGAGAAATAGTAAAAAGGATTATTACTTGAATGGTAAAAAGTTGCAGCATGCTGCTATGCAGAGGGACCTGGGTGTCCTTGTGCATGAATCACAGAAGGTAGGTCTGCAGGTACAACAAGTAATTAGGAAGGCAAATGGAATTTTGTCCTTCATTACTAAAGGGATTGAAATAAAAAGCAGAGAGGTTATGTTGCAGCTGTACAAGGTGCTGGTGAGGCCACACCTGGAGTACCGTGTGCAGTTTTGGTCTCCTTACTTGAGAAAGGATGTATTGGCACTGGAGGGGGTGCAAAGGAGGTTCACTAGGTTGATTCCGGAGTTGAGGGGGCTGCCTTATGAGGAGAGACTGAGTAGATTGGGATTATATTCATTGGAATTCAGAAGATTGAGGGGGGATCTTATAGAAACATATAAAATTATGAAGGGAATAGATAAGATAGAAGTAGAGAGGATATTTCCACTGGCAGGTGAAGCTAGGACAAGAGGGCATAGCCTCAAGATTAGAGGGAGCAGATTTAGGACTGAACTGAGAAGGAACTTCTTCACCCAGAGGGTTGTTAATCTATGGAATTCCTTGCCCAGTGAAGTAGTTGACGCTACTTCAGTAAACGTTTTTAAAAAAAAGGTAGATTTTTTTTGAACAATAAAGGAGTTAAGGGATACGGTGAGAATGCGGGTAAGTGGATCTGAGTCCACGAAAAGATCAGCCATAATCTTATTGAATGGCGGAGCAGGCTCGAAGGGCCAGACGGCCTACTCCTGCTCCTAGTTCTTATGTTCTTATAAAAGTTTATAACGTCATGAGTGGCATAGATAGGGTGAATAACCAAGGTCATTTTTTCTAGGGTGGGAGAGTCCAAAACTAGAGGGTATAAGTTTAAGGTGAAAGGGGAAAGATTTGAAAAGAATCTGAGGAATAACTTTTTCACACAGAGGGTGGTGAGTGTACAGAATGAGCTGCCAGAGGAAGTCGTGAAGTCTGGTATAATTATAACATTTAAAAGGCATCTGGATGAGTTATTTAATAGGAAGAGTTTAGACGGATATAGGCCAAATGCTGGCAAATGAGATTAGATCAGATTGGGATGTCTGGTCAGCACAGACGAGTTGGACCAAAGGGTCTGTTTCAGTTCTGTATAATTCTGTAACTCTATGACTCGATGCTGGCCATAGACTCTTGTTATCATGAATTGACTGTTGCATTTGCTGACTTCACATACGAACAGGAAAAAACAATAGGCCATTCAGTCCTTCAAGCCTTCTACGCCAATCAATAAGATCATTGCTGATCTGATTTTAACCTCAACTCTACATTCCTGTACATCCCCAATAATCTTTCATCCCCTCGGTAATCAAGAATCTATCCACATCTGCCTTAAAAATATTTAAAAATTCTACCTGCACTGCCTTTAGAGGAAGAGAATTCCAGAGACAATAGAGATGACACTCACTTCATCTGAAGCTTTGTGGGGGTCTTAAATGCAGTATATGAAAGGTAATATTCTCTAGCAATTTCTGTTTTTGTTTATGAGAGGTGTTAAATACAGACAAGTTTGTTGTTCCTTCTTTTAAAAAATGGCATATTGGAATATAACTTTATTCCAGCACTTATAACCAAAGAGAATTTTTTGCAAGATATTCCTGAACTCTGCCTAATACTTATATACAAAAGAGAAGGGATCTAGTAACAGCTCATTACTAATCTTCTCATTTAGAGAATGCTATATAGCATAATACATGTGGAATTTAAAAATAAATTCGAGAGGCATTGGAACAACATGAAATGTACAAAAATGTTGACTACAGTTTGTTAAATTTCTCACAGGATCGTTGAACAACCTTTACCACCAGCAGAAGTTTTGAATTTCTGTTTATGTCCCGTGGAGATATATTAAAAGCTTAGTATATCTAGAATAAGAGGAACTGAGTATTCAGCTAAAGTCCATGCAGTCAAGATGAGAATAATTCAATCTGTGCACATACTGAAACATTGAATGTGGCAGGGGAATCATTGAAGCTATGTTAAGCAAAGCACTAAAAACAATGTCATCATTATGATGCTATCTTAACTGGTGATCAGTTCTCACTGTGAGTCAGAATGTTAAGCAATAGCTGATGCTTAACTAAGAGTAGTAGTATTGTATTGAATGCATTTAAAATTAACCTTGAACAACAAACATAATCGTCATGTTTTATGAAAAGAAAAAGTAGTCTCTGAGTTGAATTGAGTTGAATTGAATTGAATTAGCTTTATTGTCACATGGATTCAAATGAGTACAGTGAAAAGTTTGTAAGTCACCACTTAGATTCAAGGTACCTAGGTGCAGATTCTTCAGAGACAGTAGGAACTGCAGATGCTGGAGAATCTGAGATAACAAGGTGCAGAGCTGGATGAACACAGCAGGCCAAGCAGCATCATAGGAGCAGGAAGGCTGAAGTTTCGGGTCTTCTAGGCCCGAAACGTCAGCCTTCCTGCTCCTATGATGCAGATTCTTCAGTACTAGTTCGAAGGAAAAACAATTAGGAAAATAAAGAAATAAAAAATCCAGCATTGCAGTTTGTAGGAATAAATTCAAAAATGGAGAAATAAAAAATTCAGGACAACAGTCCTTCTTTTGGTCTCCTTACTTGAGAAGGGATATACTAGCACTGGAGGGGGTGCAGAGGAGATTAACTCGGTTGATTCCAGAGTTGAGAGGTATGGATTATGAGGAGAGACTGATTAGGCTGGGATTATACTCATTGGAATTCAGAAGAATGAGGGGAGATCTTAGAGAAACATATAAGATTATGAAGACAATAGATAAGGTGGAGGCAGAGAGGTTGTTTCCGCTAGCAGGTGAAACTAGGACTAGAGGGCATAGCCTCAAAATAAAGAGAAGCAGATGTAGGACTGAGGTCAGGAGGAACTTCTTCACCCAAAGGGTTGTGAATCTGTGGAATTCCCTGCCCAGTGAAGCGGTAGAAGCTACCTGAATGTGTTTAAGGCAAGGCTAGATAAATTTTTGAACTGTAAATGAATTAAGGGTTACGGTGTGCGGGAGGGTAAGTGGAGCTGAGTCTCAAAATGATCAGCCATGATCTTATTAAATGGCAGGGCAGGCTCGAGGGGCCAGATGGCCTACTCCTGCTCCTAGTTCTTATGTTCTTATGTTATGTTCTTAACCTAGCCCATACTGGCACCTAGCCTCCAGTCTGAATCAGGCCTTCACTCCAGGCCGCGCCAGGCTTCACCCCAAGGCTGTCAAGGCCAGGAGACCACATTGGAATTATATATCAGCTTCATGTCACGAATTTTAATGCAACTATTGGTATGATATTCCAGCAAATAATTTATGAAACAGTTATGTATGGTAGCACACAAATTATATCACAGGAATACTAATCTAGAGGTCTAGGGTGAGACTTTTCAGATGGGGGTGTTTTTCCCATCCCACCACTGAGATAGATAGTTGGTACGAATCCTCGCTGATCACAGCAGCCCCACAGCTACTTATACTGGAGATGGGACTGTAGTTGTAGCAGCTCCAGTAACAGCACTGGGCAGGTCTGGGGCTAATAATGACATGTGCCCTTATGGTATGACGATCTCAGTCTCCGTCTTGTTGAATGACATAGTGAGGGGAATATTAAAGTTTACATCTAAAATGTTTAGCATGAAACCAGACACAAGTGCTTGTGACTAATATATGTAGATACCAATAGCTGCAAAAGACATATAAACATTCCATCCGTATTTTGCTACTCATGTTTTGGTCTTATATTATGAGACCCAAAGTAAGTATCACATCATCAAGTGGGTAAAAATTTCCATTACTAAACTTATGACAGATTGTGAGGCAGATCACAATATTATGCCCTGACATCATGACAGTCAGATATGGAAAAACATATTTGGGTTAACAGAGGTGTTGATTTATTAGGACAGGGCTCCTTGCTCACAGATAACATGTGACATTAACTGGAGGTTCCATGAATAAGGTTAAAATGCCTGGTAGACAAGGGGAAAGCTTGTTCACAGATTCAGGACAGGCTCAAGATTGAACTATCTGGCACAAATATCCAGAATGCAATCAAGATGAAATTAGCTGGCTCAGAAATCCAGGATAATGCAAAAAAGAAAATACCAGTTTCATCAGGGTAGTCATCTTCCGTGAAGGAATTTCATGAGATTAAAAGTTTTTGAAATGGGAAACTACAGGTATTTCTGGTATGACACAATAGTTGCATTCTTCTGCGACCTCACACTATAGAGAATCACGCTACAGAAAATTGCTTAGAAAATTGCACTATAGAAGATCACTATACCTGTACAGTAGAAAATTTGCATTCACTAACTTGTCAATCACGTTATAAAATTTGCATTGATGAAACACACGTAATAACAGAAATACCATTACTAGATTCAGCAGGAATGATTTCTTTTAAAAAGGAACTTCTGGAGATTAAGAGACTCCTAGATGATGCCATAGATCAATTCCCTGCTTCAGCAGAAACAACATCCTCCACAAAGGACATTCAAGAGATAAAATGTTCTCCAGTGGACAGAGACTACACAGAGCTCATGAAGTGCAGAACGAAATTCTGGCCAACAATCCTGAAGCCAAAGAGCTGCCAGACTTCCAAATCCAAAGAGAATGCAGTCTAGAAGAATTGTAAAACCTCAGACTGCCTGAATTTGTGAAGTCAGAGACTTGGGAAGATGGTTGTTTGTAATTATATGCATGAATGTATTAATGTTAATCAATGGAAAAACAGTTCCAGATGTAAAAAGGAGTTTCGTGCTAATGAGCGACAAAAGCGCAATAATCATGGATTATTGACAATATTTTCCCTCATTGCCCCTAATCTCAACTCATTTATATGCAGGATGCCATCCTACCACCACTGGATAGAAACTAGATGGCAAGAATTTCTGACATGAAATCAGTCCTGATTAATCCAGCTTGCAGCTTACTTCTCCAAACCTCTGTCTTGGACACTAAGCACCAATGTTTCAAGGCATGGCACTAGGGAACTGGCTACATGCAGTCAATTGCTGTTCTCTGTCAATGCATCAGCAACTATTATTGAAGTGCAGCTGCAAGGACCCTTTGTGCATAGGTACAGGCACCCAGCTCATGGATTGGACCAGGCTGCATCTCAGGGCTGCTCATTTGCTTACTTAGCATTCACACTCTTAGTGCCTACATTAATGCTCACAACAGCCCTAACTTGTCTTCTCTTTCTCCACTTCTCCCTTTCAGCTAGAATTAACAGGCGCACAATCTTCTGTCTTAACGCACCTTTTAGCACAAATGCAAAGCCGGGAAGTTTGTCAAGGTTGTCAGCAGCCCAGAAAATGTGGGTATGTAGCTGCATAACACTACTCTATATAAACCTCATATCTGCACAAAGTGCCGACAGTGAATGTGGCAAAATCTGCTTCAAGCAAGTGATCATGTCTCTCTCATTCTAATGGGAGTTGTCGTCAATCAAATAAGAGAGACACTATTTAGTCAGGGGGTCCTAGCATAGTAATTCATATCTGTCTGAGGTAGGAGCACAGTCATTCAGCTACTCGAGGCAGCCAGTATCAAGATCCTCTCCACATAGGAAGTGAGGAGCCAAATGTCAGGCAGCCCTCACTCTTCTGAGCTCTTACTGTCCGATTGTGGACTGTTTCCACCTGAAATGAGAGAAAGGGAGAGATTGACTGAGATGAAGGTGGGTGGCACAGCTGTTAATGTGATTGCAGGTAGGAAAAAAACACATCAATTTTGTGATATGGGAAACCCTGTATCAATGCAAATCTATGTTAAGTTGCAATTTACAACACACAGAAGCAAATGAAAGTAAGTTCGGTTGACACCATCAAAAAGCTAACAAGAGACCAGAATTCTTCAGAGTGACAGAAAACATTGCTAAGAAAATCTTTCAATACGTCTATTGAGCATTCCTTCACTTTTGGAACATATTTGCCTTCCCCTACAATTAAAGCCTGAATAGAACTAAAAATGTTACTAAAGTGTCAGGTTATCCAGAATGGCTTACTACATCTTTCAAATAAAGTAGACTCACAATGAATTTGGGTTGCAACCAGGATATATTGTTGTCTCTTTACCTAATGAGCACATTCCACAATAAATACTTACCAATGTACTCAGGAAAAAATGGTGTGAGAACATTTAGATAAATAAAAATATCCATGGAAATTCCTCAAAACCCTTCTTGACCAATATTTGAGTGAATCTATGGTTTATAAGAGAAAGGCTCTTCCAAAGTACACTGTTATCTCTCTTTTACCAGTGGCCTTGATGTTTGAAATAATGTTCCTTCCTATCTATATATCTAAAATAATAGGATAGGAGAAACAAATTTGGTTGCTTCATATCACGTTAAGACATATTGTGCGCACAGAGAAACTTTGTGTTTCTTTGTGACTGCCTAGCTGTGTCAAAGGCTACCAGAATGTAATATACAAGATGAATTGAAGCCTATCATCACAGTGCCAAGATGAAAAACTGACAGATCATAACAAAAAGAAAAATAGTTTCCATTTCTGGCCACTGTAAGTAAGAAACCAACAGTCAAGGGAGCTCCTGCACTGAAAAATGTATGTGATAAGCAGGCTATAAAAAGTAAGCGTCTTACAAGGGTGATCATGTGAGTAATCAATTTACATTCGACTGCAGCTGCATGATCATTATACTTGTAGTAAATTAAATAATTAGTTTCCTATTTAAGTGCACCATGATCAAACAATTATCCCCACCAAATACTGTGGTTTGAATTACCAAACTTGACCTGAGGCACAACAATTGCAAAGTGAAAATGATGTCCTGATCACTGAGATATTAACTCTTTCACAGTACAGTATTTGTAATTATCTAGAAATTCTCAGTGTGATGGAAGTGTTACTGAAATCAGTGTTCAGACCAGAAGACTGAAGAGCAATATTCTGTTGTCAATTTTTTTCTTAGTTCAGTTAATTATGGAAAATGATGCTATCATTTTGTTAGAAATTCCTGCTGAGCTGCATCTGGTTCATGTGTATTTCATTTGCAGCATGTCACACAGGTGTGAAATGTTATAGTTCAAAATCTGAAATGAAAACAGCAGAAAAAATAGAATTTACCTCAGCCATCTGGAGTTCTTTTTTGATCTAATTGTAGGTTTGGGCCAGTGAAAGGAGATGGAAGTATCATGTCTATATCAAAGAGTTTAATGAAGTTACAAAGATTTGCACTTATCCTGCAAACCCATGTGGATTTTTGGTCCAATGATCTCCTTACAGTTAAATCTCAAGTTCAACCATGCTTTTTATGCAGTAACATGGAAGTGACCATTTGGACTCAAAGGTCATATTTTCATCTCTAAGTTAGCCAAATGTGTGTCCAGGATCCATCTCAAAGACCTAAATACAAGATCTAAAATAATGTTATGGTGCAATAGTGAGGGAATGTTGCACTGAGGGAAGTGCACTGTCTTTTGGAAGACAGTTAAATCTGAGCACAATCTGATCTTGCAGAAGGATATAAAAAATTCAAAAACAAATGTAAAGTATCCTTTTAACCAGCTTCACTAAAACAGATGCTCTGGTCATTTATCACCTTGAATTATAGAATGATATTAAATCTGTGCCAGCTCTTTGAGAGAGCTAGCTAATTAATCTCATTTAGCTGATCTTTCTTCAAAGATCTTGCAAGATTTTATTTTTTTCTTTATCCATTTCACATTTGAGAGTAATAATTGAAAGTGTTTGCCCATGTTGCCTCTGGTTCTTTTGTCAAATTTTTTCCTTAGATTTTACCTTAATCTGTGCCTTCTGATTCTGGATGCTTCTGCTACTGTAAACAATGTTTCCAAACTTTCTTATCAATTTTCACAATTTTAAACGCTTGTTTTTTTTTCTCTGTGTTACTTACTTGTGGGATGTGAGTTTTGCTGTCCAGGTTAGCACTTACTGCTATTACCTAGATGCCCTTGAGAAAGCAGGTATTTTGAATCACTGCAGTCCATGTCCGAATATCTACTTAACTTTCTCTGTTTCTGCAGTCTCTCACTTAATTGAAGTCTTTCACATCTGTTACCACCCTATTAAATCTCTGCACCCACTCTAAGGATTTGATATGCTTCTTAAAATTATAGTGCACAAAATTTACAATGACACTTTTGCTAAGGCCTATTCAGTGTCTCATTGCTCGTTGGAGGACTTTGCCATCTGTTCTCTTAGCTACCACATTTCCTCCACTCAAACAGTGACCATACTTCAAAAGTGCTTCTTTGGTGGAAAAGTACTTCCCCAAGTTTGACTTTGCAAATGGCGCTATATAAATGAATATATGCACAAATCTTTCTGAATTAAATAGAATCCAAATGCTTCATTATTGACCATTGTTGATGGCAGATATCCATGATTTCCACTCAATCCAACATTCAAGGCTACCCTCAATATCTAAGTTTGGGAGTGGCAATTAGGAAATCGAAACACGTCAGTTTTAAGTCGCCGGTGCTGAAAATCTGAAGCAAAAGCAACATTTTCTAGAAATCTAAAGGAAAAAGACAGGTCAGAAATTTAAATCAAACCCTTCACTCTTTCCAATAAAGAATATCACCCAAAACAGCAACCTATCATTCCCCTTGATATGTTGGCCAATTATTAATGTCATTTGAACATTTCTGACTTTAATTGCAATAGAAAATAATTTTGGCAGATATGATATTTATATGAAGGACTGAAGGTCAGATTTTGAAATCTTGAAAAATATGTCACTGTCGAGAAGGCTAGGAATTGCTAAGCAGAAGATATAGACACCTCGATCATAATTTAAAATGAAAGATTAAAAGATGGTCATGTCAGGAGTCCATGCAAACAACCCTGAGCTTCCAGTACTGAAGTCACAGTGGTTGAGATTAGGTGTTCAATTTACCTGTTGCGTCTTTGGCCAAACTTCAAACCAATATAAATAATATATACATTCTTCAGAAACTGTTTCTAAAACCATTCATATTCCTGTACAAGGTGGGAAGCACACTGATATTAAAAGATGGGAAAATATGATTGTTGCATTTGACAAAGTATAGAGGTTAATGATCTTCCACATAAATGCAGGATTTTGCTTCCAGCAGGACATTGTATCTGAAGAGGCAACACTGATGTTAGCTCCGATAACATGAGCTAATGTAGTACTGAAAGATTTAACAGACATTTATTACAGCTCCTAATATATCCATATATTGTAGTCACAGCCATTTCTGGGTATGGGCTAATAATAAATTATTTGGTTAGAAACAGTAGCATGCTTCAAGTGGCTCTGGTTAAGATGGAATCTGAGACTTTCATACAGACTGGTCACATGATCCGATACCAAGATGATATCATGAGCTGTCTCAAAGGTCTATTGCATCCTGTCTGTGAGATAACACAACAGCTAGCAATAAACTTAATTGAAATACACAAGAATTTACCTTATCAACAAAGATTAAATATTTGGGTTTGTTATCTTTGCAACTGAGTGCACTTTACAATGAGAGCAAATTCAGGTTTTCAAATAAATGATAGGAATTGACAAAGTTGATCAAGATTAACTGCCCAAATGCCAGGGGAGTACAACTTTTATTAAAATAAAAATAATTAAGAATAAAAAGGGAAGCAAGGCAAAAATATTTCGCCCAACCATCTGTTGAGCTCGTTACAAAATTATTCCGTGCAATGAGAAAGCATGAATTGACTCGAAAGCAATTAAAGGGGAGCTTTCCAATTGCAGTAATTCTGGCATTTACCAGCATTTTTCATTGGGAGATGCCAAGTCAAGCCTATGATTTTCTAACCATTAATTCTGATACAGCAAAAATCAAAGAGGAAGTCAGTGAATAGTTTCCAAATATACATCCCAGTATACCAAGATTGGAGAATCTTCCCTGAGGTTGTTCTCTGCATTGAGAAAAGAAACTAAAGAATGTATTAAGAATGCAGAGATACAGAGTTGACACGTAAAAGAGATAATGTTAATTGTACAAAAAATTAATCTTTTCCTAATTCTGGCGATTCTTCAAACCTGATCCATGCCATCAGGGTAGAAATACCACTTGTTGCCTCAGCAAGAAAGCAAATCAAGGGCATGAAGGGTCTAGGCCCGAAACGTCAGCCTTCCTGCTCCTATGATGCTGCTTGGCCTGCTGTGTTCATCCAGCTCTGCACCTTGTTGTCTCGGATTCTCCAGCATCAGCAGTTCCTACTATCTCCAGTTCACTATCATCATTTTCTCTCAAGAGCATAGTTAGAATTATAGAATCCCTACTGTGCAGAAAGAGGCTGGAATGGTAAAGAATTCCAAAAACCTCTAAAGTGCTTCACAAGTACCTGTAGCTGATATTCTTCAGGCATGAAATAAATCAAATTCTTCTTTATGCAAACACCATAATTTATACTCCTATTTTTTGAAAGGTTTTTGAATGAACCACCAGAGGAAGTGGTGGATGCACCTACAGTTACAACTTTTAAGAGACATTTAGATAAGTACATGAATAGGAAATGTTTGGAGGGAAATGAGCCAAGCACAGGCAGATGGGACTAGTTTAGTTCGGGATTATGGTCGGTATTGACTGGTTGGACCGAAGAATCTGTTTCTATGCTGTATGACTCTATGAAATGCTGTAATAACAAGGTGAGGAAAAGTGAATTGGCTTCCTCCTTTTTAGCTCCCTTGATTGGCTACACAAAAAAAAATTTTAATTCTTTTCAGCGTGCAGTTATAACATTTCAATTAAAACAAAGTTTGCTGGTTCAAAATTAAGAAACCAATTACATGGTTTCTTGAATAAAATTCCTAATGAACCACAAGGGGAGAGTAAAAAACATGACATCAAACATATACACAAACATAGGTATGAACTTTTAGAAGAGAAGAGCATCTGTTACAAAAAGGAATATCAAGAAAAGGCAGTTAAAAGAATCCTTTCATGTCTTTGAGACATTATATTTAAGATAAAATCACAGTTGTTTGAGGACATGTATCTTTGATTTATTGGGTGAATGGATATTTCTCCAAATTGCTTCAAACATCAAATGCTGTTTCTTGAGAAGCTGAGACCAAACAGCCAGCTAGAAAGTCATATGGTTCTGCTGTTACAAATCCATTTTCCCTCTCTCCACTCGGCCCAAAATATCTGCCTGAAAACTGTGCATTTATGCATTGCTATATCTGGATTTATTTTTTTCTACAGTAGATGATCTACAGGCAAGTCTTTCACTCCAACATACAAAAAGTCTCTTTCAGAAAGGTGCACACCAAACAGAAAATGCAGATCTGAATGAACAGATTAGCCATTTTTATGACTTACTCTACGACAAGACCCTGTATGAACTGAAATTAACGTTTTACCGAAGCTTAATGAAAACTTGTCAGATGATTATGGAAGCTGTCTTAAGCCAATTTGTTTAAACATTTTAATCCTTGGAAGCACTAAAAATCAGATGGTAAAAATGAAAAATTAGTAGTCCATTTTTACCATATTATAACACATAAAAACATACAAACTAGATGTAGGTATTGGCTACTTGCTTCTTTGACCCTGGTCCACCATTCAGTAGGATCTGTTTAGCTCACATTCCAACCTAGCCCCATTAACCTTTTGCCCTTCTGCTTATCTTTGAAGGTCAACTTAAGCACTCTACGATGGTAAGACAGGGGGAATGGTTTACAATAAAAATAAGAAACCTAAGTATGAACAAACCATGGCAATTGAAAAATACAGAAAGGAAGGGGCATTGATGACAAGGGAAAATGTAGAATTCTAGAATCTAAAACCATGATTTAAATGCACTGCCTGAGAGTGGTGGGGACAGATTCAATTGTGTATTTCAGGAGGGAATTGGATCATTAATTGAAGAGGAAAATGCATGTCCATAAATGAGGAAAGGGCAGAGGAGTGGCATTAGCTGAATTGATCTTCAGAGGACTAGCACGAATAAAACAAATACCAAAAGTCCTCCTTCTGATTTAGAACCATTACCATTCTTTTATGAGTTTTCTTTTAATTTTTAACTTGTACTTTAGAGGAATGAAATCTGCAAAATATAAGTTATCACAGCAATGTATATTCTCTACCATACGATAAGGACAAACATTCATCGAATTTAAAAGAAAATGAAAGAATGATGCATTATTCTGGTCTTTAAGGAATCAATGAGCTACATGAAGCTTTTGACAGTAGGCTTTCAGTTGGACCCACTTAAAATAGTGACAATGAAAGAAGGAGTATCATCTAACACTGTCATGAATTTCAGAAGACACAGGAAAACAATCAAACAATTTAACTACACTTGGGCCCAAATAATGAATCGCACCTGTCTGTTACTTTTTTATGTAAAATAGATTAAATCCATGTTTTTGATGTTTCTGCATTCTTATACTCATGCAGTTCCATTCTTTTAAGTATACACTTTATTGACAGATGGAAATGAATGGTTATTATAAAACTCTATGACATCAATGCAAGGATATTGCAAGTCTTCATGACGTAGGAAAAATAGCCAAATAAGAGCTGTGGATATGCATCATACTGTCTGTTTAAATTGAACACGTGCTTCCTCAATAGTGCTGTCAACAAGGTGAAGAATGTTAGTACTCAGGAGAAGAACATGTATCCATTTCAAGCAATTGATTTTCCACATCCAGTAATCTTGATAAGCCATAAAGAAGCACTTGTCCATCATATAATACATTGCCACATCTATGAGAAACAACTTTAATACTTCCTGTGAACAGAGAGTTTTGAAATGTAATGTCAGTTATACTACGAACGTTTATGTCCTAGCCATTTGATCGACTAATATAAACTCCCATGATTAATGAGGTAGAACATTTATTTCCAATTTATTTGTATATTGTTGAGTGGAGGAAGAATGTTGGCCAAGGAGTAAACTCTGCTCTTCTTTGAATGATGTCATGTAATGTCTGGAGGTCTTTTCTTGGAAGAAAAATAAAATAAAGGGAAAAAAAGAAAATAAAGGAGGTCTTGTGTTGCAGTGATGGGCCAAAAGCTCCAAGTGTGAGCCCTACATCAGGACTTCTTAGTTATGGAAAGTGTATTGATGACGTGGAAAAATAGATCGATTGTCATTGTACAAATCTCAGATGTCTGTTGGCAGTCAGTAAACGAAGAAGCTTCCTAGCAAGGAATCATGCAGAAGACAATGGCAAACAAGACCATCACCTAACCTTTAGAAAAGAAGATGGTAGAACAGACAGATAATATGTTAGCAGGGCAAAGAAGAGAACTAAAGTCTTTTCATTGTGGCAGTGTACTATTTATCTCAGTTTCATACTTGGACACTTTGAGGTAGATTTTGACATTTGGGGTGTCAGTCAAAGAATACTCTTATACTTCAAGATGTCATATATCTGTAGCACACGTGTATATCTCTTCAGAGGAGACGGGAGTGAAGGGCATGCTGATAAAACCTGAAGAATAGTAAAAGCGGGCTGGCAGGAGCCAGAATTATTTTTAGAACCAGCTGAAGCACTTCTAACTCTACATTAAGTTAATTTCTAACATTCTTCCATACATTGTCAACTTGGAGTTTGAGCAAGTTCCAACCTTAAGATACCCCTGTATATTGCAGTTGGATGTCAGTCTGCACCATAGAGACCCCAATTTGTGTGAGAACATTGCCTAACCCTTCATTCAAGAAGGAGGTTTGGCGTCCAATGATAGGTCTCAAAGAAAATGACAACAAATAATTTGTCAAGGTTTGGGTCAGTGGTTAAGGTTAACAACTTGATTTGTAAGACCTTACTTTCTGTGAATGATGATTTTAATAAAAAAAAATGTTGCCTTCTGAATTCCTTTGAGAGAGATTGGAATACCAAATTATGCATACTATTGTGTTTGGGCCTGATAAAAGTTGACTTAAGACTGATAAAAAGAATTGTTGCTATTGTAAGGGAATCAATGATATATGCCTGAAAAGACTTTTGGTCTCATCTGAAAGATGAAATGCAAAGGCAGCAGCACAAAACATCATTGGGGACATGGTGGTATAGTGGTGATATCACTTGCCTTGTAATCTAGAGGATCTGGGGGTATGCATTCAAATTCTAACATGGCAGCTTATGGAACTTAAATTCATTCACAAATCTGCAAATAAAATCTAGTCCCAGTAATGGTGGCAATGAAACCAACATTGCAAAAATCATCGGTTCACTATTGCCCTTTATGGAATGATATGTGCTGTCCTGGATGTGATTACAGATCCTCAGCAGTGATCAATTCTTAACTGCCTTCTGAAATGCCTCGTGATCAACTCAATTTAAAGGCAATTAAGGATGGGCGACACTGGCTTTGCCATGATGTAAACATTTCATGAAAGAATAAAGAAAAATGCATTCTTCTGGAGTGTTGCAATGATGATTAAATTAGTTTCATTAAATGCTATCACAAAGGATGAGATTCTTCAGATAGCTTTCAGTTTTGTAGCCAGGAAATTGGCAGTTTTGTGAAATGCAAATCATAGGATTTAATTCCAATACAACTTATAGATATCTCTTCTGTGAAATATTAAGGATTGACAATTTTGCAATAAACTTTGCTATAAATCAAGACATAGTCACTTCTTGCAGTGTCTGCTTCTGCAAAGTTTGGGGGAAATGATTTATTTGTTCTTTTGGAGGGGGCTATATATATCCTCATGGTTAACTGGAGTAAAATGCATCAGCATAAATGTTTTAAATAAACAAAAACAAATGACAATAAGGTATAATTTTCAATAAAGAGCCATTATTGAATTGAAAAATGAATGGAATCTATTGAAGAGTACTGAGATATAGACAAAGCATCAATAAAAATGGAAGTAAAATTGGTATAAAAGAAAATAATTATTCAGACAAAAGAAGAGCAACACTTCCCTCTCAGGCACTAGCTGCTACCGTTATGTTATTAAATAAATGCTGAGGCAGGGACCACAAAGTCATTGCCTTATTTTTTTTCTTATATAATCAAAGGTTCCATATTATGATAGAGGATCTGAGTTTTAAACCTATTAATTATCATCATGTGATATGTAGCATCGGATGATGGATTTGGCATGGAAAATTACAGTTGATTGTAGCTGTCGGTCCACAACATTTACTTTGTCCAAGGTGCTTTCTCAGCATTAAGGTGACCACTAGCAGAGAAACAAGAAAGCTCTGCAGACCAACATTTTACGGTAGTAATTATGAGAGCCTTAGAATAACTGTTTGATTTTTCAAAGTGATACGCATCGTATAAGGATGATTAATGGTTTATACATCTAGGTTCCCTTAAAAATAAATAAAAAATTTGGAATGCATTAAGAGAGGGAATAAACACAAAATTTCAATGTTGCAATGTGCTTAATGTTTTCTTCTTTGGGAAATTGCTGGTGTAGTGTTAATGTAACGAGACTAGCAATCTAGAACACAGGCTGATGTTCTGGGGACATCAGTTTAAATGCCATGTGGTGAAATTTCAATCCAATAAACATCTGGCATAGGGAGTAGGCGTTATAGTGACCCCTTGTAACCACTGTTGATTGTCATAAAAACCCATCTGGATCATGAATTCCCTTTAGGGAAGAAAATCTACGATCTTTACCTGTTCTGGCCTACATGTGACTCCAGACTTAAGACTCCTAACTGCCTCTGGAAAATTAGGGACAGGCAGTAAGTGCTGAATATCCACATCCTGTGAATCAATATATTAAAGAATTGATCAGAATTAACTTTTGCTTGTTTGCTGTTTAAAACTTTAATACTGTATTTGAATGATTACATTGAATTCCATTCATCAAAGTAAGTAATATTGAAAAATTAACTTTGTTAGTTGCCAGGGTAGAGGGCAGCACAGGTTAAAAACAATCATAGCAAAAAAAAATCCCCAGTGCTGATTTATTTTCTTAATACTTTGCATTTAAAGATAAATGCCTGACGTCTCCATTGATCCCATCTCCCACTGTGACATTAACACAGAATCTTCAGAATCGCTGCTTTTATCATTTATGCTATTTCCTTGAGATTACTGCTGACTTTTTGTCAATGTTAAGGTGCAAAATTGAGGAAGTGTTCCTGCTCTAACAAACTCAGAAATTTACCTTGGAAGTATTAATGAAGGTGACCATAAGCTTTGTCAGAGAAATGGATTTCAAACAACTTAAGAGGAGACTAAGGTGGAAAGGTGACAGAAGGGGGTTTCAATGTGTACAACAAGGTAGTTAAAGGCACAGCCATCAGCAGATAATGTGAAAGGCGAGAGGAATATGTAAGGCTGGGTATGTGTTAACAAAAATAGACGTTGCTGGAAAAGCTCAGCAGGTCTGGCAGCATCTGTGAAGAAAAAAACAGAGTTAACGTTTAGCTCCAGTGACCCTTCCTCAGAACTAATGGCAACTGGGAAAACATCGGTTTACATGCGGGATTTTTTCCTCACAAATGCTGCCAGACCTACTGAGCTTTTCCAGCAACTTCTGTTTTTGTTCCTGATTTACAGCATCCGCAGTTCTTTCGGTTTTTATGGGTATGCGTTAACACAGGGCTCTGATGGAAAGCTGGAAAATACAACCGAGAAATCTAGAACACTTGATGAATATCATATGTTGGGACATTGTGCATCCTGACATGATTCAGGTTTACTGAAGAAGAAATTCTGCTATTTCATATCAGATCATCAACATTTACAAAGAAATATTACTTATTTCATATCCCTAATTTGGAATTTCTGCCAAGTTTTACAGATAATTCAAAAAGGTTCTAGGCTTTTAAGTTGCCCATGATAAGCCTGGAATGGCTAAGATGGCTGATGTCTGCTGCTACAATGTGATGACCCACGAGTTAGATTCAACAACTCGAAGGGTCTTTGACCCAAGTTGCATTGAAGGCTGCTCTCTGCTGTTACATCCTTACAACATTTTTACAGGAATGATTTCATGTAAGTAATGGCACCGGTCATCAAACTAGAGAAAATGTTGTTTACTTACTTTTTAAGACACTTTGCAGGTCAGTTGCAGGTGTAATAGGGAAAAGAAAAACTCCTGTATTCATCTGATCACCCTGGATCCTCTTGAGAGGATCAAGATATTGATCAGATATTTTAAAATGCAAAACTGATTTTTCTCTTTTCTCGTTGGTTTTCCTCCTACTTTTTCCAAAAATACCACAAAATACATCCAAACCCATTGTTATGTGATAGGAACAGAAAAAAAAAGCATGCTTTCCAGACAAAAAGGAAACAGGGACGGCATAAAAAAGGAAATGGTCAAACGGTTAACAAGTCAGCTGGGTTCCTTTATCAGAGCAGAACAGCAATGGCAACTGCTATTTTATATCCCCATTTATTCCATAATCCGTCTGTGACAATCAAAAAAAACTGATATTTAAAATGTGCTTTTTTATTTATGGGCATCGAGCATTATATTAATTCTGGCCTCAATTTAAAAGTCTGTGTGCAATTTTTCTACTGCCTTCCCAAATGATTAATCATGTAATTATGTTGTCACTTTTCCATCAATACAAAATGCTTTCACGTGGGCATCAACACGAAAGCAGCAAATCAGATTGATAACCTGACTGACAACCATCCTAACACAACATTAACATTTAACTGGGCAGCAAGAAGATCTCTGGGGAAATATTTTTTTTCTCCTTGAACAGAGTGTTATGAAGTTCCAACAGTGAAATCTTGGGCTACATTTTCACCATGATGGTGGGAATCAAGAGCTATGCCAAGTGGGAAGCTGACTAAATTTCAGATTTTCTCTGGGTTGAGTCTTTATTAAGAATGATGATGTGTTCCCTCTCCACTTACAGCCAGTCGGGCCAGAAATGAAACATGGAACAGAGGAAGTGTGGAACTCAGACACAGATTCCTAGGGCACTATTACTGATGCTTTAAGCCGGCACCATGAGATGACCTACCGTCATGGTTACACCCTTTAGTTATCAGTCTTCGTGGATTCTGCCGAATATATATGAGCAGGCCAGCTCACTACATTGTTGCTTTTGTGATGAAGCTTGTTGCCATCATTCTCTTTAAGTGTAGAAAACTGCAGGGTCTGCCTGGTCTATTGTGGTCGAGGATACCACTTCCTGGTCTAACGAGAAGTGTCTCCCATTATTAACAAGATGCAGTTGATTACGCATTAGTAAGTTACATTGATACAGGAGACATTGGGTTCAATTTTACAATATTTTACAATACAGGTGGGGTTGGAGACAAACGTGGCAATCAGAGGCCATCTCCCTTGCCTGAGCCTTTCCTCAGATTGCTCCCAGAAACGGAATAATATTGTTCTAAGCTTAGTAAAAATATGTGGAATGATGAGACGTATTTTGCTGATAATGAAAATAGAAATGCACGACAGGTCAGCCGGTGGATGTTGTTCACCTTGTATCAGACAAGGTTAAGGAGAAATGTCCTACCACCCTCCTACTGCCTGCAATATCTTCAATACTTGCTGTCATCCTCTCCAACACCCAACAATACTAACCCTGCATATCCTGGTGGGCTGGCCGACTGTTGGATCCACACCTCTTCTCAGGAGAGCCTCTTAACTCTGACTACCCGGAGTGTCTGAATGACTACGTCCAAGCCCCTGGACAGGAACCAAAGGGTACACTTGACTTGCCGCACTGACACAGTATGTGAGTCAGGCCAACAAACATTGCAAGCCTCCTGGTTTTGTGTCTGCATTAAATGACGATGCAAGACAAAAATAATATGAGCCTGGTATTTCTGCATGAGGGGGCAAAGTGCAAGAAGGCAAGGCAAGGCAAGGCACAGCAGAATGCCACGAGCATCCAGATGGGCTCAAAATGAGTGAGCATTATGACAGCCCTGAGATCCAGTCCTTGAGCTGGCTGCATGACCCTGAGTACATAGTGACTTTGCTGCAACATTACAAAGATAGCTGCCAGTGCAGCCAAAAGTGCAGCATTGAAGTACAAAAGCATGGAAATCAGAGGTGTGATTCCGGGTTCTTAAAGACTAGTTCATGTCAGATGTCAATTGCCATGGACATGAGCTGTATGTGCCCATGGATCATGCCTTGAGCCATTGGTACTCAGCATAGGTCTGTATCAGCAAGTGGTGAGGTGAAGTTGTCACGTACCCACTCTGAATTCCATGTCAAGAACTGTTGATGTCTAGCTTGGTAAATTATGAGTCTGAATATTGATAAGGCAAGTTGGGCTGTTAATACAGCAATTAATAAACAAGAATCCCCATTAATTGGCAAATTAACACTTGCAAAATAGATGCAGAAAGATGCTCCTGCATTGAAACAAGCCTCGCTTGATTTCCTGCATGAATCTGCCATAATTCTTACCATAGCCTCTGTATAAGATTCCACGCAGTATTTTGCTTGGATCAAGCACTCCCCAAGGAAGGTACATAACCCCAGGAACAAAGCCAGACAAACTGCTAACACCAACTCATACATGTGCCAACAAATGATCTGTATGCTTTAGAGATTATAGATAAAATATGTGTACAAAGACAGACAAAAATGGGACAAATTAGAATGAACAAATAGTTTTTGTTCATGCATGATCATAGATTTCTTTATGAATGATCATTTTCTTTGTTGACCATGTATATTAGGTAAGCTGTAACTGCAAATTATAGTATGTTGAAATTCTTTGGGTTTTTTTCTGGGGTTGTTTGGTGAAATGCATTTGGTCTTTGTATCCCTTGTATATCTTGTATATTTGAGCCTTGCCAGAGTCATGTAACCCCTACTGTATCTTGCTTTTACTTTGGAAGTCATAGCCATTAAGGCATATTACGTGAAACAGTGACTTGTGGATAGGTACACTGTACACATCAGGTACACTGCTCCTACGATCTTAGCCTCACTTTGTAACTTCCCACCCCTGCTGTTAGTCACCTCCTATCCCTCCCTCGGCTCTGTGATCCCTCCCAGTTCAAAACCCCAGATTGAGCTGTCTCCTGTGGTCTTGTCCTTCAAAGTGCGTACTTATCAATTCAGCACTGCTGGTTCTGTTGATATTGTTCAGAAACTGAGGAGTGAAAGTCTAAACTTTACCCTGTTAAGGCTGCCTGGAACATATTATAACAACAAGGCAACTTTGATTAAACTCAGTCAATCTGCAAATACTTTATCTTCAGGAGAGAGGGCAATGAATAGTCAGACCCCAACCGCTCCCTACCCTATGAAATTCCAGACCAAGTGACTAATTTAGTGCTGTGCCATTCTATAATTCGATGCACATGTGAAGTATTCATTAGAATTCCATAATTGCAGATATTTTAATGACATTCAATGTATTAGGCACTATGTAATATATTTGGGTGCCTTTTCATATAATAGATTGATTATCACACTATTGACCATGCATTGTTGGAGACTTCTTATGAATGTATAATTCAGTACCCGCACGTTGGCTTTATTACTTACGGAGGTTTGGTTGTATTTATACAATAATAACTAAAATTCATCATTACTAATGTGACACTTATATACTCTCTGTATTATTTCTAGCCCAGACACATTCACCCATGTTGGCACAGTGCAGCACCTATGATTCATCTTATCCATGCTCGACATTATGATCAAGTATCACGATTTTTTTCTTCAAATTAAAAGGCAATCATGCAAAGTAACAAACATAATCAAGAAATAAAAGCGCTAAGACTTGGCAAAATCTTTAAGCAAAAGTGATGATAACTGTGAATGGGAGGACTTAATTCTGAATTATGTTCATATATTTTAATAAAATGACTGATAAAATAGTTGTGCTTTAAACTGTCCTCCAAGAAGAGTTTTAGTCCTCACTAGCAAGTGAACTAATTCAACCGGTGCATCTATAATATCAGTCAATGTTAGTTCACTGGAGAAAGTATATCTTCAGTATTGGTCCCAGTGCCTTTCACATGTTTCCATAATAACATAAAAAATAGGAACAGGAATGGCTCATTGAATTTGCTTCACTATTCAATAATATCATGGTTGATCCGATTATCTTATTAACTCCACTTTTCCACCTGGTTCCCATAACACGTTCTACTCCCTTGTAGATCAACATATTGTATAAAACTGAGGTTTTATTATACTGAATGATCCAGCAGAATCACGGAATTGTTATGATGCAGAAGGAGGCCATTCAGCCCATTAAGTGTCACCGGCTTTCTGAGCATTTTAACTGAGTACCAAATTCTGCTTTTGCCCTATGACTCTGCGCTTTATTTCTATTTAAATAATTATGTGATGGCCTCTTAAATGTCTCCACAATTACAGACAGTGCATTCAAGACATAAACCTTTCACTATGTGAAAGAGCTCTTTCTCACCTCACTTTGTTTCGCTCGCAAAATATTGTGGAACAATGACCTCTGGTTTTCCATCATTTTACAACTGGGAACATTGTCTCCCTATCTACTCTGACTATACCCCTTTTGATTTTGAAAACTTCTATCAAATATCCTCCTAGCCTTCTCCTCTCCAAGGAAACATGTTCCAACTTGTCTAATCTTTCTTAATAATTGAAGCTTCAGATCCCCGGAATCATTGTCATAAATCACTTCTGCATTCTCTCCAATTCATTCACATGCTTCCTAAAGAGGGATGCCCAGAATGCACACAATATTCCAGCTGAGGTCTAACCAGTGTCTTAGCTAAACTTAACATAGTTTTCCCGCTCTTGTACTCTATGTCCCTCTTAACGATGTCTAGACTATATTATGCATTATCAACAGATTTCCCTATCTGTCCTGCAATTATCTATGTAAATATTTACACAAGTGTCTGCTCTGCATTCCCTTTGGAATAGTAACTTTTATACTGCCTCTCAATGTTCTTGTACCAAAGTGCATCACCTCATACTTCCACATTGAACCTCTTCAGCTTGTCAATTTCCTTGTGAAGTTCTACACTGACCGCTCAAAGTTTACAATTCTACAATGTTTTGTGCTGCCCAGAAACTTTAAAATTGTTCCATGCACACCAAGATCAAGATCATTTATGGATGCAATATATATCTATTAATATCTCAGAAAAAGCAATGGTCCCAATGCCAATACCGAGGGAATTCCACTATAAACTTCGACCAGCCTGAAAAATATCCATTAACCACTAATCTCTGTTTTCTATCAAAATGAACATCTAAACAAAATAAAAGAGCCAGCCATTTGGCCGTTTGAGCCTGTTCTGCCATGAAATAAGATCACAACTTATTTAATTTTATACATAACTCTACATTTCTGCATATCTCTGAAAATCTTTCATCCTTTTGGTAATCAAGAATCCATCCACTTCTGCCTTAAACATTTTAAAGATTCTACATCCATTGTGTTTTGAGGAAGAGAATTCCAAAGAGTCACAACCTATTGAGAGAAAAAAACTAATCTCTGTTTTAAATCCCATATTTTAAACTATGATCTCTAGTTTCAGATTTTCCCACAAAAGGAAACATCCTTTCAACGTCAAGTTCCTTTCAGGAACTTACATGTTTCAATTAAGCTACTTATATCCTGCCGTATCTTCTGGCAACCCTCCCCAACCTTTGTGTCATCTGCATACTTACTTATCAGATCACCTACATTCTCCTCCAAATCGTTTATATATATTACAATTAACGGGGGTCCCAGCATTGTTCCCTGTGGAGCACCACTGGTCACAGATTGCCAGTCAGAATAATACCCTTCCACTGCTACTCTCTGTCTTCTATGACCAAGCCAGTTCTGTATCCATCTTACCAGCTCACTACGGATCCCATGTGTCTTCACCTTCTGTATCAGGTTACCATGAAGGGCTTTGCCAAAGGCCTTGTTAAAGTCCATGTAGACAACATCCAATGCTCTTCCGTCAACAATCAAAAGTCTGTTATGACACTTTGTATCAAATGCCATTGGAACTGAATGTATACAATATCAACCGACAAGCCCTCACCAATGCTCTCAGTTGTTGCTTCAAAATCTACAGCAAGTTAGTTGAGCACAATTTTCCATGAACATTTCCATGCCAACTCTTCTGAATTAACCCAGATTTTCCCTTGCGACTGATTAATTCTATTCCAAATAGTTGATTGCATCCCTACCACTGATGTTAAACTGACTGCTCTGTAATTGTTGGGCCAACCTTTACAATGTGTTTTTTTATCAAGAGCACAGTTTTTATAATTTTCTAATCATCAGACATGAAATGGCAAATTAAGAGAAGTTTGAAAGATTATTGCCAGTGCCTCTGCAATTTTCATTCTCTCTTCGTTCAAACTCCTTGATACATCTCATATAGCCCTTATCAACTTTAAATACCAATAGTTTGTCCAATACCTCCACCTTATCAATTTTAAACCCTTCTTGTGACTAAATAAGACTAGAATACTTATGCCAGTACATTTCCCTGTTGTCTTAAAATCTACCAAAGTAAACCTCATCAGATATTACCAGAAAGTTACTTAAATAAACATTCATTAGAATAATAACATAAATTGCTAGAATAGCTCACCAGATCTGGCAGCATCTGTGGAGAGAAAACAGAGTTAATGATTCAGGTCCAGTAACCTAATCTGAAGATGAGTGGCAAAGCAAAGTGTGCAGAGGACTGTGAAACTTTGCAGAGGAACATAGATACATTGAGTGAGTGGGCTAAGGTCTGGCAGATGGAATACAATGTAAATAAATGTGAAGTCATACATTTTGGTAGGAGTAATAGTAAAAAGGATTATTACTTGACTGGTAAAAAGTTGCAGCATGCTGCTATGCAGAGGGACCTGGGTGTCCTTGTGCATGAATCACAGAAGGTAGGTCTGCAGGTACAACAAGTAATTAGGAAGGCAAATGGAATTTTGTCCTTCATTGCTAAACGGATTGAAATAAAAAGCAGAGAGGTTATGTTGCAGCTGTACAAGGTGCTGGTGAGGCCACACCTGGAGTACTGTGTGCAGTTTTGGTCTCCTTACTTGAGAAAGGATGTACTGGCACTGGAGGGGGTGCAAAGGAGGTTCACTAGGTTGATTCCGGAATTGAGGGGGTTGGCTCATGAGGAGAGACTGAGTGGATTGGGATTATATTCATTGGAATTCAGAAGATTGAGGGGGGATCTTATAGAAACATATAAAATTATGAAGGGAATAGATAAGATAAAAGTAGAGAGGATGTTTCCACTAGCAGGTGAAGCTAGGACAAGAGGGCATAGCCTCAAGATTAGAGGGAACAGATTTAGGACTGAACTGAGAAGGAATTTCTTCACCCCAGAGGGTTGTTAATCTATGGAATTCCTTGCCCAGTGAAGTAGTTGACGCTACTTCAGTAAACGCTTTTAAAAAAAAGGTAGATTTTTTTTGAACAATAAAGGAGCTAAGGGATACGGTGAGAACGCGTAAGTGGATCTGAGTCCACGAAAGGATCAGCCATGATCTTATTGAATGGCGGAGCAGGCTTGAAGGGCCAGACGGCCTACTCCTGCTCCGAGTTCTTGTGTCTTCTGTCTTGTGTCTTGACCTGAAATGTTAATTCTGCTTTCTCTTCACAGATGCTGCCAGACCTACTGAGTTATTCCAACAATTTCTGATTTTGTCTCTGATTTCCAGCATCTGTAGTTCTTTATTAGTCTTTCTGCTATGCATTAGAATATTCACTGCTTCTTCTGGTTCTATATATGTCATTTCAAACTTGCAGTGGCTCTATCTCTTCATATTGCTGTGAACATTCTAAACCTTTCCATCCAAAAACAATTTGATTTGGAGGAGGAAAATAATATAAAAGCATAAAAAAGCATGTACAGCCCACATCAATAAACTCTGACCTGCCTGGTTATCCCAAACAGTGAGTATCAGGTAGGCCTGTCAGATGATGGTCGGTGTGTGGCGTGGCTTAGTGTCAATGGTGTGCGTTCAACTCCACTGTGACAATTCATGGAGTCTTGCCCCTTGCCTTGCCCTGCACATACAGTGCAGTGGTGCCCCTCAATTTACATAACCACTTCTCTCTCTCTCTTTCTCTCTCTTGTAACAGAGAGGGATACTGTTGGTATAAAGCAGAAAATAAAACCGAGTATATCTAGCAATGCCTGTGGAGGGACAGAGGTGGAGTTAATGTTTCAAGCCCAGTGTAACTTGATTAATTACTCATCAACTAATTACCTTATCGCAAACAGGCACCTATACTGGAGGATTGACACTAGGCATTTGTCATCATCTGGTGCCTCAATTATAAAAGTACTGCTTAAAGTATATTAAGAATTAGAATCCCTACAGTGTGGAAACAGGCCCTTCAGCCCCACAAGTCCACACTGAACCTCAGAGCATCCCACCCAGATCCATCCCCCTATAACCCACCTAATATACACCCTCTACCTCCCTGAACACTATGGGCAATTTAGCATGGCCAATCTGCCTAACCTGCACATCTTTGGACTGTGGGAGGAAACCAGAGCACCTGGAGGAAACCCACGCAGACACGGGGAGAATGTGCAAACTCCACACAGACAGTTGCCCGAGGCTGGAATCGAACCCAGGTCCCTGGTGCTGTGAGGCAGCAGTGCTAACCACTGTGCCACCGTGTCGCCCCTTAAGTGGGTCAACTACTTTGAGCAGTTTCAGAAAATGTTAAAAACAAAAGCAGACATTTCTGGAAAAGCTCAGCAAGTCTGGCAACATCTATGGAGGAAATATCAGAGTTAACCTCTGAGCAAGGGTCAATGTAATCACAGAATCCCCTATAGTGTGGAAGCTGGCCATTCAGCCTATTGAGTCTACACTGTCCCTCCAAAGCACATTCCATTCCAACTCACCCCCCTACCCCATGGCTAACCCACACAGCCTGCAAACTATTGTCAATTTAACATGGTCAATCCACCTAACCAACACATCTTTGGACTGTGGAAGGAAACCAGAGCACTCAGAGGAAGTGCACACAACCACGGGAAGAATGTGCAAACTACACACAGACTGTCACCTGAGGGTGGAATCAAACCCAGGTCCCTGGCACTGTGAGACAGCAGAGTTAACCACTGAGCCACCATGCCACCCCATGTAGGATAATGTATTAACATAGATTGAATATTGGTTAATACACAGAACACTGAGAGTCACGATTAAAGGGTCTTTATCGGATTGCAAGGATATAACTAGTGGAGTGCTACAAGGATCAGTGTTAGGGCCTCAATTATTTATTATCTATATTAATGACTTGGAGGAAGGGCCAGAGTGTAATATATCTAAATTTGCTGATCATATAAAAATAGGTATGAGGGCTTTTATGGTGAGATCATTGGCAATCTGCAAGGGTGATAATGAGTGAGCTAATCATTGGCAGATGGAGTTTCATGTCGGAAAGTGCAAGGTCACACAATTTGATAAGAAGAATCAAAAGGCAAATTATTATTTAAATGGAGAGACGTTCCAGAAAAGTACAGCATGAAGGCATTGGTTGTTCTTATTCAAGAAACACTAAAGGTTAGTATGCAGGTGTAACAAATAACTAAGGAGGCAAATGGAATTTTGGCCCTATTGCTAAGAGGTGGGTATTTAAATATAGAGAAGACTTGTTACAATTGTACAGTCTGTTTGTGAGGCCATACCTGGAGGATTGTGTACAGTTTTGGTCCCTGTATTGAAGAAAGGATGTACTAGCATTGGAGACGGTATAAAAGAAATTCATTAGGCTGATACCTGCCAAAGAATGGCTAAACTGGTTTGGCCTCTTTTCATGGCAATGTATATGAATGAGGAGTGATTTTATTGAAACATACAAGATCATGAAGGAGCTTGACAGGTTGGTCTAGAGAAGATGCATCCACAGATAGGAGAATCTCAAAGTAGGGAACATGGTTACAGAATAAGGGAAACTCTTCCTGAAGAGTACAGTGGATATCTGGAATTCTCAACCTCAGTGAAGTGTATATCAATGAAAGTAAGTAAAGGGGAGGTGGACAGATTTTTGAAATATCAGAGAGTTGAGGGCTATGAGGCCTGGAGCAGATCAGTCATTACAGAATGACAGGATAGGCATGTTGGGATCCAATGGCCTACTTTTGCTTCTATTTCTTACATTCTTATTCATTGCAAATTGTGAATCAGATTCCTTGTCCAGCTAGTTATTAGTAATCCCATGTAAGAGTTCTGGGAAGATAATTTCAATCAAAGTAGGATGTTACTGGGAACAAAACAATTTGCTTTACTATTTCCTTCAGATTTGGGGGTCTAAGTCATTCAACATTTGTAATTTTCAATTTTATAAGAGGCAAATTAAGAATAAGAGAAATAAAGTATTTGTTTGGAAAATAAGCAAATGTCTCAGCATAATTGTTTGAGAAATCTTTCAGTCTTTTACTTGTGTTTTATTGTATTTTTTTTTCCCAAGAAAGGCTATCTCAACGTGAAGGCCTCTAAAACCTGTCCTTGTCTCCCCCTAACACGGATAACATTTATCTCTGTGCCAAGACCTCTTGGACTGTTTTTTGTCAACCTGTCAATTGTAAAACAGAATCTGGAGTTCAGTAAATAAAGATAAACGATCTTGCTGCAACTCTATGGCCACAGAACTAAGCCGTGTTGGCCCCTTGGGATTTAGAGCTGCTTCGTTGACTTTTCAGACAGGCTGGTAATATAGCAGATGCATACAGTTAATCCCCCTTCCCACTCCTTTCCCTCTCCACCAGATTATATTATTTTATTTTTCCTGGGATAACCATTATAAGCATCAAGGTCAAAGAGAGCAATGGCATTATTCGGGCAGTCCTTCTACTCTTCAATACATGAAGATGTTCTTCTCTGTAGAATTTAATAAAGAAGAGGAGGGAAAAAAATTGAAGTCTCCACAGATTCTCCACATAGCTTTAATTTGTCCTTAAATTGAGAAGTTGTTTCGTCATCCATTGCTTTGCGCTGTACAGTAAGGTCTCATATAAAGTACTTTATTTAATTCATCAACCGCCAAGTGTAAAAACGTAAATGTACATTTGTCCAGAAGGTAAGCCAAACTAATTCACCAGTAATAACTCTGCAATTTACAATTTTCTCACATTCACTTTCATAGTGTACTCTGCATCATTTTGCGACTGTAACTGGATTTGATTATTTGAGTATCAATGAGTGCCACCAACAATGTAAGAACCACAGTAATCAATTCTGAGAATAAGTAAAAATGCTTTCGCAATAGCAGAGTTTAAATATGCCTGTCTGGAACTGGTAAATACAGACAAGGGAGGTGCCAGTTAAGGGAGCCAGGAGGGGCACAACTGTGTTCAGTTCTGGAGGTAGTCCAGAGACGATTCACTTGGCCGATATCACATATGGAGGGACTGTCTTATAAGGAGAGGTTGAATAGATTGACCCTGTACTTACTGGAATATAGAAGAATAAGGATGAACTTGTTATAATATTCTTTGGGGATTTGTCAAGGTAGGTGTAGAAAGTTGTTTCCCTTTGGGGGAGAGTCTAGGACCAGAGAGAATAATCGCAGAATAAGTGTTCACACATTTGAGACAGAGATGAGGAGGACTTTCTTTTCTCAGAGGGTAGTGAATGTGGAATTCTTTACTGCAGTGGGCTGTTGGGTCTGGTCATTAAGTATATTCAAGGCTACAATTTTCATCCGTTATGGAATCAAGGGTTATGGGGAGAAAAACAGGTAAGTGGAGTTGGGGATTATCAGATCAGCCATGATCTCATTGAATGGCGGAACAGACTCAATGGGCTGAAGGGTCTATTTCTGTCCATTCGCCTTGTGGTCAAATGGTCTTCATGAAAGGGAAGATCAAGTGAAGTATATAATTAAGTAGCTGCCCTACTCGCATTGAATTTCACCTCCAATCAGTCTTGCTATGTGACTGCACAATTGTGAGCTTGACTAGAGAATGGACCAGACAATTAATAGGCTGTCCCAAGTGCGCCATCCAATTCAGTTAGACAAGTTATTGGGAGCAATTGAGGGTGCGAGTTGTGGTTGTGGCATTCCCAATGGGATAAATAAACAATGCTAATATGGGTAACAAACTGTGAAGGCATTTCAAAATGTAAGAACCCTCTTATGACATGAAAAAGTAATGAAAATAAGGTACCAGGCAATTCTTGTAAAAGAAGAGCCCCTTCAGGGAATGGCCTGTAGCTGAACCATGGG
The DNA here is from genome assembly GCF_021869965.1 of Rhincodon typus. NCBI lineage: Eukaryota > Metazoa > Chordata > Chondrichthyes > Orectolobiformes > Rhincodontidae > Rhincodon > Rhincodon typus. The sequence continues at coordinate 41,650,731 of NC_063332.1, read as the reverse complement.
TTTCTGGCACAGTGCCTCCAGAGTGAGTGGACTTCTAATTGAGAAAGAAAGAAGGCCATGCTAGACCCCTGACTTGCTATGGGGAAGCTGCTCCCAGCTACCTGCCAAACTTTTGCTGAAGGAGATCTGCTCCTTCTGGGTTGGTACATTGGCCAAGAGCTGCTCACACATAAAAACAGCAAGCTAGTGAATTGAAGTTACTCAAGCCCCAGCCACTCCCTCGGGCTGGCTCGAACCAAATCACCTTCATTATTTGGAGGAAGAACAATGAGGTAATCCTAACGCTTTCTTTGGAGTGAACCTATAGTGGAAAGGCACCAGCTCATCAGATGAACTAAGAACCAACAACGACAAGATGCCACATTTCGGAAAGATAAGGGAAAAGGATAAAAATGAAGGACCTTGGCATGCCAACAGTGAAAACTCCTAACAGCAATCTTCACAAAGTCCGTGCTTGGAAGCATGGAGATAATCCGGAGACCTGGGAGAAATTGCCTGGCCAACATGAGCTTCTATTCTCGGGTAATAGCCTTTACTTTTGTTGACTGTGCAGGAGGGAATGTCGTGGAAACAGATGGGTGTGCACCTAGTTTTTAAGCCTTCAATGCATGCCTGCTGTTAACCTTTTCCTAACCAAACAGTGTGAATTTTATGTCTGTTTTAACTAAACTAATAAAGTTAGTGGTTAGTTGATACACACTTGTCCTCTTTGTGCCGACCCAATAACTGTTGTCAAGGGCAGTAGCCAGTAACAGTAATCATGGCTGGCCTGACCTCAGAATGATAGCTCTGAGACAGAGTGTCCAGGAGATGACCCAACATGCAATTTTCAAAAATTCCCCACCCTCTTACCTCCAGGTCCGTGATCTGTCTGATAAGTTTCTGCACCTAGTGTCCCGATGCCTTCAATGCAGGTTAAGGTTATTAGTAGCAGAATCAGCTGAATTGAATTGCTGCATCCTTCAATTACAAATTCATTCAGCGGATATATCAATCCCACCAGGCTTTCTTGCTACATTTGACTAAAGGCTTTCAGGTAGTAATTATCCTCATACAAAATGGATATCCAGAATATCAGCGGGCACAGGGATTGAGGAAAATGGTACCGTAATTTTAAGGGAAATATATTTTTGCAAATTCTTAACTATTATCCTTTTTTATTGCCTTGACGACTTCTTTCTCTGCTACAGATGACATTTATTTAACAGTAAATACTTATTTTTAGTATCAGAGGTGAAATTTGCAATGCTTTTTGTACAACTGTGGTATTTATTTTGAAGCACTTCATTTTTAGAAAATTAAAAGTATGCTTCTTATCATAGAAAAGACATGCTCTTGAAAATAAATGATGGCCTCATGATAACTGGATAATTTATTATCTACCAATGACCGTGGTATACAATCTAATATCAAACTGTGTGATGATTTATTAAACAAAGGGTCATTTATTACAATTATTTTCATTAGTCTCTGACAGATGAAGACAGTAATCTATTCGTCATGAAGACCCATTGTGACACAAAAGAGCAAACCGCTGCCAATAGGCATTGATCAGGTAAATGCAGAATATGCGAGAAGTCAGTTCATAGGGACTGGGGCTTCAGCATTTGTAGAAAGTCAGCCTTAGATCCAGGCTTAGATTCAGAGCAGGGTAAATTGGATGGCTCCAGGAAATGGGTGCAAGGATAGAACAGTACGATTACTTTGTGGCTGTTTAATGCGCCAGCATCAGCCAGTCATTAACTAAAGCTAGCATACATTGCTTCAAGCTAGACGTGGATCTCTTAAACAGAAGATACACTGTTGCTGTTGAAAGTGCTGTGATTATTATGAGTAATGCTGTGCAAACATCAACAACAGCATACTTAATGTTTGGCAGGACACTTGGAAGTTCAGAGGAATAGAAAAATCTTGGTGTGCTTGTCCATAGATCCCTGAAAGTGGCAGGAAGGTTAGTTGGGTAGTTAAGAAGGCATACAGGACACTTATCTTTGTCAATGATGGCGTAGATTACAAGAGAGGGACGTTATGTTAGAGCTGTACAATACTTCGGTTAGACCGCAGCTAAGTACTGTGCACAGTCTGGTCACTGCACTGAGAGAAGGATCTGATTGTACTGGGGGGAGTGCAGAGGAGATTCACTAGAATGGAGCATTTTAGTTATAAAGGGAGGCTGGATAGGCTCAGATTGCTTTCTTTAGAGCAAGGAAGGTTGGGGGTTGCCTGACTGAGCTGCGCAGATTAAAGGGCATGGACAAGATGGATGACGAGTCAATAAAAAGGGGGCATAATTTGAAGGTGAAAGGAGGGAGGTTCAGGAGGGATTTGAGGAAAACCTTTCAGCCAGCAGGTGGTGGGAATTTGAAATGCACTGCCTGCAAGGTAGCAGAGGTGTGAAACTTGATAACCTGCAAAAAGTACTTGGGTGAGTACTTGAAATGTCATAAAATTCAAGGCTATGGGCTAAGTGCTAGAAAGTGGGATTAGTGTAAATAGGTCTGCCCAGACTCATTGGCCAAAAGGCCTCTTCTGTACTATGTAACTGTGTGACTCTGAGCTGGCCACAGGACAGAGTATGCACCTGAGTTTTTGAAGGCTGCACTGGAAGTCTGGGTTGAGGGGATCGGAAGGAGAACTGATATCCTGTATCCTCAGATCAAGAGGCCCTGCAAACCCTGATGAGAAAGCAATGAGAACAAATCGTCACAGAGAGCAACATCAGTGATTTTGTTGCACTTTTGCTGGGTGCAATGCAGCAAGTAATGTAAATGACCTCTTATGACCAAACAAGGTCAGCAAATGGATCTTCAACTATAATATGCTACCAATTGTACCGCTGGGTCCAGACACTGCTCATGTCACCACATTCCCATCACTCTACTACTGAAAATCTCTAACAATCATGACTCATACTTAACGTTTATATTCTCCACCTCAACCTCTCACACTTAATATTGCTGCAAACCTAGCTTGTACACATTTTCAGCGTTTTAACCTTACTAGTCTCTTCAGCCAAACATATTACAAAACATTCACTTCCTTTTCTCATCAAGGCAGCCAATGCCAATGCAGCAACTAACTGGAGAAAGAGAAGGAAAACTTAAATATTCTGACCCCTTGAAGGAGTTACTGCAAAGCATTATAGTGTAGGCCATTGCTGAGGAACTAGCTATCAGCATGGCTGAATCAATTCAAGATGACAACATCATCGTACCGAATCCTTCTCACATTTTACTTCACCATTGTCCTATAAGTTGTTGTGATATACAAGTTGCAGATGTAAAAGAATGCAATTCTTACTTTCCTGTCCTCCAGTCACCATAATTTTTCCCTTACTCTGAGTATTGGTCTTTGGATGCAATATGCCATGAGGTAATTTATAAATTTGGACTGGAATGTGCATCCTGTATTGAGTTTGAGTTTTAAATTTCCATGAGGGTGATATGATGCTCAGTATTCGAGGTTTGGTAAGGTATGGGATGGTTGGTGAATCGGGTATTGGGTTGAAGTTATTCGTACTGTACTTCAATTAGTTCTCATGTGAAGATTGGGCAGGAAGGTACAGTCTAGATAGCAATCTCCCTGCCTCTTCCTCTCCCTCCACCTCTTCCTCTTTCTTGATACCCTCCGCTTGATGCTTCAGCTCCTCAGCTTCTTGCCTTCCGGATGTTGAGACTGGCTGTTTCTTCATGATGACATTGTTCAGTATCAAAACACAGGGACAGGGAATGGCCATTCAACCCATCAAGACTGCCCTGCTATTCAAAACTATCAAAGCTGATCAAACACTTCAGTGCCTTTTACCCATAATATTCCCATAAACCTTTAGCTATCGATAATGAAAGATTTATCAAAATTCACTTTAAATATAATCAAAAGCTGAGTTTTTGCAAAACTTCTCATCTGGGTGCTAAATGGCATCCCTTTGATTTTAAATTGTGCCCTGGTTCTACATTGCCCAACCAAGGTAAACATCTTACCTGCATCTACCCCGTCTATCCCTTTATGTACTTTGTAAGCTTCAATGAGCTCCACTCTCATGCTTCCAAACTGTAGAGAATACGGGTCCAGTTTGCCCAATCTCTCGAGAGATTAATCCTGCTATCCAAGGAGCAAGTCTGGTGAATCTTTGTTGCACTCGATACATGGCACCAATATCTTTCCTGAGATAAAGAAATCTAAATGGAACACAGTGGTCCAGGTGTGGTCTAACCAGGCTCCTCTATAATATAAGCAAAATTACAGTACTGCTGTAATTAAATCATCTGGCAATAAAGGCTAACATTTGATTGACCTTCCGAACAGCTTCCTGCATCTGCTTGCTAGCCTTAGGTGACTTATTTACAAAGACACCCAAATCCCTTTGTATATCTATACTTTCCAACCTCTCACCATCTGAGAGATACTTTGCACATCTGATCCTCTTAATAAAGTGGATAATTTCCCATTTTTTTCAAATTATATTCTATCTGTCATGTTCTTACCCAATTGCTCAGCCTGTACAAATCCTCCAGAAAACATTTTGCATCTTCCTCACAACACATATTCCTGCTTAGCTTGGTATTATCCACAAATTTGGAAATATTACATTTGGTCCCCGTGTCCAAATTATTGAATTATATTGTGAACAACTGGGGCTAAAGTACACCACTAGTCACAGCCTGCAAACATGAAAATGACCCATTTATTCCTACTCTGTTTTCTTTCTGTTCATCAATTTACAATCCATGCCATTACATTCATGTCCCTATAAGTGACCTTATCAAAAGCCTTCCGAAAATCTAGTTATACTGCATTCATCAATTTCCCTTTATCAATTTTGTTAGTGATATCCTCAAAAAAACTTCATAAGTTTCTCAATGCTTTTTTCCATTCCCAAATCCATTTTAACTATGCCCAATCAGATTATTTGTATTCAAGTGTCCATTTATCATGTTCTTTAAGACAGATTTCAGCATTTTCTCTATTGCTTATGTAATACGGTTGGATCTGTAATTCCCTGTTTTTTTCTTGGTCTTTTCTTAAATATTGGTATGGCATTTGCATGCTTCCAAACTGCAAGAATAATTCCAGAATCTCAGAATTTTGGAAGCTGATTACCAATGCATTGTCTATCTCTATAGCCACATCCTTCAACACTTTGGGATGTAGTCCATCAGCTCACACTCAGGAATATTAACACCATCCAGGTTAATTCAGCCCACTTGATTGGCACCACATCCACAAACATCAGTCCCTCCACCACCAATGCTCAGTAGCAGCAGTGTACTATCAACAAGATACACTGCAGACATTTACCAAATATTCTTAGACAGCATGTTCCAAACCCACGATCACCTCTATCTAGAAGTACAAAGGCAGTAGATACATGGAAACACCACCATGTGCAAGTTCCCTTCAAGTCACTTACCATCCTGGCTTGTAAATAAATCCTTGTTCCTTCACTGTCACTTGGTCAAAGTCCTGGAATTCCCTTCTTAACAGCATTGTGGGTGTACCCACAGCACATGCTCTCCAGCAGTTCAAGAAGGCAGCTCGCCATCACCTTCTCAAGGGGAACTGGGGATGGGCAACAAATTCTGGCCAGCCAGCGACAACCACATCCCACGAGTGAATATAAGAAAGCTCCTAAGAGTTAATTAATTCAATCCTATTAATCTCTCCAATGAAACATTCTTACTAATACTAATTGTTTTTTTGGTTCTTCATTCTCCCTAGTCACTTGGACCTTAAATTCTGGGAGATTTTTTGTATCTTCCTCAGTGAAAACAAAGTAGTCACTTAGCTTCTCTGACATTTCTCTACTCCCATTATAAATTCTCATAACTCGACTTTGAATGAACCCTTGATGTATTAAAAATTATTTCTCATTGCATCAAATTTCGCAGCTTAGGGCCTGCAGGATATGTTATGATAATTTCCAGATCTACAATGACTTGGATGCATCATAAAATTGCTACAGTTCAGATGGAGGCCTGTTGGTCTGTCCTGACTCCACTGGTTCTCTAAGCTAGCACTGCTGCCTGACAGCGCCAGGGACATGGGTTCGATTCCACCCTCATGTGATTGTCTGTGTGGAGTTTGCACACTCTCCCTGCATCCGCGTGGGTTTGCACTGGGGGCTCTGGTTTCCGCCCACAGTCCAATGATATGCAGGTTAGGTGGATTGGTCATGCTAAATTGCCCATAGCATCCAGGGATGTGCAGGCTAAGTGGATTAGCCATGAGAATTGCAGGGTTGCAGAGTTAGTGTAGGGGATGAGTCTGGGTGGGATGCTCTTCGGAGGGCCAGTGTACACTTGATGGACTGAATGGCCTGCATCCACATGTTAGGGACTCTATGAACATAACATAATTTCCTAACCTTTCTCCATACCCGTGAACATTGTTTCTATTCAAATAACCATCCAGAAGGGAAAAGCAAGGGTCCCAATACTGACCTCTGGGCAACTCCACTAACAATTCCCATTAACAATTAACTTTCATTCACTATTACTCAGCCAATTTTGTAGCCATGTTGCTACAGTCCCTTTTATTCCGTGACAGAAAACTTTCCTCATAAGTCTTTTGTGTGGTACTGTTTTAACTTTTTACTACTGTTTGGAAGTCGATGTGTATCACCTCAATGGTCTTGCCTTAACCAATCCTCTCTCTTAGCTCTTCAAAAAATTCCAGCCACTTCATTAGACACATTCATCCTTAACAAATCCGTTAACTCTTCTGAATAAACCCACATTTTTCTGAAATAATTATCTCTCAAAAGTGTCCCTCCCTCATAGTAAACCATAAATTACAATAGACAAAACCCCTACAAAATTTTTACTAAACCAGTTCAGGAGCAGAGTTGCCTGGGAATTACTAGAATGTAAACTGGTCACCACAAATCTTTTTCTTTAAAATTTAATTCTGCTATTCTTTCGTCTTCTGTACAATTGAGTTTTTCTATTGATCTGGGAGCATTTGCTCCTAAATCTGCAAATATATTTTCTTTAGAATTCAGGTCAAAATTATAATGCCTCCATCACTCCAAGACTGTTCCCTGCTCAATTTTAAACATGGCAAAAGTATTGAAAGTATCTAAGGTTTTGGAGTAGATTTATATTAAAGTATGCTTTTAAAGCGTAACAAAATAGTAAATTCATAAAAATAAATTAGTATCTGCTTTTTTGTAATCATAACCATGCCAAGCTACAACAGAAATTCTAACTGGGCAGAAAATTGGATCACTTTTTCATGGCAGAATGTTTTGGTCTTTTTTTCAGCTGTTACACCCCATAAGTTTATGTAATTAGAACCATAATGGAGAATAATTATTGGTAACTATCATTTGTGTTTGTTCACCACCCATGATGTTCATAAAAGCATGGGAGTTTTCTTCAAGAACTATAATGAAAATTGTGCTAGCTTTAAGGCTAGGTGGACAAGAACAACAGATGCATTGCAAGACCAAGCTGCAAGACCCCTCCAAGTTACACATTAGTGCTAATAACCCTGGCAACAGCAGCTAATACATTGCTGCTAAGCAATAATGTGGTTTAGTTATCAATAAACAGAAAGAATAACATTTGTAACTTAGCCCCCATTGTAATTTAGAGATAAAATGGGGTTGTGATGTAATTGTCCTATATCTATCACCCCTCAATTTAAAGCTATGTCCCCTCGTGCTAGCCATCACCATCCGAGGAAAAAGGCTCCCACTGTGCACCCTATCTAATCCTCTGATCATCTTGTATGTCTCTATTAAGTCACCTCTTAACCTTCTTCTCTCTAACGAAAACATCCTCAAGTCCCTCAGCCTTTCCTCATAAGACCTTCCCTCCATACCAGGCAATATCCTGGTAAATCTCCTCTGCACCCTTTCCAATGCTTCCACACCCTTCCTATAATGCGGTGACCAGAACTGTACGCAATACTCCAAGAGCGGCCGCACCAGAGTTTTGTACAGCTGCAACATGACCTCATGGCTCCGAAACTCAATCCCTCTACCAATAAAACCTAACATACTGTACGCCTTCTTAACAACTCTATCAACCTGGGTGGCAACTTTCAGTGATCTATGCATATGGACACCAAGATCTCTCTGCTCATCCACACTACCAAGAATCTTACCATTAGCCCAGTACTCTCTATTCCTGTTACTCCTTCCAAAGTGAATCACCTCACACTTTTCTGCATTAAACTCCATTTGCCACCTCTCAGCCCAGCTCTGCAGCTTATCTATGTCCCTCTGTAACCTGCAACATCCTTCCGTACTATCCACAACTCCACCGACTTTGGTGTCATCTGCAAATTTACTAACCCATCCTTCTACGCCCTCATCCAGGTCATTTATAAAAATTACAAACAGCAGTGGCCCCAAAACAGATCCTTGAGGTACACCACTGGTAATTTAACTCAAGGATGAACATTTCCCATCAACCACCACCCTCTGTCTTCTTACAGTTAGCCAATTTCTGATCCAAACCACTAAATCACCCTCAATCCCATGCCTCCGTATTTTCTGCAATAGCCTACCGTGCGGAACCTTATCAAACGCTTTACTGAAATCCAAATACACCACATCAACCGCTTTACCCTCATCCACCTGTTTGGTTACCTTCTCAAAGAACTCAATAAGGTTTCTGAGGCACAACTTACCCTTCACAAAACCGTGTTGACTATCCCTAATCAAATTATTCCTTTCTAGATGATTATAAATCCTATCTCTTATAATCCTTTCCAACACTTTACCCACAACCGAAGTAAGGCTCACTGGTCTATAATTACCAGGGTTGTCTCTACTCCCCTTCTTGAACAAGGGGACAACATTTGCTAGTCTCCAGTCTTCTGGCACTATTCCTGTAGACAATGACGAC
>NC_063332.1:41614118-41641476 GCF_021869965.1 Rhincodon typus | reverse complement strand
TGTGTTCATCCAGCTCTACACCTTGTTATCTCAGTGAGGATAAAGGTGTCCTTTTCAGGATTGCAGCCAGTGACTAGTGGAGTTCCACAAGGGTCAGTGTTGTGAACACAATTATTCACATCATACAAAATCAACAACTTGAAATTATATCGCACCTTTAATTTGGTAAAACATCTCAAGGAGCTTCACAGGAAAGAATATTAAACAACATTTATACCAAGATTCACATGGAACTATTAGGATAGATTTTAAAAAAACCTTCAATCAAGGAATATGTCTAAGCAGAATCTTAAAGGAAGAGAAAGAAATCAACAATCAAAAATGAAGAAATAAATCAAGAATCAAGAAGAAATCAAGAAGAGGATATGGATTGACTGCCAAAGTTTAATGCTTGAGTGGAATGAACAAGTTTAGAATTCGAGAAGCTTATAAAGTGTGAAAGAGTTGTTCCTACAGAGAAAAGGCAGGATCATGCCATGGACAGATTTGAAAATAAGAATGAAAATGCTGACATTAAAGTGTTTCCAAACGAAAAGAAAATGCAAATCGGAAAGCAGAGGGGTGAATGAATAGGCAGAAGTTTGAGTATCGGCAGCAGAATTTACTGAAGGCCAATTGTGGATGGGTAAGAAAAGCTGGTCTTAGCCAGTTACAAACATAAACGTAATTGTATAAAAATAAAGTTAGTATGGAATTATTGTATTATGAGCTGTTTTGTTGCAGATTTTTGGGTGATAGGACACTGTGATAGTCCATAACAAAGAGATGGTAAAGTAAGTAATTGTAAAGCATTGTTGATCTGGGTTTCTTCAAGTGAAACAGAGTCTCAACAAAACATTCATGGACAGTCGGTCCAGAGCAATGATTGTTGAATTCTTCCAACTCCTCCTCTTTCCACTACTCCTCATGTGATCACCAAAACCCGGCAGCAAGTGCTGCACCCTCATAATTGCCAGGCTATGCAGAACACTATGTCTCAAGGGACACTCTCTGGTGAGTACTGGAGGGTCCCCAACATGGTCCACCAAAGGAACCATAACTTCACAACAGCATTGGTCTTCTCTATGCTGTTCCACGTAACAGCATGACTCTCATTGCAGAAGCACTCTCTAAAAATGGAAGAACTGAGAAACTTAAATTGTCAGGAGGTCACATCTGTCTACAATATGTAATGCACAAATGTTACAAATTAATTATTTAGACAGATATACATTGCAGTTATCTGACTCAGCGTCACTTCCAAATCAGTCACAGTCCAGAGATTTGAACAAATAATCCAGACTGACATGTCCACGCTGCACTATTACAAGGTACTGTCTTTCAGAGATCAAAGCAAGACTTTTCTCTTTTAAATGAATCTGTGAGATCACATTGCACTACTTGAAGAATGAGGAAATTGTCCTGACTAATATTTATTCTTCAATCAACATGACTGATAAGTTCTCATATTGTAACATTCATCTCATGATTGTTTTGGGGGCTCTTTGCAAAAATGTAGCCACCAGCTGGAGTAAATTACTAGAAAAGGTTGCACAAATTAAGGTGGTGCTCCCTGGAATTTAGAAAATTAAGAGATTATTTGATCAAAGTTAGAATTTTAAGGGAAGCAGCTATTGTAGATAAAATGAAATTATTTACATTGGTCAGGCAATGGAGAACCAGAGGACGTAGTCTAAAAATTAATATCAAACATTTTGGAAAGAATTTAGGAAACACATTTGTCTGAAAAAGTGGGAAAAATTTGGAACTGTAGTTTTGCAAATGTCAATTAATGCTAGATCCAATGCTGACAGTAAATTTGAGACAGGTAGACTTTTGTTGTCCAAAGGCATTAAGATGAGACAAAGACATGTCTGTACAAAGTTAAGTGCAGGTCAGCCATGACTTCCAGTCGTGGATCAGGCTCAAAGGAGTAAAAGGCCTTCTTTGGCCCCTGTGCTTCTATATTTTTTCCACTTTACAATAGTGGCTGTGATTGAAGTGTAAAGTTTTTCGGCAGGTTCCAAAATTGTGAAATGTGTGTTACAAATGCAAATTCTACCCTTTAAATACACTTCAGTATTTGGAGACTTTATTAAATAACAGGCATTCAAAATAGTAAAGGATGTGTCATGAATTGATAACTCTGGATGTTATGTATACTTTGTATTAACAGAAGGTTGGGATTGTCCTTACAACATTAATACTAAACGTACAGAAACAAGGTATAAAACAGTGAAGTCACTTTGCAACATTAGCAAATGCACCTGAAATCAGCAGATTTTCTGTATAAAATATTATACGGAGGAAGGTAATTGAATGACAAGTGTAAATAACTAGATAAGGAGACTAATTTGATTTCTAATTAATCTGCATAATTAAAAATCATCGGAAAATATGAATAGGGCATTAAAACCCAGTGGTATTGTCATTTCTCTCATTACGTTACTTTTGCTTCATTCCATTTAATTACTCTGAATGTTTCGGAGGTTTTTTTACATGTCTGAAATATTCAGAGGTCTCTGCAAGTTTACTTAGACTACCTGGGATGTTAGGACACTTTTAGTTAACTGAAGTTATACACATACAATTGAAAAATGTACAGAATACATCTGCACAGAGTTTATGGTTATTGGACTAATAGCGTTGAGCTCTGGGCTGGCATCCCAGTGACTGAAATACTGCTGTTTTGATCTGCTGATGTCAAAATTGGTCTCTAAGCAACAATCTTCAATTGTGCTACGTAGGACTGCAACCACTGAAATTTCACTATTTTCAGGAGCGTACTACCGTCAAACACTTCCTTGTCAAAATTCTGTGGGGATCATTCCCTCCTCTATCATTCCTAGCATTTAATTCCTTACACTACATTGCAGTTTGCCATGCACTCAGAGAAGGTGGAACACTTGCCCTTTTACCTCTTCTTGCCTCTCAGCGTCCAAGGCCCCAAATGCATCTGAAGCAGCATTTTATTTGTACCTCGTTCAATATACTGCATAGTATTCACTGTTCATAATGCCTTTACATTGATGAGACCAAACGAAGACTGGGTAACAACTTTGCAGAATACCTCTGCTCTGTTTGTAAGAACTTGACTTTCTGATTATTCATCACTTCAGTAAACCCTCTTGCTCCCATGCAAATATTTCCTTCCCACTGCAGTGTTCCAATGAAGTTCAATAAAAGCTAAAGGGACAACACATCACTTCACAACTCCATATTAAGTTCGGAGAGAGGAGGAACTGCCAATGCTGGAGAATGTGAGATAATAAGGCGTAGAACTGGATCAACACAGCAGGCCAAGCAGCATCAGAGGAGCAGGAAAGCTGACGCTTTGGGTCTGGACCCTTCTTCAGAAATGAAGAACATGTAATGCACACGACTGATAAAGCTATAAGTGAGCAACAGGGGTTTTCTCATTCATAATATTAGATATTGTAGAATTTTCTGAAGAAACCCGAAAAGTCCAAATACTGTCCAGACCTGAAACGTCAGCTTTCCTGCTCCTCTGATGCTGCCTGGCCTGCTGTGTTCATCCAGCTCTACACTTTGTTACCTCGATATTAAGTTCAACAACTTTACACCTTTGTCCTCCATTTTGATTACAACCCATTCCAACCATGCCCCATGCCTTGTTTTTCTCTTGTTGGCTTTGTTTTAAGCCATTTCTCCCTCTTCACAACTCTCATTTACACATATTTTATATCTCAATTTCTCCTTTACCAATATTAGCTCTGCCTTCGATTTTATTTGTGCTGGGCAAAACTCACCATCTGTTCCATCCGTTCCTCCTCCCCTTCTGTCAACAGCATAAAAAACATCATCTTCCAAACCGTTTCGCTTCTAAAGGAGAGCTATATCAGACTCAATATGTTACTTCAGTTTCTCTCTACACAAAAGCTGCCAGACTTACTTTATTTTATGTTTAATGACTTTATTTTATATGTTCTTCTGACTGAAGTGCATCACCTCACACTTCTGAATTAAAAGTCATTTGCCACCTATTCATTCATAAAATCTAGAGTAACAAGTTCTACAACATCTAATATTATGAATGATAAAACCTCTGTTGCTCACTTGTAGCTTTATCAGTCATGTATTACATGTTCTTCATTTTGAAATTAGTTGAATATTGCTTGTTTGCTTATGAGTATCACATTTGTGCATGGCTTTACTAATCTGCTCAGGTTATCCTAAGTCTACTGGATCATAAAAAATGCCTTTGGAAGAACCTGGTAAAAAACAATTTAATCTTCCTCTTCTTCAATTTTGCTGTAACCAGAATTACAATAAACGGTATACTTAGGGTACAATGCAACATTGATGCATGCATGTTCTGTTCAAACAATGCAATTGATTGAGTAGTTTCTACAGCATAGAGGAGTGAGGCTAACACAACAAGCATTCTTAGCCGGTCACCATTAGGGTTGAAGTGTTAGCTGGGTAATGAGGAGAACATGAGGGTTGAGTGATTGCAGGTGGACAGTCATGTGATGGAAGTCACTGCAACATGATCCAATTACAGTTAGAAACAATATGTTTTTCTTATCAACCTTTTGTTTAAAACTATCATTATTTTTCTCAGTTTTGGTTTGAAACAGTAAGTTGCAGTTGAGATTTGAACTTGGAACTTTATACAGAAGCTTCTTTTTAAAAAATGGAGAGAACGAAAGACAACTGTTGGGAACTGGCCTGGAAACAAAATGAAGGTTAATTACTGCTGTAAGGATAATGTAGATGTTTTGGCACCAAAATGTAGCTCTGCTCAGGGACTGGTACCTGTTTGGATGTTGGATTGGATAGTCATGCCTAGGAGAGACCATAACTGACAATCTGTCCTGGACTTCCCATGTAGATGTGACAGTCAAGAAGGCACAACAACACCTCTTCTTCCTCAGGTGGCTCAGGAAATTTGGCATGTCCATAAGGTCCCTCACCAACTTCTACATATCCACTATAGAAAGCATACTGTCAGGGTGCATAACAGCCTGGTATAGCAACTGCTCTGCCCAGGACCGTAAGAAACTACAGAAGGTGGTGTTGCTAGCCCAGACCTTCACGGAAGCCAACCTTCCATCCATGAACTCCATTTACATGGCTCAGTGCTGCAGAAAGGCTGCCAACATCATCAAGGACCCATCACACCCTGGTAATAATTACCTACAACCTCATCCATCAGGCAAAAGATACAAAAGCCCTGAACACACGAACCAGCAGGTTCAAGAACAACTTCTTCCTGGCCATTATTAGATGGATGAATGGACTCTCTAGCCTCAAATAATGCTGATGTTGCTAACGATGATCTCGCTTAGCGCACGCCCTGTGCAATGTAACCTGTATGCCTATGTCTAAGTCTTTTTACAACTGCTGATCTCTACATCCTTGCTTACTATGATCTGCCTGTACTGCTCATAAATGAAGCTTTTCACTATATTTCAGTACACGTGACAAGAAAATACTCATTCAACCAATCAATTAAGGGATGACCAGGATTGGCTAGCCAAACAGAGAATTTTGAAAAAAAAGGAAAAAATAATGAGTGAACTGGCTGTGACTGGGTTTTGGGCAGGAAACAGATTTATTTCGGAATCTTTGTGCTCTCTTGTTATATTCCAATTATCAACTTGTTGAAAGATCTGAGAAAAGAATCCCAGTCAGTAAGAAAAAAATCTCCAGAGGTCTGTGGAAGCTGTTTGCATTGACTGGTGACTGCAGAATTCAAGCAAGATACAAAGTCCTATGTAACTGTAATACAATTCTTCACCAAGGATTTCATGAAGGCCTGGTATTCACCATTGAAACAGTTGTTAAACAGACAAATGACAATGATTTTATTTTTGTTTTTAAATTTATCTCTTAAAATTCACTGAAAGACAGACAGAAACAGTTATAGAACATAGAACATAGAACATTACAGCGCAGTACAGACCCTTCGGCCCTCGATGTTGCGCCGACCTGTGAAACCAATCTGAAGCCCATCTAACCTACACTATTCTATTATCATCCATATGTTTATCCAATGACCATTTAAATGCCCTTAAAGTTGGCGAGTCAACTATTTTTGCAGGCAAGGCATTCCACGCCCTTACTACTCTCTGAGTAAAGAACCTACCTCTGACATCTGTCCTATATCTATCACCCCTCAATTTAAAGCTATGTCCCCTCGTGCTAGCCACCACCATCCGAGGAAAAAGGCTCCCACTGTCCACCCTATCTAATCCTCTGA
Organism: Rhincodon typus; assembly: GCF_021869965.1. Taxonomy (NCBI): domain Eukaryota; kingdom Metazoa; phylum Chordata; class Chondrichthyes; order Orectolobiformes; family Rhincodontidae; genus Rhincodon; species Rhincodon typus. The sequence continues at coordinate 41,635,271 of NC_063332.1, read as the reverse complement.
TCATCTTGTATGTCTCTATTAAGTCACCTCTTAACCTTCTTCTCTCGAACGAAAACAGCCTCAAGACCCTCAGCCTTTCCTCATAAGACCTTCCCTCCATACCAGGCAATATCCTGGTAAATCTCCTCTGCACCCTTTCCAATGCTTCCACATCCTTCCTATAATGCGGTGACCAGAACTGTACGCAATACTCCAAGTGCAGCCGCACCAGAGTTTTGTACAGCTGCAACATGACCTCATGGCTCCGAAACTCAATCCCTCTACCAATAAAACCTAACATACTGTACGCCTTCTTAACAACATTATCAACCTGGGTGGCAACTTTCAGTGATCTATGCACATGGACACCGAGATCTTTCTGCTCATCCACACTACCAAGAATCTTACCATTAGCCCAGTACTCTCTATTCCTGTTACTCCTTCCAAAGTGAATCACCTCACACTTTTCTGCATTAAACTCCATTTGCCACCTCTCAGCCCAGCTCTGCAGCTTATCTATGTCCCTCTGTAACCTGCAACATCCTTCCGCACTATCCACAACTCCACCGACTTTGGTGTCATCCGCAAACAACTCCACCAACTTTGGTTATGATCTAAGAAGATTAGACTTAAATCATGGATAATGATTAGATTGTCTTTTTATTTATCTGTGTTCAGCTAAAGTTACATTATTTATAATAAATTATTAATTGAGTTATAAACTTGGTGTCCAAGATTCATTATTTGGAAAGTCTAATTAGTAAACATTGAGGAAATTTGAGCATCATTGAAGGTTTTAGTTTCACTGTGTTGCAAATCCAGTCTGTGTGAGGCTGATTTGGTTTGGCTTGCTATCCCTGTGCCATAATACTATCTGGACATGTCACGGAAGCTGGAATTTGAACCTGGATCTTCTGGCCCAGAAACCACTGTGCAACAAAATCCCTTGACTCTACAGTCAGAATACACTTTCTTAAATTGCTTGCCCATGATACCACATCAAAGTATTTCTTTTAAATCAGCCTATTTGGAAATGTTCCAACATACCTCTAGGACAGGTGTGACCTGAATTCTGATTTTCATATGTAAGCCATTAGTTTCCAAAAGATATTTTCTGAATTGGGATGATTTGTATTAAGTATCACCTTCTGACCATCATAGAAATTAAGAAATATTTAAAATAGGGTCAGGAGTAGGCCATTCAGTCCTCTGAGCCTGCACCACCATTCAATATGATCATGGCTGAACATGTAATCTCAGCATCCCATTCCTGCTTTCTCCCCGTACCCCTTGATCCCTTTAGCCGCAAGGGCCATGTCCAGCTCCCTCTTGAATTTATCTAATGAAGTGGCCCCAACAGCTTCTTGTGTGAGAGAATTTCACAGGTTCACAACTCTGAGTTCACAACTCTTCCCCCCACGTCTCTCTCATTCTCTTCCCCCTCTCCTCCCCTTCCCTCCCTCTCTCTCTCCTCCTCTTTTCCCCACTTCTCTTTCTCTCTTTCCCCCATTTCTCTCCCTCCCTCTCCACCTTCCTCTCTCTCTCCCTCTCCCCCTCACCATCACTGTGAAAGAACCTTTCACAAACCAGAACTTCAACCAGAAAATACATTGCAATTTAGCTTGTAAAGTAGACAAAACAGAAACCCCAGAAATGCAACATTCCATGTTTTATCAATTTGTTTTATTGTAATGTGTTTTGTTCTTTTTTCCCTCTGCTTTTGTGAGCTTCCAGCTGAGACAGCAAATCAAGCAGAACTGAAGAATTTCTGAACAGCTTGGATGCAGCTACCTGAAGGCATGGCTAGTGAAGTCGAACCATGGAAAGTAATCAGCAGCTACCAGAGTATGAGCTTCACCCAGGGAGGGCATGTATCAGTATCTTCCCAAATTTACAAATGATGAAACACTTCTGGTAAAATTTATACGTAGAACTATAAGATTCACAATCAACTGTTGTCCCCACACCTATAATACCTTCTAAATAATTATTTATTTTAACATTATGCATAAAGTATTCAACTTAAAATCTTATGTTTGCCACTTTCATGTGCAAGAATCTTACTGAATGATTTGGTGTTGTTTATTGCCAGAATGAAAAAAGGCACAGTCCTAGAGAGGTTAACATATTTTCATATACAGAACTTCTTTGTTGTTAATTAAACATTTTTTTTATTTTCATTATACAAAGCATTGAACCAATAAGGTAAATAAACTATATTATTTGTTTGGGAAGTGATATTATCAGAAAGTTTGATAGAAACACACTTCACGAATACTAATCCCTAAAGAATTCTGGCTTTATTTCCTCTCAGCATTCCGACGGTTTTGAATATAGTGCAAAGTGCTTTTAATGATCACTGCTTGCAATGAATGTATTATTTTTTGAAGTGTAGTCACTGCTGTTTATGACTAAATTTACAGACAATTTGAAAACAGCAAAGCCACATGAATAGCACTGTAATAAATAGCCAACTGATGTTTTTAGTGGTCTTGATTAAGGCATGGAGACAATTCTCTCTGTGATAACAGATCCTTCTGGTTTTAAGGTAACACAGTGCTCTTAGATGTCCATAGTTGAACATACAGCTTTGCATACACTCTTGGTACAATTATACCAGATACCAAATTAGCAAGGGATTAGGGCATACTCAGTGAGTGTCTGTCAGAAGTATGAGGATTAGACAGCTCATAACATCAAACAGTGCATTAAAAATGCTGCCATTTTGCAGTTCAATACTCCAGACAATACCTTCAATTAACCATACAATTGAATACATGATTAGCAGGAGGAATGATTGCCACCAGTGCTATTCAAAAAGATTATCAACTATTCTCAAGAAATTTGTTATTTTGTTCCTGAAGTATCCAGACTTTTTTTCAGTGGGCTTTCTATACTATACTTTCCATCTGCTTAAAATAGTTTTTCCCAATCTACCTTTCTTAAACAATTTCATCAAGTGGCCTGAGCCTTCTAAGTCTGTCCTCATGTCTGGACCCTTGGAGTGTCCTCTTAAAATGCCAGTGTATTTAAAATAGAAAGATCATTTGATTTCAGAATTGTTTTTGCTGGACTGAATAGATTCCACCACCAAGGTTACCTTGAGCTAGTTTAGCAATGGTATCCAACGATAATCATCATATCATATTGGGCATTGGATGGTCATGCATTTCTTTTCTTCACTGTGGGTTGTGGGACGTGGGCATCATTATCTGAGGCAACATTTATTTCCAGTCCTAGGTGACCTTGAGAAACTGGTGAACTACCTTCTTGAACCACTGCAGTCCATGTGCTGAAGGTAGGCCCCCAATGCTACTAGGGAGGGAATTCCAAGATTTTGAGCCAATGATACTGAAGAAAGAGTGTTAATTCCCAATACCCTTTGTATGTGAGAATTCTGTAATCTCTATTTAAGTAATAAGCTACTTTTCTATTCTTCATGCCAAAGTGGACAAGTTCACATTTTCCCACAATATACTTAGTCTGCCAAATTTTCACATGCTCACATATCCCTTTTCAGACTACTAATGTCACTTCACAACTTACTTTCCTGCCCATCTTTAAGACATCAACAAACATGTCTATCTTACATTCAGCTCCTGCATCTAAGCTAATGATATACATTGTAAATAGTTAAGGCCGCCAGTGCTGATTCATATAGCACTCTACGAATTACATCTTGCTAACCAGAAAATCACTCCCAGTTTCCTGTCAGCTAGCCAAACTGATTCTGTTACACACATTACCATGAGTTCTCTTCATTGGTAACCTTTGAAGTAGCACCCTGTCAAATGCCTTCTGGAAATCTGAATACAACAAAAATCAACATTTGGCATTGGAGGCATGGGGGTGATCTTTCAGGAATCACTGAAGTCAGGGAGGGTCCCAGAGGACTGGAAAATGGCTAATGTAACACCTCTGTTTAAGAGCAAAGTGAGGGAGGCAGAAGATGGGAAATTATGGGGTGGTTAACCTGACCTCAGTCATTGTTAAGATTTTAGAATCCATTACTAAAGGTAAGATTGTGGAGTACTTGGAAGTACATGGTAAAATAGGACTGAGACAGCACGGCTTCAACAATGGGAGATCATGCCTGACAAATCAGGTAGAATTCTTTGATGAGGTAATGGGCAATTTTGACAAAGGAGACCTAATGGGTATGGTGTACCTGGATTTCCAGAAGGCCTTCTTGGAGACAGCTAAATAAGATGAAACAATGGTGTTAGGGGCAAGGTATTGGCATGGTTAGAGGATTGGTTGACTAGCGGATGGCAAAGTGTAGGGATAAAAAGGTCTTTTTCAGGATGGCAGCCAGCGACTAGTGGAACACCATAGGGGTTAGTGCTGGTACCACAACCATTCACGTTATACACAACGATCAGGACGAAGGAACAGGGGACATTGTTGCTAAGTTTGCAGAAAACAAAGATAGTTGGAGAGAAAGAAGTGTTGAGGATGTGGGAAGACAGTCTAGGAGACTGGACAAAGAAGTGACAGATGAAATACAATGTGGAAAAGTATAAGTTTTGCACTTTGGTAGGAAGCATAGCAGAGTTGACTATTTTCTAAATGGGGAAAGGCTTTGGAAATCTGAACCACAAATGGACTTTAAGAGTGCTAACTATTCTCTTAAAGTTAACATGCAGGGTCAGTTGGCATTAGAAAGGTAAATGCAATGTTAGTGTTCATTTCAAGAGGGCTAGAATACAAGGGCAGAGGTGTATGGCTGAGGCTGCATAAGGCATTTGGAATATTGTAGCAGAGTTGGACCCCATCTCTAATGAAGGATGTGCTGGCCTTGGAGGGGGTCTGAATGAGGTTTACAAGAATGATCCAAAGGACGAAGGGCTTGTTATATGAGGAGTGGTTGAGGAATCTGGGTCTGTACTCGATGGAGTTTAGAAGGATATAGGAGGGGATCTCATTGAAACTTACAGAATACTGAGAGGCCTCAATAGACTGAACGTGCAGAAGGTATTTCCATTAGTGAGAGAGACTAGGTCCCAAGGACACAGCATTAGAGTGAAGGGATGACCCTTTGGAACTGAGGTGAGAAGACTTTTTTTTCAGTCAGAGGGCGGTGAATCTGTGGAACTCATTCCAACAGAAGACCATGAAGGCCAAATCTTTGATTATATTTAAGACCAGGATAAATAGGTTCTTGTTTTATGTCTCCTTCCTTTCTTAAACACAGCAGCTACATTCACTGTTCTCCAATCTGATTCTTTCCTTGACAGAATATTAATTAATTTGAAAATTAAAATCAATTAAAACTATTATCTGTACAACCACATATTTTAAAACCTGAGAATTAAGCCTACCAGTACCTGGGAAATGGTCAGCTTTTAGTTTGAATAATTATCTCAGTATCCTTTCCCTGATTATTAGAATTGTTCTGGATTCCTCCCTCTTCATTTTTTTAATAATTCTTTTTGGGAAGTTATCTGTCTACTGTATCATGATGGCAGATGGTAAATATCTGCTCAACATATCTGCTACAATCACAGAAAATGCTGGAGTAACTCAGCAGGTCTAGCAGCATTTGTTATGAGAGAAACAGTGTTAACCTTTCAAGTTCAGCATGACTCTTCTTGTTGGAATTTGTAATACTTTTGACAGAGATGGGGTTGGAGTGTAGGGAACAGAGTGTAGAGGCCCAGTGCGAAAAACAAATGGATTGTTAACGGTGATGGAATAGAAAAAGAAATATAAAATGTGTTTAAATAAAGGGTGTAAAGTAAAGGGAGAGAATGAGTCCTCTCTACTAAAAGCAAAGTAAACAAACCTAGTTGTTTTTAGATAGTATTAAACAGCTCACACAGAGAGTTGGGACTATGATGGATGGAGAGATGTTGATTTGAAATGTCAATGTAGATCATGGGCTCAAAGTATTTTAAAAATATTCACAGAATATGGGCATTACTGGCCAGGCCAACATTTATTGCCCATCCCTAATTTCCCATAGTGCAGTTAGGAGTCAACCACATTGCTGTGGGTCTACAGTCACATATAGGCCAGACCAGGTAAGGATGGTAAGGATGGTAGCTTTCTTCCCCAAAACACATTAGTGAATCAGATGGGTTTTTCCAAAACAAAAACAATGGATTTATGGTCATTGTTAGACTTTTAATTCCAGATTTTTTGATTGAATTCAAATTCCATCTGTCATGACAGTTTTCAAATTCAGGTCCTAGAACATTACTTGGGTCTCTGCAGGAATAGTCTAGCAATAATACCACTTAGACTATCACCTCTCCTTTAAATACAGAATAAACTTAAGAATTAATTAAGTTCAGGTGAAAAAGCTGGAAGAAAATTATGAATCCTTATTGAATCTGATTAGAATTTTGCAACATAGTTTATATTGTACGCAATGCTTCCTCTTGGTGAATTGTTAATCCATATGTATGATGGGTAAATACAGCTTTCACTGAAACCAAATAGATGCTTCCCTAGACAAAAATAATTTGTACCAAACTTCTATTGGTCTTATTTGATCATTGTGTTAGAATTTCTTGACAATGAGTTTATGGTTAAAAATAGTGGATTCAAACAAGCAGTTAATTCAAAGTCTATATGAAGAGCTCAGTGTAAATAAGTTCAAGAATACTAGATCACTGCTAGATAATAATATTGGATGGATGAGAAATTGAAAGCGTAAGGCATGAATGAATAGCAGTAATAGGAAAAAAAAATGAAAGATAGATTAGAATCATTAGATTAGAGCCAGGGAAGGGACAATAATTGGAATGAGGCATTATCTGAAGGGTCATCATTCATCAGAACGGTAGACTATGTCTTTTCATTCTACCTTATACCATAGTCTGCACTGATGGACATATATGGTATTAAGCAAAACTATTGAACTGCCTAAAAAAAAATTATCAGATTGGATAGCAAGCAACTTTATACTAATATTAATTATTTTAAACATATTTTGGTTTTTATTTTCATCCTAGTTTGAAATAGCCTAGATGATGAGGAAGTTAAAAACACATTGCGGATATTTTTGGTTAAGGGCAAGCCACATTGGCTTTAGTGAAGTGACTATCACCATGTGGCTGAGCAAATCTTCTTGCCATGTCTTATCAGTCTTGCTGCATTAATGCTGTTTTAGCCTCTGGCAAGTATCACAGCCGATTTCCACCCCCCATTTTACCACACACTATTCCTGGAGCAACCTACTACTCACTGGACATCCCTGAATTGATTGACTGGCATCCCTGGTACCACTACCATATGTAAAAGCCCATTGTGCATGCAGACAAAGACTGCCAGTCCGGAGCTGCCTTGCACATTTCCTGATATTTGCTCTGGGCATGGCAAACATGGGAAATCAGTGTCCCAGTTTGCGGGCAATGTCCTTGATCTCCTGTCGCATGGGTTGGTACACAGGCAGGACTTCTTTTCCCCCAAGACTAGCAGTAGAAGCCACAATACCAGACTATGCCAACCTAGTCTAAGATTTTCCAGCCAAATTAAAGCACACACAGCTATCTCGAGGAATGCCTAATCTGGACTCACCACCAACTTCTCAAGAGCAACTAGGGAAATGAACTAAATGCTGGCTCAACCAGCAATACCCACATTGCACAAGCAAATAAAAAAAACTGAAGGAAGAAGGTCAATGTCATTCGCCACTCTGATGGAGGAATTGGCACCATTTCCCATAATACTTGTGAAGAAAAGACATATCGGACTCAAAACATTAACACTGGCTCTATATCTACAGATGTTGTCAGACCTGCTGGAATTCTCCAGCATTTTCTGTGCTTGCCACCATTGTTGTCTGATACCTCACACTCACTTTATTTCCGCCACTGCACCGACCACCCATCAAGGCTCAAGCTCTACCACTGTCCCTATTTCCTGCAATGTCTTCCCCATGCACCATCATCCACCACAACCTGTAACATCATGAAAGTTGGGTGCCCTCTTTGCTGCCTACTCACTCAGGAAACTTTCCCAGGGCTTAGGACAGCAAAATTAGGTACAGTCCTTGCTTTCTATTGCAATCCAGCGTACTGTGTTGGAGAATGATTGTGTGAGGACAGAGAACAAAGGACACACTTCCCACATACTTCCCACACATACTTCCCACTTAAATAACCTGTTCATACATTTACGATATTTAAGACAATACATCTTTTTTCTTTGGATATAGGTAAAGAAAGTTTCAGAACTTATATTGCTCATTGGCATTTTGTGCAAGTTCAGACCCAATTCCTAGAATTATGATTTTCCATAAAGCAAATGGACCAAAATATGAGTCTATAAAATTGGTAAAAAGCCTGAATTCTCAGTTTAATGCTTAGAGTATAAATGGCTGTACAGAAATGCCAAAGAGAGCGATTATATAACTACCATAGACACAGTCAGAAATCATACAACATCAGGTTATAGTCCAACACATGAAGAAGGGCATTTAGGTGAGGTATCATAAAATAGTAAAATTTAAAACCAAGACTCAGCAGCTTAATTCAGGAGGGGTAAAAAGTGAAGACATTTTTGACAATTTTTGAATATTTTTAAAAAGCATGCTGCAGCTTCATGCTGAATACATTATTTATTTTTGTCTCCAAATCATAGTTTAAAATAAACTGTTCTAAACACAACATAAAGAATGGTCAACAATCTGCACATACTTGGTGACAGTCTGGACTGTGAAAGATGCTACAGTCAGCTTCAAATATGGGCTAAGAAGGTAAAAAATGAGCCCTGTTTCCCCAATCCTGATTGTTATCTCATGATTTTTGCTGGAAGTGCTCATGTAGCGATGTCAACTGAGACAGGGTCAGGTTTTTCTGCACAGGGCACATACCGTACAAGTGAGGAGCCTGTCAACAATCACTGTTCAAGCTTATGTACAAAAAATGGTCACTTAGATGATATACTGAAAGGGCACTGTGTCATAGGTTTTCACCATCAGGTATCTGACCAGCTGTCCAATAATGCTAATATCAGACACATTCTGGTTCAGGAGGTTCAGGAGTGACCCTCAATAGTATATATATATGTGGCAAGTTGCATTTGTCTGATGGGCCTTGTCACATTGAGTGGCCAGTCAGCCAAAGTGGGAGAATTATTCATGAAAGAAGATTTTTGCTCCTCCTAGCTTCATAAAGATAACTTTGACATCCCATTATTTTAGGCTCTTCAGGAATACAGCCAGAATTTACTCGCAATGCAATTTTTTTTTTATTCATTCATGAGATGAGGGCATCGCTGCTAGGCAGCATTTATTGCCCATCCCTAATTGCCCACAGGGCAGTTCAGAATCAACCACATTGCTGTGGGTCTGGAGTCACATGTAGGCCAGACCAGGTAAGGATGGCAGTTTCCTTCCCTAAAGGACATTAGTGAACCAGGTGGGTTTTTCCAACAATCTCGACAATGGATTCACAGTCATCATTAGTTTCTTAATTACAGATATTTTACTGAATTCAAATTCCATCATCTGCCATGGTGGGATTCAAATCCTGGTCCCCAGAATGTTATCTGGGTCTCTGGATTAACAGTCCAGCGATAATATCACCATCACCTCCCCCTATTCAAATATGAAATGCTGGAAAAGATGTGAATAGATTTTGGAGGCGACAGCTCAGTCAAGGACGTTGAAGAGGAGAAGAAAGCTTACAAGGACAGAGGGGTCAAAGTTAAGGAAGAGGGAAACTAACACATCAAATGTTACAAAAACACGAAACGTTGTGAACCCATAATGGGAATGGTTTAAAAAGAATGGTTCAAAATGACAAGAATTGTTAGAAAAATAATTATAATGTAATAAAATCACAAGGGTGGTTTCACAATAGATGAGGGACATGCAAATGTTTAAAGAATTTGCATAGTTTAATTGGATCTATAGTGTTGACAATGTCAAGGCAGTCGAACTAATTTTACAAGCCCATGTGACTGTAAAGGAACATTGCCTGCTAGCAGTTTTGGCTCATAAAATTACCTCATCCTCCAGCATTGGTATTTGCTGCAGAATTTCTTTTAACTTCCGTCAAATGTGAATGGCAATGCTTCAGTGGTTTGTAAATGTGGATCCCACATGTTATGTTACACAGCTAGAAAAATTATCCTTTTTTTAGGAAGGAAACATGTAACAGATAGAAATCCAATATACTTTCAAGATGAGGTAGGAATGAATTATAAAAATGCCCTGAATCTAACTTTTATAGCTGGGTTTTCTGCAAGGATAGAGGGTGATAGGGCAGTGTTAGTTAAACTTGTCTCTTCATCTCTGAGAGCTACATTCAAAATTCATCCAAATATTTTAAAGAAGACTTTGCAAGCCAGAGGTGTCCTAAATTAACAAAGATTATCTGCTTGATAACAGCAAAATTCTGTTTCTTTAGATGTTATTACTCTCCAGTACTCAGCCTTTAGGGCATATTTATACGACACAGAATGAGGCCACTTGGCCAATTGCGCCTTTTCCTGCTGTTCCCCTTAAAAGCCCAGGATTTTTTTTTCCTTTTCCAGTGGTATTTTAAAATATCTCTTAAAAGGATTTTGAATCTGCTTCCCCCACCCTTTCAGTCAATTCATGACCGAACAACTCATTATATAAAAGGGATAAAAAAATCCTCACAGCCCACCCCTCCCAGTTCTTTCTCCATTTAGCTTAAATCCACATCGCCTGGTTACCAATCCTGCTACTGGAAACTTCTTATTTACTCCACTCAAACCCTGCAAGAATTTGAGCACCTCTATATTACCTTCCTTTTAACCTTTCTGTTCTAGGGGGAGAAACCATACTTTCTCTATGACTCCCCACATAATTGAACTCTTTCCTCTTTAATACTAATTTAATAAATCTGTTCTGTTAAGGTCTTGACTTTTTTCCTAAAGCACAGTGTCTAGTATTGGCCAACACAAGAGCGCCCCTGAATACCTTTGATTAATATTTCAGAGTTTGGGGTAGCACAATGGCTAGCACTGCTGCTGCACAGTGCCTTGGACCCAGGTTCGATTCTACCCTCGGGTGAACTTCTGTGCGGAATTTACACGTTCTTGCTGTGTCTGAAGTGGTTTCTTCCCACAATCCAAAGATGTGCAGGTTAGGTATCTTGGCCATGCTAAATTGCCCATAGCATCCAGGATTTACAGGTTAGCAATGGGAAATGCAGGATTATGGGCTTGGCTATGGATGGGATGCTCTTTGGAGTGTTGGTGTGGACTCAATGGGCTGAATAGCCTGCTTCCAAACTGTAGGTATTCCATGATGTCAGTGTTCAACACCAGAACATTGAATTTTTGTTTATTAACCTATGTTTTTAATCAACCAATTCCGAGATGGTATTATGCAACACTAGAGCAGGTGGAAGTTGATCCCAAGCCTCCTGGTTCAGCTGTAGGAACAGTACAACTGAGCCTCAAGAGGGCCCCGATTACTTTTGATTTCTTTTTTCCATTCTTTCTTCCCCACAATGTCACCTAGTCTAGGCATAGGTACATTACAACTACGCTACAAGAGGGCCCACGAGGCCTACTTTCCTTTTTATTTTTCTCTTTTCTTTACCCAAATCACCTGTGGTAACTAATTAGACATTATAAATATTTAAGTTAATTCTCATTGATTGTGGTGGTTAACCATTGATTTAACAGCCATAACAGGGAGAAAATTCATGGGAGAGTTGGTGGGACAGGAACGACTTTAACTCAAGTCAGCTATCTCATAACTGATGAGATTTAATGTTGTAGAGTTATAGTCATAGAACACAGAAATCTACCCTTTAGTCCAACTAATCAATGCCAACCATGTTCCCTAACTAATCTGGCCCCACATGCCTGCATTTGGCCCATATCCCTCCAAACCTTTCCTAATCATTTTTTATCCAAATGTCTTTTAAATGTTGTAATTGTACCAGCATCCACCATTCCTCTGGCAGTTCATTACACACACAAACAACTCGATGTAAAAATATTGCCCCTCATGTCCTTTTAAATCTTTCTCCTCTCACCTTAAAAATATGCCCCCTAGTTTTGAACTCCCCAACCTCGGGAAAAGCCCTTTATCCATGCCTGTCACGATTTTATAAACCTCAGGAAGGTCACCCCTCAACTTCCTACGCTCCAGTGAATGTACTCAAGCCTTCTATCCCCTGCAATATTTGGTAAATCTTTTCTGAACCATCTCTAATTTAATAACACCTTTCCTATAGCAGGATGATCAGAACTGAATACAGTATTCCAGAAAGTGATGTGGAGGTGCCAGTGTTGGACTGGGGTGGACAAGGTCAAAAATTACACAATACCAGGTTATAGTCCAACAGTTTATTCGAAGACACAAACTTTCAGAGTCTCCTGATGAAGGAGTGAGGCTCCAAAAGCTTGTCTCTTCAAATAAACCTGTTGGACTATAACCTGGTGTCATGTGATTTTTGACCTTACACTCCAGAAGAGGTCTCACCAATTTTCTGTACAAACTCAACATGATGTCCCAACTCTTACACTCAAATATCTGAGCAATGATATCTAAATCCAATCATGATTTAAGTTACTGAAGAGTAATAAATCAACTCAATGCAACCTAATCCCATGTGCAGGCTAAGTGGAATAATCACTTGGGAGCATTTACTGTTGGAACTTATTTAAACTTTGATGTAGGTGGGTAGTCTTCCTGACTCTGAGCTGGAGATCCTTGGTTTGTCCCACTCCAGGACTTGATGGCCTGTAAGTTGTGCTTGTTACATGGCCAGCCAAGTTGACTATTAACTAGCAATTCTTTCCAAACATACTGATGGTAGGTGGGATGAGTGGGAATGACTGCTGATCAGCTATGTGATGGAAGAAAGTTGGAGTCTCTATCATCATTATCAACGGCTCCAGATTAAAACATGCAGGCAAAAGTGCATGTGACCAAAATGACTCAGACTCCCTGACTGGTCTATGACACACCATTACTGGAGTGGGCTTCTTCATTTTAAACCGTTTTACTCCAGTGGTACATGAAAAAAAAACTGTCTATTTGTCTTGTCTGTTTTTGATGTTGTTTCAATTGGCTTCATCCGGGCTTGTGCTCTTGCTGTTTAACTAGGATGAGGTCACAGCACCACAATGTGAAGGAACTTCCTTCCTCCTACACCTCATCTCACTCATTTTCCTGCATGAATGCGATCCCCTACTCCCAATTCCTCCACCTCCGCCGCGTCTGCTCCCAAGATGGGGTGTTCCACTCCCGCACATCCCAGATGTCCTCATATTTCAAGGACCGCAACTTCCCCTCTTCAGTCGAAAATGCTCTCTCCCATATCTTTTGTGTTTCTCACACCTCAGCCCTCACATCCCCTCCCCACAACAAAAACAAAGACAGAATTCACCTTGTCCTCACATATCACCCCTTCAACCTTCGTATCCAATGTATAATTCTCCTCCACTTCCGCCACCTACAATCCCACCCCACAACCAAAGATATATTTCCCTCTCTACCCTTATCTGCCTTCCGTAGGGACAGCTCTCTCCACAACTCCCTCGTCCCCTCCATACTCCCCACCAGCCCCACCACCCCCGGCACCTTTCCCTGCAGCTGCAGGAAGTGCTACACCTGCACTGGAAGCCTACACCTCCCCCCTCACCTCCATCCAAGGAACCAAAAAAACCTTCCACATCAGACAGAGGTTCACCTGCACATCTGTCAATGTGGTCTATTGCATCTGCCGCTCCCGATGTGGCCTCCTCTACATCGGTGAGACCAAGCGGAGGCTCGGAGACCACTTTGTAGAGCACCTGCACTCTGTTCACGACAAACGACAATACCTTCCAGTCCCGAACTATTTCAACTCCCCCTTCCCACTCCCTGGGCGACGTGTCCATCCTGGGCCTCCTCCAGTGTCACAATGACGCCACCCGCAAACTGGAGGAGCAGCAACTCATATTCCGCCTCAGGAGCCTGCAGCCCAATGGCCTAAACGTGGATTTTACCAGTTTCAAAATCTCCCTATGCCCAACCTCATCCCATGATCAACCTTCCCTCTCATCCCCGCCTCCTTGAGCTGACACAACCTGTCCATCTTCTCTCCCACCTACCCACTCTTCCCACCTCACTGACCAATCCCCACCACTGTCTATCTGCACTCACCTATCACCATCCCACCTACCTTCCCCAGCCCCACCCCTCCTCTCTCTATTTATTTCTGAGCTCCCTTACCCCTCCCCTATTTCTGAAGAAGGGTCCCGACCCAAAACGCCAGCTTTCCTGCTCCTCTGATGCTGCTTGGCCTGCTGTGTTCCTCCAGATTCACACTGTGTTATCTCTGACTCCAGCATCTGCAGTGTTTACTATCTCTGAGTGAAGGAACAGGGTGTCCACATTCAACAATGGCAGGCCCTGATCTGATGCATAGTGCTGCTCCCTGCAAAAAAAAACAAAGCTTCAGAAAGCTGTGTGGGACAATGAATCAATTTTCACATTGCATTGGACTTCCTGCCACTCAACACCCCTTCAACATCATTTGCCTACAACAGGTCCACATTGGAATGGAACAAACTGTTTGTTATTACATCAAAGGCTTTGAACCACTGTGCTACTCCCCTCATGCTGAACCTGACTGTGTCACCCACATCTGATCCGACCTTGGATATAAAGCTGTCCTGACATCATCAATGATCTATGCTATAATTTGGGTCCATATTGCAAACATGTACATAAAACTGTGGGCCACAAAATATGGCAGAGGTAGAAGCATGTGATTGTGAAATTTACATTCTCCATATTTGGCTGCATTGCATGAAGGAAGTAGTGGAAATCTAGAACTCTTACCTCCAAAATACTGCTGAGGTTAGGTCAATTGAAAATTAAAAAACCGAGATGGATAAATTTAAGTTATGCAAGGCTGTTCAGTTATATGGAATAACTGAACCAAAGTCAGTAGGATGGAGTCCATTGGTCAACTATGAACTCATCATGCAATGGAAAAGGGCCAACTCCTCTTTCTAGGTTCCTGTGTATTAATGTTCCCAAGTTCAATGATCTCACCAGAAAAGTCAAAGATCTCTAGCTCTTCAACCAATAGATCAGCTCCTGTCATTCTATTACAACCAGTCACAAGAGGTGGGGAATCAAGCAGGCAAATATAAGCAGACAAAACAACCCCTTAGATATTGCCACCAGCAATTATATTGTAGAATGTGAGTGATTTGCCATTTATACTCAAGCTTTAGCATTGCAGCAAAACAGAAAAAGACCATTTTTCTCTTCTTCATTTTGTCTGACTGAGAGCCTGAATAATTTTACAGCTCAACAGTCTTTGCACAGATAAATCATTTCATTGAACCAGCTATCTGTCAGTGTGGTTCACTCTGTTAGCTTATATTAATGTTGAAGAGAAGAATAGCACATGACAATGAGTTATCTGCTCATACCACTAAATATAATGGACGATTTGGATTACGCAAGTCTAATTTTTTCAATCACTTCAAACCATTTCTTTTCGTGCTCAGCAGTGAAGTCCCTCCAATTAAATACCCAGTGGACATTCACTTCCTAGGCAGATTTGTAAGGCAAGAATGGCCACTTGTGGAGACAGCTGGTGCCCCAGAACTGGGAGCTTCAGGAGTACAGCATGCAATGCTGGCAAGGTAAAAGCAAAACAAAATAGGAATTAGTAGAAATGAGGACAGACGTTAATCAGATGTGGGAATCTATGTTAGTAAAATGCAAGGGAGGCCTATTGATGGGTTGAGATAATATACACAAATCTTCAGAGATTCAAAACAGAAGCAGCTGGATATTGTCAGATTTAGAGGATAGATTAAGGAAAGAAAACTACGACAGTGCAGCTGATCCTCAGGCACTGTGTTCAAAAAAAGAGAGAAACATGTATAAGATTAAAGAATGTGATTTCTACAAATTATTGCTGTTTGGGCTGATGTTAAGCTATCAAGAATTTTAATTTTTGTCTACAAAGGTGCAAAACTTTAAAGGTCAGAGTGTCATAATGACTAAGATAAGATGCTACAGGTTAGATAAGCAACAATTGCAACATTCCAAAGTGTGGAATTTGTGATATTGGCAGTTTAAATCTGTAATATGATGCTTTTAAGTGCATTGTACTCTACCACATACTCTAAGTTTTCATTTTCTTAATAAGGTGTATTATCAGCAATTTGAAGAGATGGGGGAAAACAAATCTGAGGCATCAAAGCTTCTTGAAAATCTTTGATGTCCATGAGAACCAGTGAACGCAAAGAGTTACCGGATTAGAATTGGAAATTAGAATTGGAATCTTTTCTTTTGAAAATGTGTCATAGTGCCATGAACTGGGTACATCTAAAATTCTCTCATCCTTAGGAGTAATGCCATTTATTTCCTTTGGCTGTTTTTTGTTTAAATAACAATGCTTCCAAACGTTATTAATCCAGGGATTTTAATAACAACTGACATCTGACAGAAGTGATGTGGAATGCCAATGGCCAGGGTAGTTTTATTGATAGTTGCGGATGATTGCTGGGAAATATGCAACTAATGCCCAGTGGGCAAATGCCTTCTGATTTTCCTTTAGCCTTAAGAGGATTGATTATTTACCTCTGGCTCAGGAAGGGAAGAAAGGCGTCGGAGTAGGTGTGACATGGCTTTGTAGCAATGATGTGTACACTGCATTCCTGAACCAGCATCCACCAAAAGAGAGGCGTGTGGCCTGCATATGGAAATATTACAGGCATTGGGGAATTGTATCTAATTGTTGCAATAATGTCCATTGTATCTTCCAATACCTCATTATTGATTCAAGAGATTTTGGCATCACTGGTGAGAGCACCATTTATTGCTAATCTCCAACTATCCCTGAGAACATAGTGATGAGCCACTTTTCTTTTAATTAATTAATGGAATGTAAGCTTCACTGGTTGGGCCAGCATTTTATTGCAGGACCCCGTTGCTTTTGAGAAGGTGGTGCTGACCCACTATCTTGAACTGCTGTAGTCTATTTGGTGTGGCTGCCCCCACAATACTGTTAGGGAGGGGATTGCAGAATTTTGATCTGATGACAGTGAAGGAATGATGATAGATTTCCAAGTCAGGATGGTGAGTGGCTCAGAATGACACCAGTCCAGTGGAATGACTAAAAACTAGGTTGGACTTAGATTATCAGATTTTGTCCTGGCCCTGAATTTTCCAGATGATCTTGAGGGAAGAGAGGAATTGGCAAGGCATAGCGATTTTCTGTGGTGGGTCTGTTGTGACCTTGTCCCACTGTTGGAGCTGGTATAGTCCTGGCCACAGAGTAAACTATACTTAAATTCTTTATCATGAGAAAGGGATGAGGAATTGGAGGAAGCCCCACCTCCTCTTTGTTAGTTGAGAATGGCATTAGCTAAAAAGGAACAGGCTTCTGTGTACACATGCATGATTGCATCACTGGCAATTAAAGCACTAATTGTAAGATATTGTTTTGAAAGTGGTGCGGAAAACACATAAATCAGTTTACAAAAAAAGCAGATCTTACTTTTAGACTGTGTACTGGTAATGCAACAATGATAAAGGGCAGAACTGGCATTACTCCAGCATATTTGAATTCCTCTTATAAAGCTAGCAGAACAAAATGATGAATGGAAGTGATTTTGTTTTCTTGTCAGGTGTCATTGAATATGGGACTTTAGAAACCTTGTACATATCCCAGTTTTGCAGAACTGATGTGTAACAGGACTGCATAGTAATAAACAAGGAAAACTATGAATAAAATAGAAAAAAAGTTTTGAGAAAATATAAGATCTTTTTCATCTTTTCAATCATTGTCTCTCATAATTTCTGAACCTGAGCCAGAAAGATCCTTTGAATGCCACAGAGGTCAAAATGAAATGCTCATAAAAACAGGCTTTGTGAACTGTGAGGGTGAAGCCTGACATTGATACTAAAATTTATTTTCTAAGTACTTGGCAAATATGTCTATCAATGTTTTCTTAGAACTTTATCTTTCATATCCACTAAGACTGGCAGTTAAAAGTTTTATGAAAACATCATTGCACTCAATGTAAAACTGGTTGACTATAGAGTAATTATTGGAATACTCAAAGTGTAATGCCATCTATTACATTTCTGATTTAAATACACTCACCTTGGTTTCCTTTTAGTTAATGTGCCTTTCTTTTACAGCGTCATCCATCAAGACTAAGCTGTCACTGGATTCACATCGGTTGAGCAATTAAGAAAATCTTTAAAAGATTTTTTTTGCAGATGTTGAGTGTTTTCTAACATAACTTTCTCAATCCAATTACTTTATCCGATTCTAGCTTCTGTCGTTTGATTCATACACAAATAAATGCCTGACGATTTGAAAAGAAGTTTCAAAAGTTGCTTGAGAAATTATCAGGAATTTTAACGTTCAAAAACAGATTCCCTCTCAATTTTTTACACAATAGATCATATGAAGAGTTTATATTTATTTCAATAAAGTATTAGAAAGATAACAATCACTGTTGTCAACACCCGTCACAAAATTCCATTAACTTGCTGATTCAAATGGGGCAACAGTCCACCAGTGTATCAGATTCAAAATTATATAGTTGTATTTAATTTCCTCCATGGAGTCTCCAATCTCTATTTCTAAAACTTCCTCAAGCTCTATAACCCTCCATGAATTGTGCATTACATCAACTCAGCTCTCATTCATTCACCAACTATTTTGCAGGACCATTAGTAATTGTTCCTTCATCTATTTGGCTCTAAGCTTTCAAGATTCTTCCCTAAACTTCTTTCGTTTCTCTTTGCTTTTAAAATTCTACACATAACCTCACACATTCAGTCACCCTCTCCTACTAACTCCATCTTTGCTCAGTTGTCAAATTTGTCTGATTGTATTCCAAAGAAGTGTTAAGTATTTGTCAAAGGGACTACAGGTTAATGCTGCCCCTCATCCTGACACATTCTTTCACCAATATCTTGCAGGGGGTGGAGGACTTGCTAGTGCTGTTGGTAGGGGTTTAAAATAGTTTGACAAGGGGATGGGATACGGATCGAAGTTACAGTAGGCAGTGATGCACAAACAAGTATAGAGGAAGAACCAGTAGTCTGGAAGTCAGAGTGTACAGTCAAATTAAGGCACAGGGGAACATGATGAGGCTGGATGGCATTCGTTTAAACACAAGCAATCTTGTGAGTTCAAGGCATGATAACTTGATAGGTTTCACATCATCTAAGAAGAGAGAAAGATGGACAGCAAGAGCTTTAACAAGTATATAAAATGGAAGAGAGAAGGCAAAGTGAACATAATCTTCTTAGAGAATTTTTCTACTATTCACTCACAGGACATTGGCATCATTAGCCGGACAAAATTTATTGTCTGTCACTAGTTACCCTTGAGAAGGTGGTGGTGAGCTGTCTTCTTGAACTGCTACAATCCATTTGTTGTAGGTACACCCACAATGTCATTAGGCAGGAGTTCCAGGATTTTGAACTAGTGACAGTGAAGGAATGGCAATATATTTCCAAGTCAGGATGGTGAGTGGCTGAAGGGTAATGTGGCTAGGGAAAATACAACAGGGAGCCAGGAAATGACAAGGGACTTGGATAAATACTTTGCACCAATATTAACAGTAGAAGACACTGATAGCATTCCAAAATTGCTAAATATTCAAGGGGCAAAAGGAGGAGAGGAAATAAATACTGCTATAGAAACTAATGGGGCTGAGGACCAATAAGTCTCCTGGATGTAATGGGATGGATCCTATGATATGAAAGTAAGTAGTTCCTGAGAAAGTGGATGTGCTGGTAGTAATCTTGCAGGAATCCTTAGATTCTGGAAAAGTCCAAGAGGATTGGAGCAATTCAACTGTGGCTCTAGAGGAATGTAAGAAGATCAAGAGGGAACTTTAAAAAGCAATTAGAAAAGCATAAAGGGGACATGAAAAAGGACTTGTGAACAGGATTAGGGAGAATCCTAAAATATTATAAATACGTTAAAGGGAAGAGATTAACCAGGGAAAGAGCAGGGCCCACTGAGGACCAAGAGGGAAACCTGTGTTTGAAGCCACAGGATATTGGAAGGGTGTTGCATGAATACTTCACTCTGGAAAAGGAGAACGTAGATACAGATTTCAGGAAAAGGGGCTGTGAGAAACTTGCACAATTTGACATAGGAAAGGGGGAAATGTTGGAGGCTCTGCTGGGCTTAAAAACAAAAAAATCCTTTGGCCTGGATGAATTGCATCCCAGTCTGCTGTGGGAAGCAAGGCAGGAAATTGCAGGGGCTCTGACACAAATTTTCAATTCCTCTCTGGCCACAGGGGAAGTGCCAGAGGATGGGAGGGCAGCTAATGTTGTACCATTTTTTAAGAAAGGTGGTAGAGATGAACCAGGAAATTACAGAACGGTGAATCTCACATGAGTGATAATGAAACTACTGGAGAAAACTTTGAAGGAGCGAACCAATACCCACTTGGAAAGCCCTGGGTCAATTAGGGATAGTCAGCATGGCTTTGTCAGAAGGAGGTCATGCCTAACAAATTTGTTGGAATTTTTTGAATGTGTGATCAAGTGTGTGGATGAGGGAAGTTCAGTTGATGTAATTTATATGATTTTAGCAAAGCTTTTGACAAGGTCTCTCATGGGAGACTGGTTGAGAAGGTTAAAGTGCATGGAATTGTGGGAAAATTAGTTAAAAGGAGTCAGAAACTGGCTTGGTAATAGGACTATGAACAGTAGCACTAGAAGGCTGCCTAATTGACTGGACGCCCGTGTCCATTGGTGTACTACAAGGATCAGTACTGGGACCCTTATTGTTTGTTATATAGATGAAAATGTACGGGTAATGTAAACAAATTTGCAGATGACACCAAGATTGGCAGAGTGGTTAATAACGAAAAAGATGATTGTAGGTTACGGGAAGATATAGGTGCGTTGGTCGGATGGGCTGACCAGTGGCAGGTGTGTTTAATGCTGATAAATGCACGGTGATGCACTTTGGAAAAAGAAACAAGATGAGGGTGTATTTAATGAATGGCAGGACACTGGGTTGCTTATAGGGACAGAGGGATCTTGGAGTAATTATTCACAGAATTTGGCAAAGCACATGAATGGAATATTTAAGAAGGCATATGGGACAGTACATCAGTCGTAGCATTGAATATAAGAGCAAAGAGGTTATGTTAGAGATGGTAAGAACTGCCAATGCTGAAGTTTGAGATAACAAGGTGTGGAGCTGGAGGAACACAGCAGGCCAGGCAACATCAGAG
>NC_063332.1:41483585-41609118 GCF_021869965.1 Rhincodon typus | reverse complement strand
TCTGAAGAAGGGTCCCGACTCAAAACGTCAGCTTTCCTGCTCCTCTGATGCTGCCTGGCCTGCTGTGTTCCTCCAGCTCTAACCCTTATTATCTCAAGGTTATGTTAGAGTTGTACAGAGTGTTTGTCAAGCCACAGCTGGAGTGCTATGTGCAGTTCTAGTCACCTCATCACAGGAAGGATGTGATAGTGCGAGAGGGGGTACAGAGGAAATTCACCATGATGTTGCCTGGGTTGGAGAAATTGAGCTGTAAGGAGACACTAGATAAGCTTGGATCATTTTCATTCAAGCAGAGAAGACTGAGGGGAGCATGATTGAAGTGTATAAGATTATGAGGGGTATGGACAGGGTGATAGAGAGCAGCAGTCCCATTAGGTGGAGGGGTCAATCACAAAAGGGCATGGTTTTAAGATAAAGGGCAAGTGAGTCAGAGGGTATTTTGGGAAAAAATGTTTTCACTCAGGGATGGCGGAAATCTGGAATGCACTGACTGGGAAGGTAATGGAAGCTGGAAACGTTACAACCTTTAAAAAGAATTTGGATGAGCAAATATCACTTGATTTGATTTGATTTGATTTATTGTAGTCCCAAGTACAGCAAAAATCTTTGTTTGCGAGCAGTGCAGGCAGATCATAGGAAACAATGACATACAGATCATAGGGTGCTTAGATAGAGTGAGGCATGGAGGTTACGCTGCATGGGAGGTGCACAAAGCAAGATCAACATTAAGAAGATCAACATTATTTGAAGTTAGAGAGTCCATTCAGCAGTCTAATAACAGTCAGAAAGAAGCTGTTCTTGAACATGTTGTTGCTTGTGTTCAAGCTCCTATATCTTCTGCCTGATGGAACAAGTTGGAAGAGAGCTTTACTGGGGTGGAGGGGTCCTTGATGATCTTGGCAGACTTTCCATGTCAGCCAGAAATATAAATGGAATCCATGGATGGAAGATTGGCTTCCATGGTGGTCTGGGCTGTGCACACAACCTTCTGTAGTTTCTCACGGTCTTGGGCAGAGCATTTGCTGTACCAGACCATCAGACATCTGGATAGAATGCTTACTATGGTGTATCTGTAAAAGCTGGTGAGAGTCCTTATAGTTATGCCAAATTTCCTAAGCCATCAGAGAAAGAAGAGGTGTTGTTGTGCGTTCTTGGCCATCATATCTACACGGGACATCCAAAACTGATTGTCGGTTACTGTCACTCTTAGTAGATTGACTCTCTAAATCCTCTCAACTTCAGTTCTGTTGATGTGACTGGGATTGTGTTCACCTCCTTTCTTTCTGAAGTCACTGATCAATTACAACAAGGTGCAGGGCTGGATGAACACAGCAGGCCAAGCAGCATCATAGGAGCAGAGAGGCTGACGTTTCGGGCCTAGACCCTTCATCAGAAAAGGGGGAGGGGAAGGGGGTTTTGAAATAAATAGGGAGAGAGTGGGAGGCGGATAGAAGAGGGATAGAGGAGAGGATAGGTGGAGAGGAAACAAACAGGTCGAAGAGGCGGGGATGGAGCCAGGAAAGGTGAGTGTAGGTAGGGAGTTAGGAAGGGGATAGGTCAGTCCAGGGAGGACGGATAGGTCAAGGGGGCGGGATGAGGTTGGTCGGTAGGAGATGGAGGTGCGGCTTGAGGTGGGAGGAGGGGATAGGTGGGAGGAAGAACAGGTTAGGGAGGCAGGGACGAGCTGGACTGGTTTTGGGATGCGGTGGGGAGAGGGGAGATTTTGAAACTTGTGAAATCCACATTGATACCATTGGGCTGCAGGGTTCCCAAGCGGAATATGAGTTGCTGTTCCTGCAACCTTCGGGTGGCATCGTTGTGGCACTGCAGGAGGCCCAGGATGGACATGTCGTCTGAGGAATGGGAGGGGGAGTTGAAATGGTTCGCGACTGGGAGGTGCAGTTGTTTGTTGCGAACCGAGCGTAGGTGTTCTGCAAAGCGGTCCCCGAGTCTCCGCTTGGTTTCCCCGATGTAGAGGAAGCCACACCGGGTACAGCGGATGCAGTATACCACATTGGCAGATGTGCAGGTGAACATCTGCTTGATGTGGAAAGTCTTCTTGGGGCCTGGGATGGGGGTGAGGGAGGAGGTATGGGGGCAGGTGTAGCACTTCCTGCGGTTGCAGGGAAAAGTGCCGGGTGTGGTGGAGCTGGAGGGGAGTGTGGAGCGGTCAAGGGAGTCACGGAGAGAGTTGTCCCTCAGGAAAGCAGATAAGGGTGGGGAGGGAAAGATGTCTTTGGTGGTGGGGTCGGATTGCAGATGGCGGAAGTGTCGGAGGATGATGCGTTGGATCCGGAGGTTGGTGGGGTGGTACGTGAGGACGAGGGGGATTCTTTTTTGGTTCTTATTGCATGGACGGGGTGTGAGGGATGAGGTGCTGGAGATGTGGGAGACACGGTTGAGGGCGTTCTCGACCACCGAGGAGGGGAAGTTACGGTCCTTGAAAAACGAGGACAACTGAGATGTACGGGAGTGGAATGCCTCATCCTGGGAGCAGATGCGGCGGAGGCGAAGGAATTGGGAATAGAGGATAGCATTTTTGCAGGAAGGTGGGTGGGAGGAGGAGTATTCTAGGTAGCTGTGGGAGTCGGTGGGCTTGAAATGAATATCGGTTTCTAGGTGGTTGCCCGATATAGAGACAGAGAGGTCCAGGAAGGGGAGAGAGGTGTTAGAGATGGTCCAGGTAAACTTAAGATTGGGGTGGAAGGTGTTAGTGAAGTGTATGAACTGTTCGAGCTCCTCGTGGGAGCACGAGGCGGCGCCGATACAGTCATCAATGTAACGGAGGAAGAGGTGGGGTTTAGGGCCGGTGTAGGTACGGAAGAGGGATTGTTCCACGTAACCTACAAAGAGGCAGGCATAGCTTGGGCCCATGCGGGTACCCATGGCTACCCCCTTTGTCTGTAGGAAGTGGGAGGAATTGAAAGAGAAGTTGTTGAGTGTGAGGACGAGTTCGGCTAAGCGGATGAGGGTATCAGTGGAGGGGGACTGGTCGGGCCTGTGGGACAGGAAGAAGCGGAGGGCCTTAAGGCCATCTGCATGGGGAATGCAGGTGTAGAGGGACTGGACGTCCATGGTAAAGATGAGGTGTTGGGGACCGGGGAATTGGAAGTTCTGGAGGAGATGGAGGGCGTGGGTGGTGTCACGGACATAGGTAGGGAGTTCCTGGACCAAGGGGGAGAAAATGGAGTCGAGATAGTTGGAGATCAGTTCGGTGGGGCAGGAGCAGGCGGAGAGAATGGGTCGACCAGGGCATTCAGGTTTGTGGATTTTGGGAAGGAGATAGAAGCGGGCAGTGCGAGGTTGGGGAACGATGAGGTTGGAGGCCATGGGTGGGAGGTCACCTGAGGTGATGAGGTTGTGGATGGTTTGCGAGATGATGGTTTGGTGCTCAGGGGTGGGGTCATGATCAAGGGGGCGGTAGGAGGAGGTGTCGGAGAGTTGGCGTCCGGCCTCGGCGATGTAGAGGTCAGTGCGCCATACTACAACTGCGCCTCCCTTGTCCGCGGGTTTTATGGTGAAGTTGGGATTGGAGCGGAGGGAGCGGAGGGCTGCACGTTCTGCGGGGGAGAGGTTGGAGTGGGTGAGAGGGGTGGAGAGGTTGAGGCGATTGATGTCTCGACGGCAGTTGGAGATGAAGAGGTCGAGGGAGGGTAGGAGGCCTTGGGGTGGTGTCCAGGAGGAGGGGGTGTGTTGGAAGCGGGAGAAGGGGTCAGTAGAGGGAGGGTTAGGTTCACAGTTAAAGAAGTAAGCGTGGAGGCGGAGGCGGCGGAAAAACTGCTCTATGTCCAAGCGTGAGCGGTATTCGTTGATCTGTGGGTGGAGGGGGACAAAGGTGAGCCCTTTACTGAGGACTGACCATTCGTCCTCAGTAAGGGGTAGGTCTGGGGGGATGGTGAAGACTCGGCAGGGCTGGGTGCTGCTGTCTCCTCTGGAGGTGCTGGCTGTGGAGGTCTGGGGGGATGGTGAAGACTCGGCAGGGTTCTGGGGGGATGGTGGAGACTCGGCAGGCTCCATCCCCGCCTCTTCGACCTGTTTGTTTCCTCTCCACCTATCCTCTCCTCTATCCCTCTTCTATCCGCCTCCCACTCTCTCCCTATTTATTTCAAAACCCCCTTCCCCTCCCCCTTTTCTGATGAAGGGTCTAGGCCCGAAACGTCAGCCTCTCTGCTCCTATGATGCTGCTTGGCCTGCTGTGTTCATCCAGCCCTGCACCTTGTTGTCTCGGATTCTCCAGCATCTGCAGTTCCTACTATCACTGATCAATTCTTTTGTTTTGACATTGAGAGAGAGGTTGTTAGCATTGCACCATGACACCAAGCACTCTATCTCCTTTCTGTATTCTGCATCGTCGTTGTTTGATATCCGTCCTACCACGGTGGCGTCATCAGCAAACTTGTGGATGGTGTTCATTCAGAATTTGGCTACACAGTGGCGGGTGTCCAGAGAGTATAGTAGGGGGCTGAGGATGCATCCTTGGAGGGCACTATGTTGAGGGTTATCGTGGAGGAGGTGCAGTTGTCTATCTTCACTGATTGCAGTCTATTGGGTCAGAAAGCTGAGGATCCAGCTGCAGAGGGCAGTGCTGAGAACTAGGTCTCAGAGTTTTGAGATCAGTCCGGAGGGGAAAATAGTAAAGAAGGCAGAACTGAAGTCAATGAGTAGGACTCTGACTTAGGTGTCTTTTTTGTCCAGATGTTCCAGGGATGAGTGCAGGACTAGGGAAATAGCATCCACTGTGGATCTTTTATGTCGGTAGGCAAATTGTAGGAGTTCAAGGCAGCCTGGGAGACTCGAGTTGATGTGGGCCATGACCAACTTCGCAAATCACTTCATAACTATGGAGGTCAGAGCCACTGGGCAGTAGTCATTAAGGCACGTTGCATGTAGTTTCTTTGGTACTGAGATGATGGTGGTCTTCTTGAAGCAGGTGGGGACCTTGGCTTGTAGGAGGGAGACGTTGAAGATGTCAGTGAATACTTCCTCCAGCTGGTCCACACAGGGTCTGAGTGCATGGCCAGGGACCCCATCTAGGCCCAGCACTTTCCTTGGGTTGACTCCCAGGAGGATCGATCCGACATCTGCAGTGGTGACAGAGGAAACAGGTGCATCCTGGGCTGCTGGGGCAGGTGACACTGCACCCCTGGTATTCTGCTCAAACCAAGCATAGAAAGCATTGAGCACATCAGGGAGAGATGTGTTTCTGTGTGCTGTCTTGCTGTGCTTTATTTTGTATCCTGTTATTTATTTAGGTCTTGCCACAGGCGGTGAGTGTCCATGTGGTTGATTTAGGCCTCTAATTTGGTCTGGTATTGCCTCTTGGCATCTCTGATGGCTTTGCAGCAGTCATATCTGGATTTTCTGTATAGGCCTGGGTCATTGGACTTGAATACTGCACGCCTGGTCTTCAGTAGGCAGTGGATTTCCTGGTCCATCCAAGGTTTCGGTTGGGGAACACGTGTACTGACCTTTTTTGGTACTCATAACATTCAATTATATGGTAAAAGTACAGGAAATTGGGATTAGTGCTCTTTTAGTTGTAGTTATTGTCAATACAGACTCAATGGGCCAAATGGCCTTTTCTGCGCGGTATGAATCTATGAATCTAGGTACTGTGGACATTGGCTTAAGAATATCCAGCAATATTGATGTCAATTGTTCAAATACTTCTACTGCCTCAACAGAAGTTAGCAGATTAAAGAAAGAGCTGAAGTCAGGAAGACAAGGACTTTTATTTCCAATCTTTGAGGAGGTAGCACAGGAGACTGCAGCGAAGGGATGACAGGAAGTAGGAAGTCAGAAAGTTGGACACTTGATCTTAGGTCAGTGATGTGGTTCCTTTCTTGCTCTTTCTTTCCTACCTTGTTCATTTTGCTTTGTTCCAGAACCAAAGCAGTCACTGAAGATCAGACTCTCATTAGTTAACCTATAGAAAACAAAATACAACCAAATTGGGCATTGAGTTAAAAAGGTTGCAACAGTTTCCTTTCTCTCATGCCCTACGTATGCACTATGTAGCTGATCTAAAATCAAAGAAGGCACAGGAAACAAATAGTTCTCTGATCAGCCATCAGCACTCAGTCCGTCCTTGCAAAGCACCAGCTTTGTTACATCCACCGTGGGAGATTTTGTGAATGAGCGATGAATGTGTACCGGGTGTTAAACAGAGCATGAATGAGCAGGTGCACATGGCACTGACACAGAAGGAACAGGAACCAGCTGTCTAGAGGGTTAGTACATATCCATTTTGAGCTGATGAGGACAGGGAACTGGTCCTCCAGGCCCCCGTTTTTAAAATAAGGTGCTTTATCAAAATAAAAGATTACTGCTGTCATTGAAGGTGTGCACCTAGGAACATTTAGCACATGGCAGCTATTGTGTAGGATTTCGCAGATGCATGTATAGTGTCCTGTTAGAATCTTTACAGTGTACAATTGAGCATGTGTTAGATCCAAGAGTATTGGATCTAACACCCATGACAAAAGTACATCCTCTCTCTTAGCATCAGTCATGAATATTCAGAAGTGCTATCACATAAGCCTGTAGCTGGATCATCTCCAAATCCTACTCCCAGGAATCAAGGAGCAGGGATCATCTTAGTTCAAGGGCCTTTCACCAACACACTGCTGGCAGCAATCTCACATATTTGAGTCAATGGCAGAGCACATGGTGAATGTAGTAGATTAGAAGAATGAATATCAGAAACCACTGAGGTTCTTACACACAAGATTCAGTTTAACTGTGTTTACAGTTGCATTCCAATAGATTATATTAAGAGACAACTGAAAATGGCGTGCTCTCAATCTAGTAGTCTTTGGGAATATTATGACAGCAATTAATTTGTTTAGGCCAGAGTGAATATGCAAGCGTTCAATATGGTAATTATGAAAAGGTCTCCTCAATCAGTGGAAAGTCCCATAGTTTGCCAAGATAAATCAATGACAACATTCTTAATTTGCTGAACCTCCTGTATACCATTACTTTGATTAAATACTGGCTTCTCCATTTCTCGCTGTTCCTTTCTTATTCTTTTATTGCATAACAAATCTTTGGAGCGAACAACAAGCCACAATGATATTGTACACTTTGGCTGAGCTGTCAAAAGTCCTCAGACCTGTCAAACTTTCTAAGTTTCTGCTTTGCAATAAAGCTCTTTGTGATGTATTGACCAGCAGCTTTTTGGCTCCACACATAACCGAGAAGGATTTCTCAAGCTTTCCAACATTCTTCATCGAAAACAATCCAGAAAAAAGCAGTGAGGTAAGAAGTTCCAATACTGCATCATATTCCTGATTTTAATTTTCACCTGGAACATATCTTCTCAAGCTAAGCCTTGCTAAGGTAATTAGCTCATGTTGTAAATAGCATGGGCGATCTAGTTCTGATAGATCTTTTGTTGAAAATACATTGGAAAGTTTGGGAAATCCTTAATTGAAATTTCCTCAATGTACATCTTAAATCTCTAAGCAAATACAGAAAATTTTGCTGCCCTGGCTCAATTGGGGCAAAGTATTGGAAAGAGTTACAATTGCTTGGTTCGAAGCCCTTAGTTCCAAAATATTTTTTTTTTGAAGAGGATGGCTATAGAGACAAAATAACTTCAGGCATAATTGGCATGAAACCTACTGCTGAGATTTTGTTAATCTGCGTATTAATTTATTTTCTCCCTGAAGACCAGTTTGAATGTTATTTAACAGCTCAGTAGTATCTGTGACACATGTAATTTTGTGACAAAAATCAACATTGAACAGCTCAGGATAACTCGTACCATGTTCAACAAGAAAAAGCTTAATTTGAAGTGAAGATTAAAGAATCTTTTGTTGCATCCTGAATCCAGCAATGTTCCCCAATGTGCTATGGTTCCAGATGGGATTTTCCAAACTGTTAACCTCCTGGGTGAGGAGGGAGGTACTTGTTCCCCTTCTTTATTCAACCATCCTTCAGTCAAATGTAATAAAATTAATTCAAAAATGATCCCAAACCTCTTGAATGCCTTTCTCTCAGATTCAAATGAATTTATGTTTTAAAAGAAGCCAATTTCATCAGGAGTTCTTGAATTAATAAACAAAATTGAGTTTATTAGTTAAAACATGTGAGAAGAAATACTAGCTCACAACGCATACACAAAAATAGAAACAAAAGGTGAATCCAAGAGGATAAATGTTTTAAATAAGATATGAGGATCAATCTCTGAATTGTTTGCAAAGAGTAGACAGTTGAGTGTGACAACCATTGTAGTGGAGGTTACCAGTAGCATTGACAATGATAGTTGAACGGTCATGATCCTTTGTTTTGCAGATTGGTTAAAATTCTGTAGTTCTGATTCCCTTTACTGAGATTGAATTTTAGCATTCGGGGTGAAAGAAAGTCTTTTTTATTTTGTCCTGTTGTCTAGCTGCTAGCTAGTTGACATCTTGCTGTTAATGTGAGGAGCTTCTTTACCTGCAACACAGGGGTGACTAGGGAATAGTTTTTCAACTGTGAAATTCACAACATGCTAACACTCGAGCTCAGGCTGGTACGTGCAAGAGCTTGCAATCCCACTTGTATGCTCGAGGGGATTTGAAAATGACTCTTTAATCCTGTCCTTGTGTAATATACAAAGGTGAAAGCACAAGTGTGTCTCAAGTTTGAGGCATAATCTGCAGGGCCGGCCTGCTGTTGAGTAGGGCATTTTCAGCCCCTCATTGTCTCCACAGTCAAAAGAGATCACATTGCAGTCTGTTTGGACTTTTTTGACACCTTAGGAGTCTAACACAGAATTTTTTCAAGCCAACCACCAAATTTTTACCTGTAGTTATTTTGTCTCCATAGTAGCCTTATTTTTAAAGCCACATTTCGAAGTTAAAGAAACAAGCACCCATTATATTTTGGGGTTCATAACATTGTAACACTTTCCAGGACTTTGCTACTACTGAGACAATGTAACTCAGAATGGTAAAGGTTGTCGCCACTCTATGAATCAAGTTTAATCTGCAATTCTTGGAAATGTGGTAATTGAATATTGACACTCAAATAAAGCTGAGAATATGGATGACCTTACTCATTACATTACTAAGGTCTTCAGGATATTTTGATGCCACGTTTTCTTGATGAATAACTAAGTAAATTGACTGTTTTTTTAACTGTTTCCTAAGAAACCAGAGTTTGTGCCAAGTATTGAAGAGCACCCATCAGTTCATACTTACACAATTTTGTCCCAGTCAATTCAATGTACTTTTAAAAAATGGTGCTAACAATGTCGATTTGAGCTTGGCCTCTCGTTGGTATCACTGTTAAAAATTATTCTTCGATAAATACTGTTGTGGAAGGATATTGCAAAACAAAATTAACTGTGAAGTTGACGATAGATTTGTTGAGGAGTTCAGAGCCAAACTAAAACATTGGCGCTGTCATAATTCATAAATGATTATAGAAAACATGTCATCTGTTTGATGTCTTCTTCACTTTGCACTTATGTTAAGGAACAAGAGTGAACTACCTTTGTAAATTGGTTTGGTGTTTAGGCAATTGAACAATAATGTATTACAGACAGTTTAAATAAACTTATTAACGAATTGCACATCATTAAATGGAGAAATTCTGTAAGCTAAAATCTCAGCTACTTCATAGAATGCTTTTGAAATGGTCATATTTGGTCACATAGGCTCCTTTCCTTAAGGACACTGATTTGTCTTCCCTCTTTCTAGATTTCAAAGAGAAATTGTTAGGGATGTCAAAATATACTATTCTGTGGTACCTACTACAATTTTATTATTTGGGCATGTTTACTGTATTGTGGCATAACAAACATAACATGCTCCCATGCACGAAGGAAATATCTAGCTCCAATTTGCCTTAACAATTTCTGTGCTCATCCTGAATTTTCTACTTTGGGCCTTGGTTACACACAATACCCATCACTATTATTTAAGATGGAGAAAGAAAATGAGAAATGAGCAATTGAAGATCAGCAAATAGAGTCATAGCCCTACTCAGTTTACCAGAAAGCAGAGGAGGTTGAGCCCGTTTAGGAAGTGCAGTCCCAGCATGGCTAAGCACTTACGAAAGACTGCAATAGTTGAACTTTTAGTTTTATTTCTTTATTTTTTGACTTACTACTAAGAAGGACTGCAATGTTTAACTTTAATTTTTTATACTATGCTCAGAGTGACTGTAATGTTTAACTTTTAACTTTGTTCCTTATTTCTTTCTACCTTGGTCTTAAGTTTTTTTACCTAGGTACTTGAACCTAAGATGGTGCCATGTGTAGTGACATTGAAAACTTTTGACTATACTCCTGCACTTTTGTACTTGAGTACATGTGACAATAAAAAAAAGTCTATATCTAAATCTAGAGTCATACAGTTGTACAGCACAGAAACAGACCCTTCAGTCCAATTCTTCCATGCCGACCATATATCCTACGTTAATCTAATCTCATTTGCCAGAATTTGGTCCATATCCATTAGGCAACAGTTAAATAATCACATGTAAACAACCAACAAGTAGTGTTGACTTGACCACTGCTATCTTGACGTGTAGGTGATAAACTATCTGGGAACACGTAGTCATTGACCTAACTGAGAAATGTTCTAATGTGCTGGACTTAACGTAAGTCAATTGATGATTTATAAGTGTGGTAGTGAATGGTTTAAATAAAAGATCATAACAACATTGTAATGGTGAAGTATAGAAGTACAATAGCATTCCCAGAATGTCACGAGTTGAGGCCCATAAGTAGGAAAATGATGCCCACGTAAAATCTGCCTCATGCTTTCTCTGTTGGCATTCAGGCAACTGTAGGTCTGCTAATCTCTGTACAGAAAATCCCAAAAGCAAATCCTGACATGTTTGCTTGAAGATTCTTGGGGGTGTCTCACTGCTAAGCATTCAGCGCCCTATGAAGCATCAGGAAGAGATGGGGCATATTCATGGCCTTGACTTTTCTTTCAACGCAGCATCTGTATTCCCTACCCGAACCCAACAGTCTCCACAGCCAGCAACCTATTCCCTGCAGTCTCCACTTCACCTCATTGGCTACTGACCTGGGTTTCTTGCTGATTCTGGACCTCTGGTGGATGTTTTGTTGCCAGCAATCATCACACCCCTACTAACAGTGACAGCAGTAATTAGCTGCCAGGCTCTGGTCTGTATTTCTTGGTGAGGGGTAGGATCTCTGACCCAGGTTTGTTGATTCTTGGGAATATGTTAAAGTCCACCACTGAAGGATATAATCATTGAGCATTTAAAAATGCATAATACTGTCAAGCAGAGTCAATATAGCTTTGTGAAGGGAAAATCATGCCTAACAAATTGTTACAGATCTTTGAGGAAGTAGCAGGCAAGATAGAAAGAGAAGAACTAGTAGATTTAATATAGTTTGATATCCAAAACGTGTTTGAAAGGTACTGCATATGAGGCTAATTAATAAGATAAGAGTCTATGATGCCGGGTGTAGTATATTAATGTGGATAGAGAATTGGCTGACTAATGAGAACAGAGAGTTGGGATAAAGGGAGTCATTTTCAGGGTGGCAACCTGTAACTAATGGATTGCCAAAGGGATCACTGCTGGGACCACAATTAATTATGATATTTGGATGGCAGAAGTGAATGTACTGTCTGCAAGTTTGCAGATGACACAAAAGTAGGTGGGAAGTTAAGTAACGAGGATAACACAAAAAGTCTATTGAGGCATATAGTCAAGTGTGTGGGCAATAATTTGGCAGATGGAATATAGTGTGGGAAAATGTGATGTTATTCACTTTGGCAGGAAGAAAAGAGGAGCTAAATATTATTTAAATGGCATGAGACTGAAGAAAACTGCAGCATTGAGGGATTTGGGTGTACTCATGCATAAATCACAAAAAGATCATTCAAGTTCAGCGGCTAATATAGAAAGCAAAATGATTGTTAGTCTTTATTTCAAAAGGAATAGAATATAAAAGTGGGTAAGTCTCAGAGTAAGGGGTCACCCATTGAACACAGAGATGAGGAAGAATTTCTGCTCTCAAAGGAAAGTTAATCAGTGGATATGTTTTTACTTCAGAGAGGTGTTGCTGCTGGGTCATTAAGTATTTTCAAGGTTGAAATAGACAGATTTTGACTTAATTAGGGAATCAAGGGCTATGGGGAAAGGTAGGAAAGTGGAGTTGAGGATTACCTGAAACTATGATTTTGTTGATTGGTAGGGCAAAGTCAATGGGTCGAACAGCCTATTTCTACTCTGATGTCATATGAAAGATCCACCTCTGCCACCTAACTGCCTAAGCTGGAATTCATTGAAGTAGAATGATTTGCAACCTTAGCTTCCATAAACTATAGCCCCTGAATTCTCTCAGGTCCCTGCTGAGCTCCTGCTATAATTCTAGTTGTGGACCAACTGAACCGAATGGAAAATTGTGGGATAACAAGGTGTAGAGCTGGATGAACACAGCAGGCCAAGCAGCATCAGAGGAGCAGGAAGGCTGACGTTTTGGGCCTAGACCCTTCTTCAGAAATGGGGGAGGGGAAGGGGGTTCTGAAATAAATAGGGAGAGAGGGGGAGGCGGATAGAAGATGGATAGAGGAGAAGATAGGTGGAGAGGAGACAGACAGGTCAAAGAGGCGGGGATGGAGCCAGTAAAGGTGAGTGTAGGTGGGGAGGTAGGGAGGAGATAGGTCAGTCTTCAGTACTATTACTAGAATGTTTTCAGGGCCCGGAGCCTTTGCAGTATCCAGTGTTCCAACCGTTTCTTGATATCATGCGGTGTGAATCAAATTGGCTGAAGACTAGTATCTGTGATACCGGCAACCACTGAAGGAGGCCAAGATGGATCATCCACTCGGCACTTCTGGCTGAAGATTGCTGCAAATACTTCAGCCCTATCATTTGCACTGATGTGCTGGGCTCTTCCATCATTGAGGATGGGGATATTTGGGGAGCCTCCTCCTCCAGTCAGTTGTTTAATCATCCACCACCATTCATGACTGGATGTGGCAGGACTGCAGAGCTTGGATCCGATCTTTTGGTTTGGGATTACTTAGCTCTGTCTATCACTTGCTGCTTTCACTGTTTGGCATGCAAGTAGCCCTGTTTTGACACCAGGTTAACTTGTCATCTTCAGGTATGCCTGGTGCTGCTCCTGGCATTCCCTCCTGCACTCCGCATTGAACCAGGGTTGATCCCCTGGCTTGATGGTAATAGTTGAGTGGGGGATATGTCGGGCGATGAGGTTAAAGATTGTGCTGGAATATAATTCTGCTGCTGTTGCTGGCCCACAGGCCTCATGGATGCCCAATCTTGAATTGCTAGATCAGTGCGAAGTCTGTCCCAGTTAGCACAGTGATAGTGCCACACAACACGATGGAGGTTGTTTTCAATGTGAAGGTGGGACTTCGTCTCCACAAGGACAGTGCGGTGGTCACTCTTACCGATACTGTCTTGGACAGATGCAACTGCAGCTGGCAGATTGGGAAGGATGAGGTCAAGTATGTTTTTCCCTCTTGTTGGTTCCCTCACCACCTGCCGCAGACCCAGTCTAGCAGCTATGTCCTTTAGGACCTGACCAGCTCGATCTGTAGTACTGCTGGTGATGGGCATTGAAATCCCCCACTCAGAGTACATTTTGTGCCCTTGCCATCCTCAGTGCTTCCTTTAAGTGTTGTTCAACATGGAGGAGTACTGATTCATCAGCTGAGGGAGGACAGTATTTGGTAATCAGCAGGAGGTTTCCTTGCCTGTGTTTAACGTGAAGCCATGAGACTTCATGGGGTCCGGAGTCAATGTTGAGGACACCCAGGGCAACACCCTCCTGACTGTATACCACTGTGCCCCCACCTCTGCTGGGTCTGTCCTGCCGCTGGGACAGGACATATCCAGGGATGGTGATGGCGGTATCTGGGACATTGTCTGTAAGGTATGATTCTGTGAGTATGACTATGTCAGGCTGTTGCTTAACTAGTCTGTGAGACAGCTCTCCCAGTGTTGGCACTAACCCCCAGATGTTAGTGTGGAGGACTTTGCAGGGTCGGCAGGGCTGTTTTCTGCTGTTGTCTTTTCCAGTGCCTAGGTCGATGCAGGTGATCCGCCCAGTTTTGTTTCTTTGAGACTTTGTAGCGATTGGTACAACTAAGTGGTTTGCTGGGCCATTTCAGAGGGCAATTGAGAGTCAACTGCATTGCTGTGGGTCTAGAGTCACAGATAAGGATGGCAGATTTCCTTCCCCAAAGGACATTAGTGAACCAGATCGGTTTTTCCTACAATTGGCAATGATTTCATGGCAATCAGTAGATTCATAATTCCAGACTTTTTTTTAATTATTGAATTCCAATTCCACCATCTGCCGTGGTGGGATTTGAACTCCTGTCCCCAGAACATTAGCTGGGTTTCTGGATTAATAGTGTAGCAACAATACCACTAGGCCATTGCCTACCCCATATTATTACATAAAAAGAAAGAAACAAAGTAAATCAAACCAAGCTATCTAAATAAGACACAGTTTTAAAGATTTCAAACCACACAGCAAAACATGTTTCCACCTCTTCCCCAATACCATCACTTTACAGTTAATCCAAATCCAGAGAAAATTTCCTTCCTTATCAAATCTGTGTGTTTGACATAACTGCCTCTTCTCTTTTCAAGATTTGTGACCAAAAGAGCCTTTTCCTTGAATACTCACACAACAGACAGCTTAGCTTAGATTTTCTCAGTCTTTTAATAATTTGCAAAGTTCTATCCAAACACTTGAGGTCTGGAAATTTCATAGACTACACAAATTTCACTGAGGTAACTACTTTGAATCATCTCTTTTAGGAGCAAAGGTAAAATCAAGTTTGTTCACAATCAGAAAATACACAATGGACCAGATCTTCCAGTCTCTGGATATTTGGAGACCAGACGCTCCCTGGAAAATATATACAAGTCTTCTTGGAAGCTTTGATGAAATGACAATGATGTAATTGTTCTAAAGGTTTAATCTTCTAACTCGCAATTACCCTGTACCTGAAACACTCCAAAAAATTCACAATCGTGAACTACAGTCAGACAGTTTGGAGGGTTACAACTTGTTCCCAGGATAGTTACTCAGAAATGGTTAACCAGACTGAGCCCTGCTCTAACACCTGAGTAACTTTGATTCCAGAAAACGCATAGTCATATTGCCTCCACAACCATTTATATTGAACCCGAACTGTGACCATTCCCCTACCTTTGCCCCAATACTCCCTTTACACACTTCCTTTGCCCACTGACATTCTCTTTGCAGCTGAATTCAGCAGATGGTGCTGTAAAAGATAGTGTGGTTTCTACCCAGATCCTCTACACTACTCTCTCCGAGGATTGCCACCCCGTATGAGTTTGGAAGGATCTTCCGTTGAAAGTTGGAACTGAAAAACTGGAGAGAGGTAAGAATGTAACTTTTAGTCTCATCTCAGACCCTGTATACATCCTATCTGTCACCTGGGGCATGACATTCAAGGAGTCAATTAGTGCTTTCTCGCTTAACTCAGCTTTTTGCTGAAAATATACTGACATTTCATGCATATCAACTCTCTCCATAATAACATTGATGGATGCGTTACTTGTTAAGGAATCACTGAATAATCAGACTACTTGCTTCAAATGCATAAGAGCTTGATAGATCAATTCTGAATGTAGTTTTGGACACCCTACCTCAGGAAAGATATTATTGTCCCAGAGGGACTGTAACATAGGTTCACAAGACTTGTTCCAGGATGGCAGCACTATCCAATGAAAACAGACTGGGCAAATATGGCCTGTATTCTCTAGAATTTCGAAGAATGGGAAGTGACCTCATTGATACTCACAAAATACTTAAAGGGATAGACAGTGTAGATGCAGGTAAGATGTGTTCCCCTGATTTGGAGTCTAAAATCCGGGGACTCAGTTTAAAAATAAGGAACGAGATTAGGAGAAATTATTTTACACAGTGGGTTGTGAACCTTTGAAATTCTCGATCACAGAGGGCTGTGGAGGTTCAGTCTTTTAGTGTTTTCATGGTATTGATGGATTTCTGATGAGCAGTGGCAAGTAGGGATATGGGAATGTGGTGAGTAGATGGCATTGAAATGTCTGATCAGCCATGATCCTACTAAATGGTCGAACAGATTCAAAGGGCTGAATGGCCTACTCCTATTCCTATGTTCTTAATTCACTGTACTGCTTATTTTGAAGCTAGTTCTTATTCATATTTAACAGCATTATCACTATCAAATCACCTACAATCACTGTCCCACGTTTAATGCTGACCAGAAACTTAACTGGACCAACCATATTGTAGTTGCAGTTAAGAGCAGGTCAGGGGCTAGGTGGTGAGTGATTCACCTTCTAATTCCCAAAAGTCTATCCATCATACACAAAACACATGGTTAGAAATGTGATGGAAAACTCTCTCCACTTGCCTGGAAGTGTTGAGCTCCAAAACAGCACCACTAGGACCATATCAGATTGCACATTGATTGACATGATGATTCAGCTGGTTTGCATACCATTGTTGGCCAAGTATTGTCCATGCTAACACTCTCACCAATGCAGCAACTAACATGGCTCGCCATTTTGGAGCTCTAACGGCACTCCTGATCCCAATTTCCCACGCAATTGTTCAATTGGATATGGGTCCAATTAAGTCAGGATGCACAAATGCACAAGTTTTATGCAATAACAGCAGCAATTAGAGATGTCAGAGGAAAATTGTCATTGTGCATTATGCTCTCTCATGCTATACAATATTTTTAATCTGCTGTACAGCAGACATCATTGCCAAAAAGCTTCCAAGATATTATGTTATTCCTTTCTTTACTGCATAAGTAAATTATAACATAACAAAAGGATTGTAATACAGTGTTTGCAGCGGAGTGCTTGTTAAGACTTATATTAGGATAGTCGTCACAATGAAGTGCTCATGTGCATTTAAATTATTTGGCTACATATCATTAATATCTGAACTTATCGTTGTGGTCATTTCCCTTGAAAGCAAATTAGTTGTACTTTGCTTATTTCAACCCATATTTTTAAATGCATCACTGAGCTGTTTCTGCTGCCTTATGCAAATTTAAGCTTTCTCATAATTTAACCCTTTTATTGATGCAAATTGAGACTTAAAATTGGAAAACTAAACTGCACTATGCAACATGGCATCAGCTACATTCTCAGCAAGTGCTTCTATTCCTGTCCCTGACCACTGCCTGAGATTTCTATTACAGACTGTTTGTAACTTTGGGTTCCTATTTCTCCTTACACCCAGCTTCCTTCTTCTCTACCACCAAGACCACCTACTTCTACCTCCAAACATACTCTGCCTATGCCCCTCCCTCAGTTCATCTTCTGAAATCCTCATCAATGCCTTTGCTATCTTTATACTTTCCTATGTTAATGCTCTCCTGGCCAGTTACATTCACCACAAACCTGAAATGATTCAAATCTCTGTTACTTCCATCCTGAATCGCACTAGGTCTCAATTATCCATTCTTGTGCTCATTGACTTACATTGATTCAGTAGTTCATCAATGCAACTATTTTATAATTCCCATCATTCTTTTTAAATATCTCAAAAGCCTTGCCCCTCCCCAACTCTGATACTTCCTCAGTTTTTATTGAATCACTGCTTCATGTATGTACCTAATTTTCTGCCTTGGGCTTGCTGTAGTGCTCCAGTGAGGGTCAGTGCAAGCTGGAAGAACAGGATCTTGTTTTCTGCTTGGGCATGCTGCAACCTTCAGGACTCAATATCAAGTGTAGGGCCTGGACACCTGCTTCTATGTCTTTTACCAATCTCCTCGTCTCCAGGCTCTGTCATGACATGGGCTGCTTTCAGAGCAGTGAACTTATTTTCACTTACTTATGGTCCTCATTATCGGCTTTTCTTCCTCTCTAGTTTACTATCATCCAACCCTTTGTCTGCCTAACAGTCTTTCTCTCTCTCTGGGCTCTGTCTTCACCTATCTGCTCTCTCCTTTTGACCACCCCCACCCACTCCCATCTTCAGCATAAATACACCCTTTCCTATCAACTAGCAGTTCTGAAATAGGACTTAAAATGTTAACTCTGTCTTCTCACCATTTATGCCATCAGATCTCTAGCTTTCTGCAGCAAGTTCTGTTTTATTTCTAATTTTCATCACTCCAGCATTGGTAGCCAAGACCTAAGCTGGGGAATTCTCTATCTAAAACTCTCTATGTTTCTTATTCTCCTGATTGTAAATGATTCATTTCCTTGTTGCTAACTGCTTTCTCCTACATTTTGCATGTATGTTTGATTGGACAACACTGACTTAGAAATCCTGGTTGCACTAAAATTTACACTAATA
This sequence comes from Rhincodon typus, assembly GCF_021869965.1. Lineage (NCBI taxonomy): Eukaryota > Metazoa > Chordata > Chondrichthyes > Orectolobiformes > Rhincodontidae > Rhincodon > Rhincodon typus. The sequence continues at coordinate 41,590,832 of NC_063332.1, read as the reverse complement.
ACCAATCTGAGATTATTGATTGGGCTCACAATGTAGCTGGCTTACATGTTCTAGTAATCAGTTATATTCAGATGCAGGCCCTGACCTTTGCAAGCAGTGATATCCTGTCCATGCATTGTATCTTTTTCAACTAAACAAAAACTTACATTCCCCATTTAAGATTTTGAACAGCCTTTTTAATGATATGAGAACGTTTGCCTTTTATTGACAGCTCAGTTCAATTTATCCAAAACATTTGGTGCCAAAGTGAAGTTTATGAGTCACCTGTCCTTGAACAAATATCAGTTTCCTGATATATTCTCTTGCCCTGTTACCAAAGCTACTTCAATAGACTTTATACAGAAAATACAGAACGAGAAATGTTCATTTTCCCTTTTCATTCACTTCATCCAAATGGCCATGGTGAAATTCATAATTTCATATATTTGTCTCAATTTATTTGATGCCTAACTACAGCACAATTCAGAATAAGAAACATTTCGGTATTTTTTTGCTAAAATATGTAATTTGCTTTCTGTGAGATGCTGTGTCATTGACTGGAAACTTTTTCAGAAAAGCTCCCCCTCCTGCACACTGCCTTCTTCTAAATATTTGAAATGAAAGTACTGCTGATCCAGTTGTTCACATGCAGAGCAACTTTATACAAAGTCTGTCAATCACCATACTGTCAAGTCCATAATCATCAATCCCCTGAAGCAAGTGTCCTGAGCACTAACAGATGAATGAACTGCTGGGAACTGCTGGGGTTATGACGCACTGCAACTTATTATTATCAAAATGTTTGCACAGAAATAAAGAAGGAAAATTGATTTGCTTGAAAAAGCATTTGCGCTACTACTTCACATTGATTAACCCTTAGAAAACCTTCCTCAAAACAAGCCTTAAAACAAGGATTGAATTGGGATAGAGGCCAGAGGGCTGAGTTCTCTGGACTTTAGGCAGTTGAATGGAAACCATTGGAGTTTGCAGAGGTCACTTGATGCTTCAGTTCACCTTCCCTGAAAAGTGAAGGAGGGATGGGAGACTAGGAACTGGGACAGAGATGGGGAAGCAAACCACCAATGTATAACAATTTTCAATAATTAATGCAGAGATCAGGGAATAGATCGCCTGTGTGTTATCCCAATCACCCTGGGCAGCATGCAAAGGTTAATGAAAGAATACACTAAATTTGCATCAAATTTTAAAATGGCTGGATTATATTTCATGGGTTTGTTCCAACAATCTGAATTTATGTACATACTCTTGCTCAACTTTAAACCTAAACTCCCTTGAAATTTGCAAAGAAAGTTTTACATTGTGTTACATAAAACAGAAAGGTTGTGAAGTTTGAAAACTAAGGTATCTTTCAGTTGTATATAATAGAAACATAGAATCCCTACAGCGTGAAAGCAGGCTATTCTGCCCATCGGGTCCATACCGACCCTCCAAAGAGCATCCCACCCAGACCTATTTCCCTACCCTATCCCCTTCCTAACCCTGCATTTCCCATGGCTAATCCACCTAACCTGAACATCCCTGGACATATGGGCAATTTACCATGGCAATCCATCTAACTTGCACATATTTGGACTGTGGGAGGAAACGGAGCACCTGAAAGAAACACACGCAGATATGGGGAGAATGTGCAAACCCCACATGGACAGTTGCCTGACGCTGGAATTGAACCTAAGTCCCTGGAGCTGTGAGGCAGCAGTGCTAACCGCTAAGCAGTACGTTAGAAACCCATTGGTATTTCAAAGTTTAAGGCAAGTGAAAGTATAACAGCTGGACCACAAGGAATTTTTGGTCTTTATTGAAATTGAGATTCGAAATTCATTGTGGCATTGCTTCCTATATTTCTTGTTCATAGGGCCACAACAATGTGAAACAACAGGGCAGCCCCAATGGCTCATCAACTTAATTTTTGAATTGTTGTGCCACACAGAAATAAATTGAATATCCCAGTTACTGTTGAGTTAACTGATCACAGCAAGATCAGGGTTAAGGATTCTATAAATAGCCTCAGTGGAGAAGGAAGGGTCCTGATCTTTATCATCATGCTGCAAGCAATATTCGAGATATTTGTATGACAGTCACTGGCACAGATACATTAATATACTTACCAAACTAATAATCTTTTGGGAGACATAACAGGCAATATAGAAGATTAAGATGTGTTGATATGATAAAAGAGTAAATATTTTAAAAATCAATGGATCTTCTTTCCTTCTATGGTCAAACCCAGCTTTAGCATCACATAGTCTTCATTTCATAACTTATTTAATTTTCTCTATTACATTTCACGGCCTTTGTCTTAACAAGACATTGACAAGGTACTAGCAGTGAGATAGAAGGCTGTGAATGTGTCACAAAATAGGTTTGAGTGAACAATGTGCTCAGACATTGTGAAAGTCCCAAATGGAAATGTTTCAGTGATAGCAAGAGACATCAACAGAGAAAATGATGAGGAATGAATTGCAAATCGGGACAATTGAGGCCAGGAACAGCGAATGAAGGAAAAACTATTGGGAATTGAGATTTCAAACAGAATTGGCATCAAGAGAAGTACATGAGAATACCAGGAAATACCAAATACTGGGGTGAGAAAGGAAGTGAAAGCATTAAATAGACAGAAGGGTCAAAGAGGTTAGCATTAGGGGAATAAAACAGGATCAGGAAAAGAAAGTGTGGAAATAATGCTGAATTAAAATTAAGAGTGTTTTACTGCAGAAATTCTGAGGAAAAAGCTACATTTTACAAAAACTTTAGGTGCAACCAAGAAAACCAGAAACTAAGGTATTTTAAGATGGCAAGAATATCTAGAGGGTGGAGGGGTAAAGTGACAGTGTGATTAACGGAGTGAAAATTAAAATCTGTTCCAAACAGGTACAAGTGATTTGGGAATATTATAAGGTTTGAAACACAAAGCCAAACAACAAAAATCTGCTGTAGGAATAATACATAACAGGCAACGTTAAGTCGATTCACACTGACTGCTCAGTGTTTGGCACATTAGAAACAGGAAAAGATAGATGCCTAAAGAACCAAAACTACCAGCGAAGTAAAGAAGCAGATTACTTGGGTAAACTAGTTTTCCTTGCATTTTTCTAGGTAATAATCAAGTTAGCAGGTGTGGTAGCATCTGTGAAGAAAAAATCAGAGTTAACGTTTCAGGTCCAGTGATCCTTCCTCGGAACCCTTCTTCTGTTCTGAGGAAGGGTCACTGGAACCGAAACAGTAACTCTGATTTTTTCTTCACAGATGCTGCCAGACCTCTTGAGCTTTTCCAGCAACTTCTGTTTTTGTTCCTGATTCACAGCATTCGCAGTTCTTTCGGTTTTTAATATTCAAATTAGGATGGTTAAGATCTGTTTCCAACACCATCAAGTACACTGCAAGCCAGAAAAATTCCAATCCTGAAAGACAGTCTCTAAAAACTATATACAGCTGCTACTGTAACTAGTTGATGTAAAGACTCCATTGTAGGGCCCGCATTAAAATTACATTTTGAGGAAATGAATCTCCACAATTATCTGAGTACTTTTAGCGATAGTTTTAAATGAAAACATTAAATTCAGAGTTTGAGTTAATGAATATAAATGAACCTTTTGGTAATTGTGAGTGGCCTACTTGGGCAATACTTGACTCTTTGTCCAGTTGTGGTAAACTTTAGATACAGAGATGCAGAAGCAAAACTTTTTGGCACACGATTGCCATACTTTGGTGAAATAATTTATGAAAAGCTAGTAACATTCAAACTTCAAGACAAAATTACCTATGAATATTAAACATCATAATGCCTAGAATAAAATAGACTCAGTAAATTATGTTTCTTGATAAATGGTATCGAGGATTATAGAAATTATTGCAGTGACCGTAAAGAGTGGCATGCCTGATGCAATCTCAAATGTTTGGAGAATAGATGAGGATGGAAATGTGCTAATCCAGAACAACCCTGCTGAAAGAAAAGTGGCTTCTTGGAAGGATAACATAATACTGCAAATACCTTCCACCATACAGCAACCATAACTCATTCATGGCTTTGTTAAACATCACATTTGCAATATTGATTACATTCTGACTAGACATTGATACGCATACAGCATCTGAGTGTTTATTTGTTGGTGCTGAATGTAATAACAGAAGTAAAACCAGAAATGCTGCAAACCTGATATAAGGTAGCATCCAAGAGACAGACACACACAGATACAGGAGAGGAAGCAGAATGATTTGATGATTGCCTAAAGGAAAGAAAGATGTTTTAATGGAAAAGGTGAAACAAGAAAAGAAAGCAATTAACAAAGACAATTAACGTGATTTAAAACAAACCATAAGAACATGAATAGCTGTCAGGATAAAGCAGGTCTGAAATGGAAAAGCGGGGAGGGGAGGAGGTTGCTGGAAAAGAAGAACAAAAGAAAGAGCAAATTCACACTCAGGATGCAGGCAGCCCCACATAGTCTCCTAATTTCAAGTACCAACGACCACAATCATGACCCTCCACCAGACGCCAGTAGCTCTGACACATTTAAGATCTGAATTTATTAAAGACAATACAATGGCCAGAGGATTGTGACACATCTAACAAGAAAGCTACACGTCTGCTCTTCAAGCTTACATTGAGCATTATTGGAATAGAGTAGAAGACCAAAGACGAAAAGCTGAAACTGACTGTGAGAAAGAAAATTGAAGTGACAAATGACAGAAATAATTTGCTGCCACTTCTCTTCTAGGAATCCCTTTCTTGAATAAACTGTTTCTTTCTTAGTGTGACTTTGTCTCTGTTCCATTACTGTTAGCCTTTTCTCTTCTTGTGTTAAAATAAAACTTTTAACTTTCTCCCACTTTTCTTTTAAGCACTAAACAGACACCTTGACAGCCTTTTTTGAATGTGTGTGTTTTCCTTGATTTCCATTTTCTGTACTTTTCTTTTCTAAATGTTATTCCTTTGTAATATTTTCCTGTTCCTACGGACAGTCACAGCTGCGATGTTACCATTTTCTCCATGGTTGCTGACTGCTGCATTTTCTGTCTTTGTTTGTCATGACAGAATTGTTCAATTGTAATAGATTGGCTGAGATGGTGGGCCAGGTCAGAAATCACCAGACACCAGCTTCTAGTCCAACAGGTTTATTTGAAAAGACAAGCTTTCGGAGTCTTACTCCTTCTTCATGTGGACCAACACTGCTCCGAGTACTGTTAATACCAGGACTATATTGATAATATAAAATTTTCAATACCAGTCTACAGTAAAGTTACTTCAGCTCTGATCTAGAAGTTGTGCCTTCATGCTAGTCTGCACTATACTAGTCTGTCCTAACCTCATTGGATCCTTGGTACAGAATTCAAAGCTGCATTCACAGCAAAATTCACTTTAAAAACCATATTGTTATGATTTTGTACAATGAGAGGGCTCATCCTCCATTGGAATATTGTTAGTCTATTCACTTTGTGGGGGATATTGAGAATCTGAGAAAGATGCAGAGGACAGCCAAAGGTTGATACCTTGTCTAACACAACGGTGGCACAGTTAACACTGCTGCCCCACAGCACAAGGGACCCAGGTTTGATTCCAGCTTTGGGCAACTGTCTGTGAGGAGCTTACACAGTCCCCCTGTGTCTCTGTCTATGTGATGCTCCAGTTTCTTCTCACATTCCAAAGAATGTGTAGGCTAGGTAGATTGGTCACGGGAAATGTAGGGTTACAGGGATGGGGTGAGTCTGGGTGGGATGCTCTCTGATGAGTTGGTGTGGACTTGCTGGACCAAATGGCCTGCTTCCACACTGTAGGGATTGATGACTAATTAAAAAGATAGGTTCAAAGAGTTAGGTCTGTAAAAGGTGCAAACATTGATGATCTGTTCTAAGTTTCTTATATAATGAAGGGGCTAAAATGTGTTAATGTGGAGAAATGCTTTCATGTAGATGTGTTAGAGAGGATTACAATTAATGAAAGAATTAGTTTAGGTGTTAGAGGCTAGTGGACCTGTGGAACAACTGCTGACTCATGCAGTGATCACTGATGTTACTCCATCCCTTCAGGCAAGAACTGAAGACTTTTCTAGCTGGAGTGCAGAACATCTCATTCAGAAAGTACGTAATACAGCACTCACCAAATGGCAGGGAGATTGCTCACCCTTGAGCTTTGAGAAGGTCAGATGTTTCAGAAAAACTTAGGCTGCTCGGTTGATAACAATAGATTAGTAATGGTGAGCAATCCCTCTGAAATCTAACTCTGTGCTATAACAATATAATAGAGTTTTGCTGATCTCCAACAGTAACTTGTTTAGCTCCTCAGCAAAGTAACACAGTCAAGTCACCGATACCCAAATCAAAACCAATGCTCCTGCTGCCATCTAGTGGCTACATTTATGAATTATCAGTAATGGTTGTGATTGGAATAGTGCTGCCAATTTATCATTACAACGAATTTCTATTTTATGATGGCAGTTAGTCTCAATCAAGGAATAAAATGAAAACATTTGTCTTATAGACAAAAGTATAGTTGGCATATTAGTGTGGAACAATCATGAAATTAATTGGAACATCCAAACAAGATTTTAAAAAGTCAATTGATATTCTTGTAATTAGCCCCAGAGATAAAACTCCACAGTCTGTGCTACACAAAAGCATACTTTTCAGCCTAATTAGTCCATGTTGGTATTTATACTTCACACAACCCTCCTCCCAACCTGCTCATATAACACCACCAGCATAACTTTGTTTTGGATTGATTGATTGATTTTGTTGTCACGTGTACCGAAATATAGTGAGAAGCTTTGTTTACGAGCGGTACAGGCAGATCACAGCAAGCAAAGCATGTACACATCAAAAATATTTAGAGGTGTACAGGTTACATTATTTGAGGCTCGAGAGTCCATTCAACAGTCTGATAACGGCCGGGAAGAAGCTGTTCCTGAGCCTGCTCGTGCGTGTTTTCAGGCTTCTGTATCTTCTGCCTGAAGAGGTTGTGGGAGGTCATTACCAGGGTGCGATGGGTCTTTGATGATGTTGGCCACCTTTCCGTGGCTGTGAGCCATGTAAATAGAGTCCATAGATGGAAGGTTGGCTTCTGTGATGGTCTGGGCTGTGCACACCATCTTCTGTAGTTCTTACAGTCCTGGGCACAGCAGTTGCCGAACCAGGCCGTTATGCACCCGTGCTGTATTCTCTCAATGGTGCATCTGTAGAAGTTGGTGAGGGATCTTATGGACAAGCCAAATTTCCTGAGCTGCCCGAGGAAGAAGAGGCATTGTTGTGCCTTCTTGACCGTCGCATTTGCATGGGAAGTCCAGGGCAGGTCACCTGTGATCATCGCTCCAAGGAACTTGACGCTCTTCACTCTCTCAACCTCAGTTCCGTTGATGCAGATGGGGGCATGTTCTCCTCCTTTCTTTCCAAAGTCAATGATCAGTTATTTAGCTTTGCCAACATTAAGAGACAGATTGTTTTCATTGCACCACTTCCTTCTTCTTAGGTTGATCTACTTCCCCTGAGCGGGCACTTGAATTCTACACCTGCTGATGTTCCATCAGCGGAGTTAAACAGGCTCTACAAAGAGCTTTACAAATATTGCCAAAGACAATTCTGTCGCTTAAAGATATTGTGAAAATGCTTCCTCAGTATCTTTTAGAAAATGTCTTTTTGAATTATTACAGTATTATAAAAGAATATTTTTGAAACATTCTGCAGATATATTACAGGCATAATCATGCAGTAAAGGCTCATAAACTAACATGTTGCCTATTTAAACATGTTTTTATTGTCGTACTATACTGATATAATTATATACCCCCACATTTACAATCATCCTTTCTGCTTGTTTTCCTCTCAGCTAATGATGGAAATATGCCCTGCTTTCAGCTCAGACATCACTGCTAAAAGGTTCAGAGAACAATCTTAAGGTGCCCCACCTGTCAATTTTCCCTTTTGCTTTAGAGAGGAAATACAAACACAGACAACACCATACTGTAACACAACCAGTTAGAACTCAGGACTCCGCCTGTATGCAACTTGGTATTGTTGCTACTGCAAGTCCATTGCTTAATTCAGGAGGCTGTAGGTTCAAACCCAGCTCCAGAACTTCACTCTTATCTCTGTTTCAAAATGTTGTAATTTGAAATCCGACTTAGAATCTGAACAGAGGAGTTTTCTTCAGTGATCCTTCAAATATTTATTCTTCAATCACATCACAAAAACATATTATCTGATCATTATTACATTAGTGGGAGCTGCGCGACTTTGGCTGCCATTACAGCAATGAAGCTATTCAATGTGATCTCCTCTTTCTATAACAATATGACGGGTAAGACTAGGTATGACAGGGCAAGAGCAGAACCCTTGAGCTGCTGTTGCCTCAAACAGGGCTTTGCTTTGTTACCAACATGTTGGTATTTTCTTTTTGATGCTCCCAAATGCCTTCAGGTAATCTGCAGAGGGTGCCTAGTTACACGCCAAAACACTTCAGCTAAACCAAATCAAAGGTGTTGCAAGTCCTGATCTGACAGCTGTTCTATGCCAGCAATGCTGCATTCTACACTGAGGAACATCTTCAGTGAAATAGATTCTTTCACACCTATAAAAAGTTTAGTTTGACGATCAGCATTAGGAAGATAAATGTCATGGTCCAGGATATTGTCATACTGCCATCTATCAGCATTAATACCTCCAGTGACCCTGAAGACTGTTGATGGTTTTAAATAAATACAACCAGCAACAATCTGTCATTTGAAGCTGAAATCATCCCAGACATTGCAAAAGCTGCAAGCTCTTATGGCCAAGTTCAGTAACAACCATAACCTGACAAAAATCAAGTCCACCAAGCCTGTGCTCTCACTGTATTACAGTGGTGAGACCTGAACAACATATACTGAGAATGAGAAAAGGCGCAGTTTCCACCCACACTGTCAGAGATTTATCCTCTGTCTCTCTTGGCAGGACAAGGCCCCCAATTCAGAGGCTTTAGGACATGGTGACTCCATCTGCATACACACAGTGAAGGCAACGATATCAGTGCTGGCTCAGCCAAATTCATTGAATGGAGGATGACTATCTATCCAAAGTCTTTCTGTATGGTGAACTGATCACCGGGGCTAAGACCTCCATATCATTTCTACACAGAGACCTGCAAGTGACACATGTGGTGAAGAAAGCAGACATTAGCACTGACAACTGGGAGACGATCATTGACAGCTATGACCTCTGGAGGCTGGGAATTTGGAAGGGGATTGGAAGGGGCAGTGAAAGCTCAACTAGCTGTGTTGAGGACAGAAAAAAAATCAGATTCAGCGAACTATGCGCCTTCTCAGCCCACTCTCTCCTCCACAGCAAATGCAACAGAGACAATGTTTAACACAAAAGAGATTACCGTGGCACAAACCATTGTTCTATGAAATGAAAGACTGACTATGAACATTGGTTATAAAGTGTTTAATGATGTCCTGTGGTCTTGAAAGGTGCCAAGTGAATGCAAGACTTTCTTATAATCTACTTTGAAACTTTATAACAGTATGGATGATGTTTAATTCTGTTTTGTTGAAGGTGTCCTCACTATACTCCTGTATAGCTGTTGGAAGAGATTTGTCCAAGAAATTTGCCCAAGAATAATAAATCATGACATTGTTTGAAGAATAGCAGAAGTTACACCAAACCTCCCACCTCTGGCATAAAGCAGATCAGTTGACCATTTCTTCATTTGTTGTTTGTGGAAACGAGGCCTGTGCAAATTCACTGCTGTTTTTTGAGGATGTGAAAGGCTCTGTATAAAAGCAAGACTTCTCGTCATGTAACATATTTCAATTCAAGAAAGAAAGACACTGAATATTATAAAGTATTTTTTACAGTTTCAAGGTGTCCTAAAACTGCTTTACAACCAATTAGCTGTTTTTGAAGTACACTCATTATTGCTTAATTAACAAACACCAGCAATAAATTCAGGTGCCCCAGATAGAAGCACTATTGTTACAAATGCTATATTTTATAAGATTATTATATTTTAAACCATCTCCTGTAATTCAAGGTAAAAAAAAGGAGTAGTTTGAAGAAGGGGATGGGAACTCACAGGGAATGTGCCTCGACAAAAGCCCATATTGCACTCATCATGAATTTGCCCAGAAACAAACCAATGTGAGTTGTTTGTTATGGAGTCCAAACCCAAATTGATATTTAAAGGTTCTAACTCCTGGACACAAAGAAATAAGCATTTGTCTTATTGCATACAGACTCACATGCACTTTAGATCATTCAAACTGAGAGATTTAGTGAAGATCCACACAAGTGCTGTTATGCTAGGCAGATAAAAACCATTACTTATGGATTAACCACTAAGCAGAGGGCTGATGAAGATGTAACTCATGTTTGAAGAAACAAAAACTGCAGTGAGCTAATAACCAAGGTGTCACAAGAGAGTAACTTGCCACTGAAACTCCATTCGACTATGCTCAGAAAGTTGAATGAAGTGGACTTTGTTTGAAAGGACATTGGGAGATTCATCTTTGTGATTTCTTATTTAATTCACTGAGAAATTTTTACCTTTTTTAATAATTGTTGGCCTCTGCAGGAGCGTAACATTGTCACATTTTTAGTTGAGATGTAAACAGTATACAGGACACTGCTGTCACATAGTTCCATGAGAAAGAACTTCACATAATTACACAGTGCTTGAATTAACATTTAGTTTTAAAAGTGGCAACACACTTAAGTAATGCAGAGGCGCCACCCAATTGGTAAATCTTGGTGTTCTTTAAATAAAAAATCATTTCTGAGTTGGAGGCTGCCATAAGACAAGGCTAAAGTGTATGAAATTTACTATGTACTGTGAGCCCTACCCTTTACTCCACTATAGCATTAAATTGCTTCTCTTCATAGATAATTTATAGAATTTCTGATCCAAGCACATTACTTAGCATGAAATAGTACAAAAGCAAAGTGGTTCCTTATTGTTCATTTTGAATGCTCAGCACAGTAAATATAATCGATGTATTAAAATTGATTTCTTTTTCTTTCAAAGTATTGCCACATTTTAGAAACAATGGCAATCTTACATGGAAGATCACTTCTTGTGTATTTTACTAAGTGTTTTCTATGCTTTTCACTTTCACTGATTGCTGAATTAATGTTCAAATTGGATGTGGCACAATGATTGGCAAATAGTTTATTTTTAAATCAAGCTAATAGAAATACTGATACAAGCACAATATCTCCAAGTCAATCCAATTGCATGGTTATCAAGATTCAACTGTCTGACAATCTCAGTGATAATATGGCCTTTGATTATTTTGCTCTTGATTTCAATGGAAGCTGTATCCTACTGGGTTGGTGAACAATCATAAACGTTATAGAGAATTATCGCAGAATTGTTTACCTTTACTGGAACTCTTTGAGGCCAACAATATAGAATAGTACCATGTCTCAAAAAGAGTCAACATAAATCAAGACAAACCTATTAGATTTATTTAATAGGTCTGTAGATAAGGGATATTTTACGTGGTTTAATGTCATGCCATTTTGTGTGGGACACATTCAGCAAATGTCTTTTGGACAATCACAGGTAGAAATTAGCTCACATTTTGCATTTGTTTTTAGACATGAAACAGTTGCAGCATATGTTCATTCCTGAAAGCAAGTTCTTGTTCCTAACCTGCTCCATCTGCATGGCTGGCACCATATTCAGATTTATTCCTTTCAGGTGTTCTTGATGACTACCTGAATTCAGCACTGGTTTGAGAAGTCCAAATATCAGATCTTTTTGCCAATTATTTTCCAAAATGGGTGCAAAATGAGGTAAAGCGTTATCTGTACAAGCTCGGCCGTGGTTTTGTAAGCTCAACAGCAAGCTGAACAGTATTGTTAAAGAAACCAAGAAGAATGGTTGGTTATGGGCCACAGCTGGGAGAGTGATCAAAATTTGATCCCCGCATCATTCTGCCAGCTCCCTCTACAGGGAGGTCTGAGGCACAATTTCAAATGAGCCTTGAGCTCCCATGAAAAATTTAGTGAGACCTCTATTAAGGAGCATATGGCTGAGTGAGAAGCATCGAATGTGGGGTTCTTTCCAGTAATATTTGCCCTGAGAGAGGATTCAACAAAGTAAGGCTGCAACTTATAGCCGTATCATAGGCTGTCCCAAACCTGCATGACCAATAACAGGAATTACAGTAAATGGTATTTAGAAAGTACCTTTAATGTGATAAACTGAACCGGGTGTTTCACAGGAACTTTGTAAAGCAAAGTATGATATCAACTCACATAAAACAATATTAGGTCAAATGACCCAAATCTTGATCAAAGTGGAAAGTTTTTTCAATGTGTTATTGGAAGGTAATGAAGCAGAGAAGCAGAGGATATAGGGTGAGAATTCCACAGTTTCTGGCCTGGGCAACTGATTGCAAGGCTGCTAATGGTGGAAAAATTATCATCAGGAATGTTCAAGAGGCCAGAATTAGAGGAATGTAGATAACTTTGAGGATTGTAGTTGGAGAAAATTACAGATAGAAATTGGCAAAGTCATGGTAGTCATTTTGAAAAGATGATATGTTATGAAGATGCTGAATATTTAGGGACTGCTAAAAAAAGACACTTATTGTCAAAGATTTTCATCCTGTGCTTATTAGGATATGTTTTCAACAGCACCAATACAAGGGGATAACCAACATTTATACTGCATGACAGGACAATGTCAACTGGTTGACAAGTGGACTCTAGTTAGTAGTGGTTGTAGTATAGAAGATGTACCTTTTTGTGGAGATTGACAGTTAACTGCCAGGTCTCACTTAAATTCAAAACCAGACATGTTAACTCTGATTGGTCAGGGCATTGCCCTGAAAGCCCTGTGAAACGAGGGCATAGCTGTCATGAATTTCATTGATTGAAACAGGCACAATAGGTGTACAGAGATAGTAGGAACTGCAGATGCTGGAGAATCTGAGATAACAAGATGTAGAGCTGGATGAACACAGCAGGCCAATTTGGTCTACAAATGGCAGAGCCCTATGAATTAAAATATGGAGTTTACATTATACACAAGTGCACCACACTGCAAGTTCAACTGGCAGTTCTAAACTAGTTGACATCACAACTCTTCACACACTCAGGGTTAGCCAGTAAATGTTGATCAGATGTAGAATCACATCTAATGTTGCACACCATGTTGCAAGTTTTACAAACACAGGCTGATCAGCAAAGGATAGCACCTTGCTTGCTGCAAACAGTCGAGAGGGTACACTGTTTGATATGATGGAATGTATGGCCCACATAGTTGTCATCACACAAGCGCTGAAATTCATACACCACATTACCAATGTGTGCGATAGCAAGAGCATCTTTTTGACTTGATGACAGCATCCTTTTAGTGCCAAATATCACTGGTGTTGCACCTGCATATTAGCAGAGTGAAACAGCTAGCTTCATCTATTGTTCAAACCTCTGTGATACTTTACCCTTCTCAAGTACTCTGAGGTAGTCTGGGCATTTTTCAAGTCCAAGCAAGACCACCTCAGGGTTTTTATTCTGAGTTTTTGCAATGTACAAAGAGAAATAATCTAATCAGGGTAACAATATCCAGCAGGACAGTTTTGATGCACCCTATTTCAGCATCAAGATTGCACAGTGAACAAATGGCTGGTGTTATTTGCAAAGTTGCTGATAAGACTGCTCCATTTCAAATGTGAATTTGTGCACAAGATGGAGCCAACTAAGACTTGTAAGGAAATTTTCATGCGCAGCTGCAAATTCAAATACAGCAAATGTATCATCTACATTTTGGAAATATGCGAGGGGTTGCATGTTATTATATCAGTTGTGTTTCTCATAGAATCCAACAAAGGTATTTATAAGAGCTAGTAGATAATAGAGATCCCATGAAAATGGAGCGGATTTTGTCCAGTGCGTTCAGGAAGGATTCCTGACACAGTATGTAGATAGACCAACATGAGGAGAGGCCACTTTGGGTTTGGTGCTTGGCAATGAACCGGGGCAAGTGTTAGACCTGTTGGTAGGAGAGCATTTTGGCGGTAGCGATCATAACTCTGTTACTTTACAATAGTCATAGAAAAGGATAAGTACATACAGCAGGGTAAGGTTTATAATTGGGGGAAGGGTAATTACAATTCTGTTAGGCAAGAACTGGGTAACATAAATCGGGAACAGATGCTGTCAGGGAAGAGCCCTATTGAAATGTGGAGATTGTTTAACGAATGCATGCTGCATGTGCTCGATATGTTTGTCCCTAGCAGGGAGGGAAGATGCGGTCGAGTGAGGGAGCCTTGGTTCTCAAGAGAGGTCAAACGACTGGTTAAGAGGAAGAAGGATGCTTATGTAATGTTTAGGAAACAAGGAACGGAAAAGGCTCTAGAGGGATACAAGTTATCCAGGAAGGAGCTGAAGAAAGAGCTTAGAAGAGCTATAAGGGAGCATGACAAAACCTTGGCAGATAGGATCAAGGAAAACTCCAAGGCTTTTTACACATACATGAGGAATAAGAGAATAACCTGAGAAAGGGTAGAGCCGATCAAGGATTATAAAGGCAATTTGTGCACGGAGCCTAAAGAGATAGGAGGGGTCCTTAATGAATACTTTTCTTCGGTATTCACAACTGAGAGGGACCTAGTTGTAGAGGAGGACAGTGTGAAACAGGCTGGTAGGCTAGAGAAGATCGATGTTAGTAAGGAAGATGTGCTAGAAATTTTGAGGAAGTTGAAGATAGATAAGTCCCCCGGGCCTGATGGGATTTATCCAAGGATTCTACGGAAAGCGAGGGAAGAGATCCCAGAGCCTTTGGCGATGATCTTTTCGTCCTCACTGTCCACAGGTATAGTGCTGGAAGATTGGAGAGAGGCAAACGTTATTCCCTTGTTTAAAAAAGGAAATAGGGATAACCCCAGAAATTACAGGCCAGTTAGTCTTACATCAGTGGTGGGCAAATTATTGGAAAGGGCTCTAAGAGATAGGATTTATGATCACTTGGAAAGGAACAGTTTGATTCGGGATAGTCAGCATGGATTTATGAGGGGTACATCATGCCTCACAAACCTTATTGAATTCTTTGAAGAGGTGACCAAACACGTGGATGAAGGTAGAGCAGTGGATGTGGTATACATGGATTTAAATAAGGCGTTTGATAAGGTTCCCCATGGTAGGCTCATGCAGAAGGTAAGGAGGCATGGGATAGGGGGAACTCTGGCAGATTGGATTCAGAATTGGCTGACCATTAGAAGACAAAGGGTGGTAGTGGACGGAAAATATTCAACATGGTGCTCAGTTACGAGTGGTGTACCACAAGGATCTGTCCTGGGTCCTCTTCTATTTGTGATTTGGATAAAGGAGTAGAAGGGTGGATTAGCAAGTTCGCGGAGGATACGAAGGTGGGTTGCGTTGTGGACAATGCGGAGGGCTATTCTAGGTTACAAAGGGACATTGATAGGATGCAGAGCTGGGCCGAGAAGTGGCAGATGGAGTTTAACCCTGTAAAGTGTGAGGTGATTCATTTTGGAAGAACAAACTTGAAAGCAGAATACAGGGTTAACGGAAAGATTCTTGGCAGTGTGGAGGAGCAAAGGGATCTTGGGGTTTGTGCTCACAGTTCCCTGAAAGCTGCCACCCAGGTGGATAGAGTTGTTAAGAAGGCGTATGGTGTGTTAGATTTCATTAACAGAGGGATCGAGTTCAAGAGCCGTGAAGTTATGCTCTAGCTATACAAAAGCCTGGTTCGGCCACATCTGGAATATTGTGTCCAGTTCTGGTCACGTCATTACAGGAAAGATGTGGAGGCATTGGAAAAGGTGCATAGGAGATTTACCAGGATGTTGCCTGGCATGGAGGGAAGGTCTTACGAGGAAAGGTTGAGAGAGCTAGAACGACGAAGAGCTCTTTAGAACGACGAAGGATGAGAGGTGACTTGATAGAGGTGTACAAAATGATCTGAGGTATAGATAGAGTAGACAGCCAGAGACTTTTTCCTAGGGTGGAGGTAGCTATTACGAGGGGGCATAGTTTTAAAGTAAGTGGAGGTAGATACAGGGAAGATGTCAGAAGTAGGTTCTTTACTCAGAGAGTGATAGGGGTGTGGAATACATTGCCAGAGAGGGTAGTGGAGTCGGCCTCATTAGGGGCATTTAAGTGGCTATTAGATAGGCATATGGATGATAGTATAAGGTAGGGGTGGAGGTTAGATAGACTTTAGGATTAGGGTAAAAGTTCGGCACAACATGGTGGGCCGAAGGGCCTGTACTGTGCTGTACTGTTCTATATTCTATATTCAAGTATACAAGTATACAAGTTACCAAGTTTATAAGTGCAATAAATACAGATTCCTCCAACGGTAGTAGATCGAGATCACCATGACATAGTGCTGCAGTGCAGATGTCTATGTCTTCCTTGAATGGTACATTGGTAAATATGTGCACATATTGAGTACATATCAAATATATAAATGTATACTGTATACAGAGGGATTTTGAGTTCCAGGTCCATAGCTCCCCGAAAGTGGCAAAGCAAGTAAATAAAGTGTTACAGAAGGCGTATGGCACACTTGCCTTCATCAGTCAGGGCACTGATTATAAAAGTTAACAAACCACGTAGCAGCTAAATAAAACTTTTGTTAGACCACATTTGGAGAAATGTGCACAATTCTGGTTTCCAAACTATAGGAAGAATGTGGAGGATTTGGAAAAGCTATAGAAGAGGTTTACCAGGATTTTCCCTGGATTGGTGTATATTAGCCATAAGAAGAAGTTGGTTAAACTTGAATTGTTTTCATTGGGTTCATCTGAGGCTGAGGGTCAATTTGATATATTTGTATTGAATTATTAGTGGCAGGGATAGTAGGGGTCTCTTTCCCAGAATGGAAATGTCAAATAGGTTTAAGGCGAGAAGGGAAAATGAGATGAATGAGGGAAGTTTTTTCTTATACAGAGGTGCCTAGAACGTGTTGCCAGGGGAGATAGACTCATTGAATCCCTACAATGTGGAAGCAGGCTATTGGCCCATCACGTCCACACTGACCCTCTAAAGAGCATCCCACTCAGATTCACCCCCTAACCCTTTTCCTACAACCCTGCGTATCTCTGGACAGGATGGGCAATTTAGCATGGCCAACCCACCAAATCTGGACATCTTTGGACAGTGGGAGGAAACCAGAGCACCCAGAGGAAACCCAAGCAGACACAGGGAGAATTTACAAACTCCACGTAGACTGCTATGTGAGGGTGGAATCAAACCCATGTTCCTGGCTCTGTGAGGCAGCAGTGCTAACCACTGAGCCAATGTGCTGCATGGTAGAAGCAGATGTGATAGCAAAGTTTAATAGACATTTAGGCAGACACGTGAACAGGCAGAGACAAGAGGGACACAGGCCATGTGCAGGTGGGATTATTTTAAAATGGCACATGATTGGCATTGACATGGTGGACCGAAGGTCCTCTTCCTATGCTGCACTGTTCTATGTTCTATACATGGGCACTGCATTGCTATTAATTTGCGAGTCCTGCATTGTTTTTACAAATGTAAAAGATTCTTTCACAGTATAAATGGAAACCTTTCTCAAAATTGGATGCAGAAATTCACCCAATGACTTGGCCAGTTCATACTGTGTACAGCCAGTCATGGATACGATACAGCGTAAGGGGACATCAGGTTTGTGTGCCTCAGCCAGGCCATGTATGTATGCGTAAGCTGTGAGGACAAACCCTACTGAGTAAATCACAAGCATCTCATTGCTCTTACACAAGTCCAGCAAATGCATTTTTAACTTGCTTTCAAGTGAGGCTAACCATTCATGCTGAGTAGAAGAACCTGTCATTAAGAATGGTGCGCATCTTGTTAATATACTTGTACTTATTAAGGATGAGTATGCCAGTCTCTTTGTTGGGTTTACAGTATGTAAGTCCAGAAACTCACTTTGTATATGAAAATTAGACTGCTTAGAAACCTGCAATATTCGTGTGCTAGACCAGATTGCCACACATTAAGAATTCACCATCTTCGGTGGACACTGGTATGAGGCAATACAGCTGGAAGTAGAGGAATTCAAACACACCAAATGTTTCTTTCTGTTTGATGAGGGAAGAAGGCACACCAAAATTGAAGCCATGTGCAAGGACAAAGTCCTCACTTTCAGATATCACTGGGTGAGAGAGATTGACTCATGTTTAATGGCATCGATAATTATATTGTGAAAACATTTTGGCTTAAGTGGGTTTACAATGCCAGAGAGTTTAAAATGGTTGCTATTTATGATGAGGTCATCTACTGAAACTGTATAGTAGCATAGAAGATGAAATCGAAGATTAAAGAAATTTGCACATTTCAACCCAAGGGCAGCATAAGACATGATATAAATGAGTATTCTATCAGACTACAAGATATGAGAGCAAAAGTAGGCCATTTGATCCAAAGTGTATGCTCCACCATTAATCTAATAATCCTCAATTATTAATCTGCGCAATCTCATTACGCAAAAATATACATTCAATAATGAGATGTGTTTCACTTTAGCATTGTCAATACATTTTTAAAAAGAAAATTGGTACAGCCTTGGATATAATATGTTCTTGAGGAAACTCAATAGAAAGTTTTCCTGTTCTTAGTATACCTGTAAATTCAACTACTTTGTTGAAATTCTGAATTTGGTCCTTGTTGTATCCCTCTCTCAAATATACAAATAGTCATTTGGTTGTACAGAACTTCATTACTTATATTTAATCATTTCGTGGAGTTGAAGGATTATGGAGATAACTGGATTGAGTTTTTACAAAGGCAGCTGCCAAGATGGTGGCAGAGTAGGACGCTCTGGTCGGAGCTCCTTTGCTCACCAGTCCCTTTACCTTTTATCCCCTTTTTTTTCTCTCCTCTTTGTGGTTTACCCTTTCTAAACCGCCCCTCACCCACCCTCACACCTCCCTGAAGAGTGGAGTTGCGGAGCAAATGGGTCGACTCCTGTGGCGGAACCAGCACACGCAGCGTGGCCTTGTGCTATGGGGCCTGCAGGCAAACCCTGTGAGCCCCAGAACACCGCGAGCAGCGAGCCCTGGAGCAGCATGTGGGCTCCAAGCCCCGAGCAGCACAGGGAAGAAACCCCGCAGCAGCACATGGAAAGCAGCCCCCACACCAACCTGCAGACAGCAAGCCCTAGACAGAGACTGGTGTCAGGGGACAATCCTTACCTTAAAACACTGTAATGCTAACCCTTTAATATTTTCCTATTTTTAATTTATTTTCAACTCTGTAATTAAGCAACTACTTCTATTCCTCTGCTGTTTCCAAAAATTATACCTAGGTACTTGTGCCTAAGATATCACCATAAGAAGGCAGACATTGTAAAATTCTTTTTCTGAAGAAGGGTTCCGACCCGAAACGTCAACTCTTCTGCTCCTCTGATGCTGCCTGACCTGCTGTGCTCCTCCAGCTCCACACTATGTTATCTCTGACTCCAGCATCCGCAGTTCTTACTATCTCTGAGACATTGTAAAAGTTTTTTTGCTGTTCTTCTACAATGGAGTACATATGGTAATAAAAGGATATTGTATGATATATTGTATTGTATGTTGTAAAGCGACATTAGTTTTTTTTTCGAATCAAGACATTTCTTGGAAACCACATGGTTCCAGACAATCGGCCAGGCAGTATCAGAGGAGCAACAAAGCTAACGTTTCGGGTCGGGACCTTCTTCAGAAACATGTAACAACACCATTTTCTGAAGAAGGGTCCCAACCCGAAATGTCAGCTTTCTGGCTCCTCTGATTCTGCCTGGCCTGCTGTGTTCCTCCAGCTCCATACCTTGTTATCTCAGACTCCAGCATCAGCAGTTCTTACTATCTGTAGTTCCAGACAGTCATTGTTCTTGGTTGCTTGAACTCACTTCATGGAAAATACCAGAATGTGTTACCTATCTCTGAAGGATATTTGTGAGGCCAGGTTGAAATCTGACTGTTTCTCTGGAAGACTGAAACAAAGGTCTTATCAATATTGTATTTCCTGAGCAAGCTGTGCCTGCCAAGACCACAGAGACAATCATGAATTGATCACACATGTAACAACACCAGACTGACAGACTTCAAAACATTCTGCACCTTATGCTTTTTGTCTTCAAGAATCATAACCATTGGACAGAAGATGCTTTCCTTTCTTTCCTTCCCCTTTACTCATGTAAATTTGTGTATATGCTTTGGGTTATTTAGAGAAGTAAACATTTATATTTTCAAATTACAAATTGTGGGAGTTAACCAAATTGGCATCTTCACTGAATGTGATTGTTTTATAACAAATTGATCATTTTGTCTTTATTAAAGAAAGCTGGTTGATGGATCTTTTTATTCTAAATCTAGTATCGAGAAAGCATAGCATTGAGCTAATTGGAACTTAGGTATAATATTTTTATTGTATGTTGTGACCCATGGAGCGGTGGGACTAAGGTGACACTGCACTCTTCCAATCTCAATCATAATAGGTGGTAACTTTAAAATCAAGACATAGCTTGACTGAAAACCAATTTAAACCAGCAAGCACAGGAGTAATAGGAAATGGCGCATGATGTAAGTCTAAATATAGGTAACAAAGTTTTGAGTGACCTCAAGTTGTCAGAGGATAAAATGTGGGAGACCACAAACACTACATTGAAATAGTTAAGACAAGAGATAACAAAAGCATGAACGAGGATTTCATGTAGACAAACAGGATAAAGAACAAAGAACAAAGAACAATGAAAATTGCAGCACAGGAACAGGCCCTTCGGCCCTCCAAGCGTGCCCCAATCCAGATCCTCTATCTAAACCTGTTGCCTATTTTCCAAGGATCTGTTTCCCTCTGCTCCCTGCCCATTCATGTATCTGTCGAGATACATCTTAAATGATGCTATCGTGCCCGCCTCTACCATCTCCGCTGGCAACGCGTTCCAGGCACCCACCACCCTCTGCGTAAAGAACTTTCCATGCATGTCTCCCTTGAACTTTTCCCCTCTCACCTTGAAATCGTGACCCCTAGTAATTGAGTCCCCCACTCTGGGAAAAAGCTTCTTGCTATCCACCCTGTCTATACCTCTCATGATTTTGTAGACCTCAATCAGGTCCCCCCTCAACCTCTATCTTTCTAATGTAAATAATCCTAATCTACTCACCCTCTCTTCATAGCTAGCATCCTTCATACCAGGCAACATCCTGGTGAACCTCCTCTGCACCCTCTCCAAAGCATCCACATCCTTTGTTAATGTGGCGACCAGAACTATACGCAGTATTCCAAATGTGGTCGAACCAAAGTCCTACACAACTTTAACATGACCTGCCAACTCTTGTACTCAATACCCTATCCGATGATTGAAAGCATGCCGTATGCCATCTTGACCACTCTATCGATCTGCGTTGCCACCTTTAGGGTACAATGGACCTGAACACCCAGATCTCTCTGTGCATCAATTTTCACCAGGGCTTTTCCATTTACCATATAGTTCGCTCTTGAATTGGATCTTCCAAAATGCATCACCTCGCATTTGCCTGGATTGAACTCCATCTGCCATTTCTCCGCCCAACTCTCAAATCCATCTATATTCTGCTGCATTCTCCGACAGTCCCCTTCACTATCTGCTACTCCACCAATCTTAGTGTCATCTGCAAACTTGCTAATTAGACCATCTATACCTTCCTCCAGATCATTTGTGTATATCACAAACAACAGTGGTCCCAACACGGATCCCTGTGGAACACCACGGGTCACAGTTCTCCATTTTGAGAAACTCCCTTCCACTACAACTCTCTGTCTCCTGTTGCCCAGCCAGTTCTCTATCCATCTAGCTAGTACACCCTGGTCCCCATGCGACTTCACTTTCTCCATCAGCCGACCATGGGGAACCTTATCAAATGCCTTACTGAAGTTGAGTAATAGTACAGAGGTGAAAATGGGTGAATTTAGTGACTGCATGTGGAAGCTCATTGGATCAAATGTGACACCAAGTGACAAATGGACTATTTTTTTTCTCAAACTCAGGTAGAATTATGGAGTCAATAGCTTGGAAACAAAGTCTGGAGCGAGAAAAGAATAACAATTGGATTTTGCCATATATGATCAGGGCATACAATTCCTCACGCACTTGAGGATCCTTAATCTTCTTCCTCTGTTCTCTCTGTCGACCAACACTATAAACAGTTTTTTTTAACCAATTACCCACAGTAAACCATCCCTCACTGGCTGCTTCACTCTACAGGTTGCTTCCACTCATCTTGTTATTGTGGGTCTCAGCAGAAAATGCTAAGCAGCATGCATACACAGATTCTTCAACCGGTGCACATCTTTGTCTACAATCCCTTTGACTGTTAATTTAATAGTCACTGCCCAGTTTAAATTAAGTAAATAGACATATTAATAGTCTTATTAAGACAGAGGTCAGAAACATTTCAGATGACGTCTAATTTTGACTGAATTTCAAAGACCAGCAGCCTTCCCACTGAGTGAGGGCGCTAGAAACCCTTGATCAACATAGACTACAAATTTGTAGTAGGTGGTAACACTGAGTTAACAACAGTAAATTGGAAATGGGTTTTTCACTTCTTGCATTATGTGTACGCAGGCCGTTTCTAACCACAGTTCAAAACCATAAAACCCAGCAACAAGAGGGAACTCAGGGGATCCCAGTTAGTAATGGCCTGGTTGCAATTGGGTTCCATGCTCCCTTCTGGGAGAGAGAGAAAAAATTAGATTAGTGAGACTACTGTAGTTAGCTGTCATTCAACTCTCAACAGCCCATTTCAGTAGGAGGTCCAGGCACTTGTCATGTACCTTATTTTTAGGCTTGAAATGATATATGTCACAAGCTGAATGGATGAGGGGAAAAATATCTAAAAGGGCTAATAAAAAAATGAATACATAGATGACAGAGCTTAGATTTCTGCTAAATCTGTTTTTAATGTATACCCCTTAAAAGCTTTTGACACATTGTGCAGTATATAGCTGCACTGAGCCACTAGTTTGGGACAGCAGTTCCTTTTGATGTGATTTTATTACAGTCATAAAAGTCAAAGACCCCACTGGAGATTAAGGAGGAACATCCCCTTGTGATCTTCAGTCTGAAATCTCTCTTTAATATCCGATTCATTCTCAGCAACCTTTTAGCTAGACTGAAATGAAGTCTCTCTCGCTAACTCAAGCAAAGCAGCGGCACATATTAATGGTCAGCTAAGTGATTGGATACATGTGAAATCTAGGGTTAGGCAAGGATGCATATTATTACAGTCACTTTTCATTATACATGCAGACAAGATACCACTATCTAGCAAATTAGGCGTGAAACCTTAAATAATAAATACTGCAATCCAGAGTTTAGCCTAATGCAGATGATACCATGTTAGTGGCGCACAATCAAGATGAGTTATGCCAATGAGAAGTAACAGTGCAGAGTGTGCAAATAAGTATGAACATTAGACTAACATCTTAAGAAAGACAGTTAAAGTTGCATACATTCAGTGCCTTAAGTGCAATATTTGCATAAAATGGATAGTTTATGATTTTAAGAGATGCAGTTTTAGGTTGCCATTTCAGTTGGCTGTTACGGGAGCATCATAAAACATTCCAAGGCACTATTTCAAAGCAGAGCAGAAGAGTCTCTCCCCAGTCCTCTAGCCAATGCTTATCCCTCTCTAGAACTAGGTTATATGGTCTTATCGCATGGTTTGTGCAATTTTTAAAAATTAATTTACAGGTAATGGGCATTACCTGACATTAGGTCAGCATGTATCCCTAACGGCCCAGCGGTCAAATAAGAGTAAACCACTTTGTTGAAGGTTTGAAGTCACATGTAGCCCAGACCAGGTAAGGATGCCAGATTTCCTTTCCTAAAAGACAGTAATGGCTTTAAAGCAATTGACAATGGTTTCATGTTCGCCATTAGGCTAGCTCTTTATTCCAGACATTTTAATCCAATTTAAATTTCACCATTTGTTATGGTGAGATTCAGACCCATGTCCCAGATACATCAGCCTGGGATTCTGGATTTCTACCCCAATGATATTACCACTACACCACTGCCTCCACCACTGACCTTGCTGCAACTTGTGAATTGGCCACTGCATTTCATACTTTACAACAGAGACTATGTTTCAAAAGGACTTAATTAATTTTAATCCACATAGACATTCAAGGCTTGTCTTTTCTTTTTAACTTTAAGTATTACACTGCCAAAGATTTCAGTTCTCCTCATCTGTATTATTACAATCCACAGATAGGAACTGTGAAAGCCACGTTTAAATGCATTGGACTTAAAGGTTGCAATAAGAACTTAAGAATACAAGACCATAAGAAATAGGAGCAGGATTAGGCCATCGGGCCCGTTGAGCCTGCTCCACCATTCAATAAGATCATGGCTGATCTTTTCATGGACTCAGCTCCACTTCTCTGCCCGCTCACCTTAACCCTTAATTCCTTTACTCTTCAAAAATCTATCCATCTTTGCCTTAAAAACATTCAATGAGGTAGCCTCAACTGCTTCACTAGGCAGGGAATTCCACAAATTCACAACCCTTTGGGTGAAGAAGTTACTCCTCAACTCAGTCCTAAACCTGCTTCCCCTTATTTTGAGACTATGTCCCCTAGTTCTAGTGTCATCCACCAGTGGAAACAACCTCCCTGCTTCTATCTTATCCATTCCCTTCATAATTCTATACGTTTCTATAACATAATCCCTCATTCTTCTAAATTCCAATGAGTATAGTCCCAGACTACTCAATCGCTCCTCATAACCCAACCTCTCAACTCCAGAGTCAACCTAGTGAACCTTCTCTGATGAACGACATCTTTTGTTAACCATTCACATTATATACATAAGTGGGTAGGAGAAAGCGTTTCTAGAACCCTGCAGTCTCAGACTTAGTTTCATGTGTTACCTTGAGGTCAGCAGCCACCATTAATATTTACTATTCATTAGCATACAGGACATACCAATTATCCTTAACCAAGTCTTTCATTCCATCTTTTTACGTAAAACCATGAGAACTATGAGCAGAATTAGGCAATTCAGCCCCTCGAGCTTATTGCACTGTTTGAAATGATCATGGCTGATCTCATTTCTCCCTCAACTCTATTTTCCTGCTTGCTCCACATACCATTTAACTGAGTAATAATTAAAAAACTATTTCTACTTTAAATTTATTCAGTCTCCTGGCACCACTGCACTCTAGGCAGTGAATTCTACAGATTTACTTTGAGAGAAACAATTTCTCCTCATCTCTGTTTTAAATCTGCCACCCCTTAGACTAAAGCTATGACCTCTCATTCTAGATGCCACACATGAAGAACTATCTCTCAACAACTACTTGGTCAGTGCCCCTTAGCATCTTATATACCTCAATTAGATCTTCCGTCATTCTGCTAAACTCTCGCGAGTACAGACCTAACCTGTTAATCTCTCTTCATAAAACAAGCTTTTCATTTCTGGAATTAATCTCGTGAACCTTCTCTGAGCTGGCTGCAATGCAGTTACATCCCTTTTCCACATTGAAGACCAAAACTGTGTACAGTACCCCTACATGCAGTCTCACTAATGCCTTGAAGAAAGCAAGGACTGCAGATACTGGAGTCAGAGTCAATAAAGCATGGAGCTGGGGGAACACAGCAGGTCAGAGGAACAAAAAAGTCAATGTTTCATGTTTACACCCTTCATCAGGACTGGAGAGGGGGAAGGGAGCTGGGAAATAAATAGAGGGAGGAGGGGTGGGGCTAGGGGAAGGTAGGTGGGATGGTGATAGGTGGATGCAGATAGGGGTTAGCGGGGATTGATCAGTGGGAAGGGTGGGATAGATCGTTGGGAAAGAAGATGGACAGGTTGTGTCGGGTCAAGGATGCTGAGATGAGAGGGAGTGTTGGATATGGGATGAGGCTGAGGATGGGGAAATTTTGAAACTGGTGAATTCTATGTCAAAGCCATTTACTTGTATGCTCCTGTGGTGGAATTTGAGGTGTTGCTCCTCCAGTTTGCGTGTGGCATCATTGTGACACTGGAGGAGGGCCAGGATTGACATGTCACCCAGGGAATGGGAGGGACAGTTAAAATAGTTGGCAACCAGAAGGTGTTGTTGATTATAACGTACGGAGTGCAGATGCTCCACGAAATGATCCCCGAGTCTGCTTTTGACCTCATCGATGTAGAGGAGACCACTTCGGGAGCAATGGATACAGTAGACCAGGTTGGAGGATGTACAGGTGAACCCCTGTCGGATTTGGAAAGTTTGTTTGGTGCCTTAGCTGGAGGTGAGGGGGGGAGGTGTAGGGACAGGTGTAACACGTCCTGCGGTTGCAGGGAAAGGTGCTGGCTGTGGTGGGGCTAGCGGGCAGTAAGGAGCGGATGAGGGGGCCACAGACTGAACGGTCCCTATGAAAGGCAGATGGGGTGGGGCGGGAAATATCTCTTTAGTGGTGTGGTTGGATTGTAGTTGGTAAAAGCGACGGAGGATGATGCACTGTATGCAGAGGTTGGTGGGGTGGTATGTGTCCTTACTTTCGTTTTGAGGGGAGGGGGTATACTAATGCCTTGTACAGTTGCAACAAGACTTTCCTACTTTTATACACTATTCCTTTCTTAATGAATGTCAAAATTCCATTTGCCTCCTTAATACCTCTTGTGCCTGTATACTAGCATTCTGTGATTCATGAAATTATGAATTCATTTAAATCATAATCATTTGACCATTAAACTTTCTCTTAATATTTAATTAACTTCTTTCCATCCCAATGCCTCCTTTCATGTCTTTTTGACTTTGCTCTCAGTCCATCTTGGAGAAGGCTGGGACATGGGTGCTTTAATTTATGCTGATAGGAAGTTCGAGCCTTGAGCAGGATGAGAATGTAACCAGGCACAACCATGACACCTGGGGCATACCTGTCACATCCACCTAAAGATAACAGGTTTGAAAGGTGAATCAATGAAGGCTGGACTCAGGAGGCATCAGCCCCTGGAAGGATAATGATGCTCCTGAACTGTGGAGCATAATAAAACGTGGACGATCCCAGGTATTTGCTTCTTCTGGGATATCATCAATAAAATCTGAAGATAGTAACCTTATGTGATCTCCTGAATAGGAATAGGATCTAAGCCAGGCACTTATAGTACCTCAAGCTGTAGATTGAGGTAGAAGTGGAAAATATAAGACAGCAAAACCTCTGCAAGTTCTTGAGATGTAGTCTTGAGGCTAATGAAGGATCTTGGGAAAAGAATGAAAGAATTCTAAAGACTCATTATAACCATGCAACATCTCCTCAACACAGAGAGATGTCAGCAACCTCATCTGTGGATATGCATGAAAACAAAGAAGGTTTCTAGCTGAATTAAGGACGTGCTTGTTGAAAAAATATCGTTGCAGTACTCTGATCCATACGCTGACCCATAGAATTAAGGAATTCAAGGTCATCAAGACACATGCGATATATTAGTATAAAAAGGCATACCCATTTGGTTAAGGGATAATTATTTGTTTCGACATCAAGGAGAACTCCCTTGCTCTTCTGTGAAGGGAAGTAAGGCAGAGTAAAGCTAAACAAATACTCCAGCATTGCAGCATTCCCCTGGTATGGCGATGAACTGTCGGTATTGATCTTGTGTTTAACTTTTTGGTGTGCAGCTTGAATATACAACCGTCTGATTCAAACACAACTGTGTTCTCACCAAACCATGGCAGACACTCTGAATTCAGATTCTGCTTGACATCCATCCTAAAAAACACAACTCAAGTTAGCATTTTACTTAGGGAATTGGCAAACCAGGCAAGGTAGAGATTGAGTAGCAGAAAGCAAGAAAAAGTTGCATTACTCTGTAAGACAAATTAAATTCTGACTCCATGTTTCCACTGATTATTTTAGTGATCAACTGGAGTCAAAGGCTGATCATCATGGCAACCATCAGGAGAGCAAAGGAGAGAAATGAGTATGAAGATTGCTTGATTGATTGAATTATTGCTGTCACCTGTACCGAGATGCAGTGAAAAGTGTTTTATGTGCTGTACAGGCAGATCAAACCATATAAAGTGCATGAGGGTAGCAGAACAGTATGCAGAATACAGTGTTAAAGCCACAGAAACAAGGCAGAAGGAGAGATCAGCATTAACATTTGAAAGATCAGTTCGGAAGCAGGGAAGAAGCTGCTTTTGAATCTGTTCTTTATGTGTATTCAAGCTTTTACATCTTCTACCCGACGGAAGAGGTTAGAAGAGAATATAACTGGTGTGGGACAGTATCTTTGATTATGTTCGTTGCTTTCCCAAGACAGAAGGAAGTATGGATGAACTTAATGAATGAGAGGCTGGTTTGCGTGATAGACTGGGCTGTGTTCATGACTCTCTGTAGTTTCTTGCAGTCTAGGGAAGAGCAGTTGCCATACCACACTATGATGCATCCAGACAGGATGCTTTCTGTGATGCATCTATAAAAATTGAGAATCGTCTTTGTGAACACATTGAATTTCCTTAGCTTGCTGAGAAAGTAAAGACTTTGTTGTCTTTTCTCGTCTGTCATGTTGATGTGGGTGGACCAGGACAGATTGTTGGTGACCATCGCTCCCAGGATCTTAATGCTTTTGACCATCTCCACCTCAGCACCATTGATGCAGACAGGGGCGTGTCCTCCACTGCACTTTCTGAAGTCAATGACCAGCTCCTTCATTTTACTGGCATTGATGAAGAGATTGTTGTCTTTACACCATGCCACTAAACACTCAATCTCTTTCCTGTATTCTTATCTCTTCATTGTTTGAGATCTGACCTACAACAGTGGTGTCATCAGAAGACTTGTAAATGAAGTTGGCGTGGAATTTTGCCACATAGTCATGAGTGTATAAGGAATATAGTGGGGGGTTAGTACACAGCTTTGCAGGGCACCAGTGCTGAGGATTATGGTGGAGGAGGTGTTGTCACCTATTCTTACTGATTGTGGTCTATGGGTCAGGAAGTTGACGAACCAGTTGCAGAGGGAAGAGCCGAGACCTAGGTCCCAGAGTTTAGAGACGAGTTTGTGTTCCAGGTTTGAGTATAGGGCTGGTAGGTGAATTGCAAAGGATCAGGCAATTTGGGAGGCTGGAGTTGATGTGAGCCATGACTAACTTCTCAAAGCATTTCATAATTATTGAGGTCATAGACACCAGGCGGTAGTCATTGAGGTATGCTGCATGATTTTTCTTTAGCACCAGGACAATGATGGTCTTCTTGAAGCAGGTGAGGACTCCACATTGTAGCGAGGAGAGGTTAAAGATGTCTGCAAATACTGCCACCAGCTGGTCCACAGGATCTGAGTGCATGGGTGGGGGCTCCACCTGAGCCAATCCATTTTCTTGAAGTCACTCTCAAGAAGGCCAATCTAAAATCTGCAGCAGTGACCACAGGTGCATCTGAGGCTGTTGGGATAGGTAACATCATTTCACTGACCTTCTGTTCAAAGCAAGCGTAGAATGCACTGAGTTCATCAGGTAGGGATGGACTGTTACCCGCAATTCCATTCAACTTCACTTTGTAGCCCATTATATCGTGTAAGCTTTGTCACAAACAACATGTGGCTGGTCTGCGTCTCAAGCTTAGTTTGGTATTGCCTCTTGGTGAATCTGATAGCCTATGAAGTTCATACCTGGAATTCCTGTGTAGGTCAGGGTCGCCCGACTTGTATGCCATAGACCCGGACTTCAGTAGGGATTGGATCTTCCAGTTCATCCGTGGTTTCTGGTTGGGAAACATCTTCGGCACGCAGTCTTCTACACATTTATTAATGAAGTCTGTGACGGTAGCAGCATACTCATTTAGGTTGGCCACTGAGTTCTTGAATTTGGACCAGTCCACCACCTCTAAGCCCTTCTGTTGCCTCAGACTAACACACTGCGCTACTTTCTGTCCTGGGTCATTATGCTTCAGTTTTTGTTTGTAAGCCAAGAGGAGAAGCACAGCATTGTGATCTGATTTTCCAAAATGCAGATGGGCGGGTACAGCAGTCGGCATCTTTGATGGTTGCATTGGATTGGTCGGACCTCTGGTGAAACAGGAGATGTGTTGATGCTATTTTGGTAGCACGTCCTTGAGGTTGACCTGGCTGAAGTCACCAGCTATGATGAACAAGGCCTCGGGGTATTCTGTCTCAAGACTGTTTGTAGTGTTGTATATTTCGTCAAATTCACTCTTCACTTCTGCATGGGGTGGGATGTAGACCTCTGTCAGGGTAGTGGAGGTGAACTCCTGTGGCAAATCTCACTATAACACCTTGTGTTTCTATTATGTAGCAATTGAAGTTTGAATAAGAATCAGTTGTCTTTTATTTTCAGGGAACTATTAAGTTTTGTGATTTATAATCTTCGTATAACCACCCAAAAATGCATGTTTATCTATAATATTAATTTCACAGGTTAACTTTGAATTGTCTCATCTAATCTTTTGCGTTAAATACTTAGTGAACCCTATTCTCTTTGATGCGACAATACTTTTTGAGGATTTTCACCCTGAACCTTACAATATCCAGGAAAATTATTTCTATTATAACTATTGCATATTGCAACATAGACTGTTGGGAAGAAGGTGACAGCCGGACTGGCTTGCTTCCTTTGTTTGAGGTACTAACTCAAATCTAGCACTTGAAATCTGAAAGCATGCCTACGAATGGTAGATTGATTAAAATCAGAATTGCTCTTGTGGCCATTTTTAATGGAGCACAGAAATTGAGATAATAAAACTGGACAAAGTCACATAGTGAAGAAGGCTGAGGCCAAAGAGGCATTTAAAATGAAACATAAAAGTAACTGAGAGCCCAATGGAAGTCAGTGATAAGAATGGAGATGCATGAATGGGACTTGGCATGACTTACAAAATGCACAGTCGAGTTTTGAATGACCCTTATGTTTGCAGAGTGTAGAATTGGGAGAGCAAGAAGGAATGTATTGGAACAGTTAAGTTGCAAGGTGAGAAATGTAGGAATAGGGTTTAATGAAGTAGATGAATCTTGGGGGTAACTAGTGATAGAATGCTGCTCTGTAGACTTTTACTAACATACGTTGTTTGTTATCAAGTCAGATTTTTATTAGATTTAAAGCAGCTCCAGTGTATTGCTTTATTTTGAATTTGGAGGCAATCACCAAAGGAGTTGAGGTCATAACAGTCTTGAAAATGATAGCTTAATGTTCAGAGGTGAGGTCATGGTGAAGGGGAAAGTATGCAGAGTTGGCGGTGAGTTGGTTTTTTGGGCCTCTATGAGGTAAAGGTCTGTTCACTGAACTACAAAAGCACAGCCTCTTAGCAACAGGTTGAATGAACTGTCAGGTTGGAGCTGAGAGAACAGACTGCTGCAGGTTAAGAGGGAGACAGGCTGCAGTGAGTAAGAGGAGCCAAGAGTTTGAGATGACTGCAGTCACACCAGCAGTTCCAAGTTAAAATATGTGCCACTACTGAGACACTGGTGAGGAGTGCAGGAACCAGTCTTGCCAATGCTTCCTCTCAGACCCTCATGCTTTTGTCCTCAGAGGTCAAAGAGGTGCATTCTAACAGAGCAGGACATTTCTCTGCAGAGTTCCCTTATTCATTCACGAGATGAGGGTGTCACTGGCTAGGCAGCATTTATTGCCCATCCTAATTGCCCAGAGAGCAGGTCAGAGTCAACCACATTGCTGTGGGTCTGGAGTCACATGTAGGCCAGTCCAGATAAGGATGGCAGTTTCCTTCCCTAAAGGACATTAGTGAACCAGATGGGCAATGGATTCATGGTCATTATTACACTCTTAATTCCAGATATTTATTGAATTTAAATTCCACCATCTGCCGTGGTGGGATTTGAACACCCTCCCCCACAAGAACATCACCTGCGTCTCTGGATGGACAGTCTAGCAATAGTACCACAAGGCCATTGCCCCCCCTTAGCTCTCTGTATCCTGCTCTTATCTCCAAGACAAAGGGGAGAAGAAGTAACGGCCACTCAATAGAAGTGGTGTGCGATGAATGGTATTTACAGCAGGGTTACTGTGAGGCTACCAGTAGAATGAATGAATGGATGGAGACAGATATATCAGCCTCCCTGCATGAGCTGTTTAGAAAATACCCTGTGTAGAAACTGTTTAGAAACATCAACAGGAGAAATGACACCAGTCTCGATTGAACATGTAGAGTGTGGTCTTAGGCATATTAAGAGAGAGCTGTATTTTATAACATATCGTGTACAAATTTAAAAACCCCTGCTTCAAAATAAGGCACAACTAACATCAGGGATAGTGCCTGTGAAGACACCAAAAGCCCAAGATTCTCCAGACTGACACTTAAACCTGCCATTATTCGTTAATGCCCCCTTTTTTGCTTTCCTAATTTCCTTTCTAAGTTCTCTCTTGCACATTCTGTAGTCCTGGAGAGCTGCCCAAATATATTCCCGGCAGCCCCCTGGTCCTCGCTGTCGCCTCTCTCTCTGCTGCTGAAAAATGAATTTGTTCATTCCATCCTTTATCTTTATTGGATGTTGACTCTGCAATCTCCCTATTTCCTTCTTGAAGGTGTCCCACTGCACTAAAACAGATTTACTTAAAATTTTCTGTGCCCAGTCCACTCTGCCCAAATCATACACGATCTTATTAAACTCAGCCTTCCCCTCATTTAGAGTTTTGATTTTAGGCAATTCCTTATCCTTTTGCATATCCTTTTCCAACCATCTCAGCAGCAGGAAATTGCTGCAGGAGTTCCTCAGGTAATGTCCAATGGACCCAAACTTCTTCAGCTTCTTCTTCCTGGACCTTCCTTCCCTCCATTATATCATCAGAAGTCATGATATTCCCTAATAATTTACACAATGTGCAGCACAATTAACAATTTCACAGATACTGCAGCAGTATGTCTCCATATGCACGAAGATCTGAATAATATTCAAATAATTGTCTGATAAATGGCAAGTAACATTTATGAAATATAAATCTCAGGAAATGATCATCTCCAACAAGAGAGAAACTAACCATCTCCAACGACATTCAATTTTTCACTACTGTTACTGAATTCCTTGCCATCAAAATCCAAAAGGTATTCATAGAGCAGAGGTGGAGCTGGTCAGCCACATAAATATAGTGGGTACAACAGCAGGTTAAAGGCTGGGAGTTCTGTGGTGAGGAAGTTACCTCCTGACTCCCAAAGTCTATCCACATTACAAGGCAAACTCAGGAGTGCAATGGAATACCTTCCACCTGCCTGGATATGTGTGGTTCCAGTAACACTCAAGAAGTCCAATGCCATCTGGGTCAAATCAGTTGACTTCATTGCCACCCCACACACCATCTTAAATATTTACTTATTTCATTATTGATACACAATTGCAGTAATATACATCATTTATAGTTAATGGAACTATGAAATTTTGGACAATGTGTGACTAACATTTCTCTTTGATCTCAAAGTAGTTTCTTTTCAGATAATTCTCAACCATCAATACTGGTGGCACAATTTCAATACAAAGCAATCAGACAAAGTTCCATCTGAAAATCTGGCACAATTGATAAAAAGGTCCCATCTCTAGCATTTTCCAAGGGTGTTCAATTGAATGTGGGACTTGAGAAATGTGTTGGCCAAACCAATTAACCAGTCAGGTTTTTAAAATATCAGAAGTTATTTTGTTACAAATGTACCTCTAAGTACTAGATACAATGAATTCAATCTCGCAATTGCTGTAGTGACATCCGAATTCATAACCTTAGAGTTAGCAATTTTAATATCATATCTATTACGCATAACCACTGGAGAAAGAATTAACTTAAATGCATAATTGGGAAGGAACTTTTTTTTTACTAAGGGGAAAGACTAAGAAAACAATCATGAAACTACACACCGGGGTCAATAAATATGGCGTAAAGGAGAGTTGCAATGAAAAATGGTAGACTGCTTTAATAATTGATCCTGCTGCACGTCTGGGGATAATGCCTGAGACGGTCAACTTGGGCAAAGTGCAGGATAGTTATGGACATGACTATTGGCTATTTCAGGTGCGGAAGTTAACATCCCGTCCATCTCAACAGTCTCCACTGAATAACCATTTGGTGAGTCAGAAATGTTTTGACTTTTCTTCAGAGGCATGTTCTGAAACCTTGGTATACTTGCTGTTTTAATATGCTTTTAACATTGTCTGTTGTGTTGCTGCTATGGTTTGACAGGTATTTCTGTGCGTCTCTAGAGAGTTGATGTCTGTGCATACACTCTTTGAGGTTGCTTTCTTTTTACTAGGCTACCACTCTGGGGCTCTAGTTCATCCTTTCCTTAGAGTAAGGCACTCTCATTCTCTTCAGTATTATGATGCTCTTTACTGACATGTATACAGTTACAAACTATTGAACAAAAACAAAGTTGCTGGAAAAGCTCAGCAGGTCTGGCAGCATCTGTGAAGGAAAAGACAGAGTTAACATTTTGGGTCCGGTGACCCGTCCTCAGAACTATTGAATACAGTTTGCTCATGTGATGTCTGAGTCCTACTCTCTGGTCTGATCTGTTCTCAAATCCATTACACTCTGCTGTGCTATAATATCATCAGAATTTGCATATTCCCTTATCTCACAGCTGACAATCTCAAAGAAACATAGAAACATTGAAAATAGGAGCAAGAGGAGGCCATCATCCGTTCAAACTTGTTCCGCCATTCATCACGATCATGGTTGCTCATCCAACTCAATAGCCTAATCCTGCTTTCTCCCCATAACCTCTGCGCCAAGTGCTATATCTGGCCACTGCTTGAATACATTCTATGTTTTGGCATCAACTACTTCCTGTGGTAATGAATTTCACTGGCTCACCACTCTTTCAGTGAAGAAATGTCTCCTCATCTCTGTCCTAAATTGCCTACCCCGAATCCTCAGACTGTGACCCCTAGTTCTGGGCGCACCTACCATCGGGAACATCCTCCCTGCATCTAGCCTGTCCAGTCCTGTTAGAATTTTATAAGGCCCTATGAGATCCCCTCCCTCATATGTCTGAACTCCAGCGAAAACAATCCTAATCTAGTCAAGCTAGCCTCATACGTTCTACAGGATTCTATTGACTCTGGAACAGTCCCTGCAGATTGGAGAGTGGTTAATGTCACTCCAATATTCAGAAAAAGAGGTAGAGAGAAAACAGGGAGTTATAGACTGGTGAACCTAACATCGGTAGTGGGGAAAATTCTCGAATCTATCGTCGAGGATTTTACAGCAGTGCATTTAGAAAGCAGTGGCAGGATCAGACATGGATTTATGAAGGGAAAATCATGCTTAACAAATCCATTGGAATTCTATGAAGATGTAACAAGTAGAGTTGACAAGGGGAAGCCAGTCAATGTAGTATATTTGGACTTTCAGAAAGAGTTTGACGAAGTCCCACGTAAGCAATTAATGTGCAAGCTTAAAGCGCATGGGATTGGGGTAAGTGTATTGAAATGGATTGAAAACTGGTTGGCTGAGAGGAAACAAAGAGTAGGAATTAATGGGTCCTTTTCATATTGGCAGGCAGTAACTAATCGGGTGCCATTGGGATCAGTGCTGGGACCACAGCAATTTACAATATATATTAATGATTTGGATGAGGGAACAAAACATAACGTCTCCAAATTTGCAGATGATACCAAGTTGGATGGGAGGGTGAACTATAACGCGGATGCAGAGATCCTTCAGCATGATCTCGACAGGTTGGGTAAGTGGGCAAATCAATGGCAAATGCAGTATAATTTGGATAAATGTGAGGTTATTCACGTTGGAAGCAAAGTCAAGAAGGTAGATTGATACCTGAATGGCTGTAAATTGGGAGAGGGGAGTGTGCAGCAGGACCTGGGTGTCCTTATGCACCAGTCACTGGTAGTAAAGAAGGCAAATGGTATGTTGGCTTTCATTGTGAGACATTTCAAGTACAGGAGCAGGGATGTGTTGTTGCAATTGTACAGGGCCTTGGTGAGGCCACACCTAGAATATTGTGTACAGTTTGGTCTCCTTTTTGAAGGAAGGATGCTCTTGCTCTTGAGGGAGTACAGCGAAGGTTTACCAGGCTGATTCCAGGGATGGCGGGTCTGATGTATGAGGAGAGATTGACTAAGTTGGGATTGTTTTTGCTGGAGTTCAGACGAATGAGGGGGGATCTTATAGAGACTTATAAAATTCTAACAGGACTGGACAGGATAGATGCAGGGAGGATGTTCCTGATGGTGGGTGCATCCCGACCCAGGGGCTACAGTCTGAGGATTCACGGTAGACCATTTAGAATGGGGATGAGGAGACATTTCTTCACTGAAAGAGTGGTGAGCCTGTGGAATTCATTACCACAGGAAGTAGTTGATGCCAAAACATTGACCATATTCAAGAGGTGACCACATATAGTACTTGGGCCGAATGGGATCAAGGGTTATGGGGAGGAAGCAAGATTAGGCTGTAGAGTTGGACGATCAGCCATGATCGTGAAGAATGGCAGAGCAGGCTTGAAGGGCCAAATGGCCTCCTCCTGCTCCTATCTTCTATGTTTCTATCCCTGGAATCAGCTTGATAAACCTTTGCTGCACTCCCTCGAGAGCAAGAGCATCCTTCCTCAGAAAAGGAGACCAAAACTGCACACAATATTCCAGGTGTGGTCTCACCAAGGCCCTGTACAACTATAACACCACATCCCTGATCCTGTACTCGAAACCTCTCACAATGAAGGCCAACACACCATTTGCCTTCTTTACCGCCTGCTGCACCTGTATGCCTGCCTTCAGTGACTGGTGCATAAGGATGTCCAGGTTCTGCTGCACACTCCCCTCCCCCAATTTACAGCCATTCAGGTAGCAATCTGCCTTCTTGTTTTTGCTTCCAACGTGAATAACTTCACATTTATCCAAATTATACTGCACCTGCCATTGATTTGCCTATGCACCCAACCTGTCCAGATCATGCTGAAGGATTTCTGCATCCTCATCACAGTTCACCCTCCCTCTCAAATTGGTATGATCTGCAAACTTTAAGATGTTACATTTTGTTCCCTCCTCCAAATCATTAACATATATTGTGAACAGCTGTGGTCCCAGCACCGATCCCTGTGGCACCCCACTAGTACTGCCTGCCAATTTGAAAAGGACCCATTAATTCCTAATCTTTGTTTCCTCTCCGCCAATCAGTTTTCTATCCATCTCAACACACTTCCCCCAATCCCATGTGCTTTAATCTTGCACATTAATCTCTTACGTGGGACTTCGTCAAACACATTCTGAAAGTCTTCTCAGTGGGGAGATCTTGTGTTGATGTGTGCTATCAAGTAGAAATTAAGTGTTATGTACAACTTAGTTAGGGAATTTTTGAGATTGCCCTACATCTGACATATTTGGAAGGCCCCCAGTGACTAAAAATGTAACCCTGCGGTTCTGTTGACAGTTGAAGCCTTATTTCTGTCCCAGGGGTACCTTGTCAGTATGGCTGCAGGCAATTTCTCCGAGAAATCAATGTTACCACATACAGCTGTCTGATTGTATGTCCATATTGTTATGACCAGAGGAAATGAAGGAGAACCAATTCCAAACTTCACTTGAGTAAAAGAGATTGAAGTTTTATTACCTATTCAACCCAGATAAATTAAGAAAGCATATCATCGAAGACAAACACACAAATACAGGAAACATTTTTCAATAAGTGAGGGGAAAGTACATCTGGAAACAAGAATGTAAAGGAAATTGTAATTTAACACTTGTTATAAAGTGGAGGTTGCCCCCAGCCCCCACCCCACCCCCAATAACTAAAACCGAAACTGGCCGTATAATCTGTAAAAAAAAGTGAGAAGCGGTGCAACCTGCCTTTTCCACAACTTCTAGTGGTTAAATAAAATAAACTCCTGATACTCACTTTACAATCAACAAGCAACAATTTATTTATCTAACAGTGAAAAAACAAACTAAATTATTAACAAACCGAATAAACACCTTCTAACTACTAATTACTCCTGAATGAAACAAGATTCTAATGGTATGCTATTTCAATAAATATAAGTCCCACATTTATAAAATAAAATTTTAAAAAGTTAGAATTTAGTGACTCAAAATTACAGCTAGGTTATGTGTCTTCTGGAACGTTCTGTGCCTTCTCCATCTAATATTCTGACAGGAACACCTTCTCTGTCGAATGTTCTGTCAGGAATATTAACTAGTCGTGCCATTGGTACCTTTGACTTGGATGGTGCTTTCTTTAAGACTTAGAACAGACTGTGAGAGCCAGACATGCTCTCTTGAGAGCTAAGAGCTGATAACTCTGGCAGATGGCAGTTAATTCTCCTGATTTTTCCAACTGCCCTCTCCTTTTATACCCTGGATGACATACCAGTATTTTACAATCGGACTGGTCCTATGTTGTCAAAATGATCACATTTAAATTTAATTGGTTTTTGGTATCCAAGTGCCTGATTCAAATTGATTGGCTAAAATCAAAACTTGTTGTCTTGATAACAAAACAAAACTGCTTCTTGGCCTACTAACTGTACAGTTTTTGGATACAAATGTTTCAATTCAAGGGCACTCAGTGCACCTGCAAACCCACAAGCTGCTGCCCATAGGCATCCTTTTTGAATCTCTAAGCATAGAAAAAGCACATCATCTTTTAAAGGGACCACACTCTGCTTTCCCCCTTAACATTTCACAAACACCAAATTCTAATTTCTTGCCTTCCAATCCACAAGTACTGTACTGAACTTCAGCAGAAATGCTGAAGAAACTCAGCAGGTCTGATAGCATCTGTGGACACTTAAACATTTCAAATTGACTGTGTTGTTGTCCCAATTTATTAACCTGCTAGCAGAATATTCAATATAGACAACAAGGAAACAAATATTGTTTTTGTTTGTTTTTCATGGTCTGAAATGTTATGATTGCATTGCAAATCGACTAGCAACATTCAATTTATACCTAAAAGAAAAGTACTGCAGACGCTGGAGATCTAAAATAAAGCATAAAGTGCTGGAGAAACTCAATAGGTGTCTTCGTAGACGCTGTCAGACCTATTGAGTTTCTGTGGCATTTTCTGATTTTATTTCAGATCTCCAGTATTTGTAGTACTTTGTGGAATTGGGTGCAAGGATCCTCATGTACAATTCTGTGAAAATAACATCGAACCAAAACTTGATGCGAAACCTGCAAGTATCAGTTTCATATCTCAAAAAAGTTTTAACTTTTGGTAATCAGCAGTTAAGATCAAAATTGTGTGCTAAATCCAGACTTTCAAACAGGTTTAAATTATTTATACCGCATCCATTTAGTGAAACACTGTAGCCAAAGCTGTTTGACAATGAAACTGAATAACCTCAAAATGGCATTGGATACTAATGCATGATTACCCGACAGCCATTGCTTCTTATATATTAGAGCTGCCAGTTCATTTAAATGATTGTTGCGTGCAACTAGCACTAATTTCACTGTTGAGTGACTGAACATCTTATGAGGGAATGTAAAAGCATTATTTCAAGTACAAATTCGTCTGTATTAGATGAAGGAAGCCTTCAGCCTTTAAAGGGGAGTTGCATTTTGGCAGGAACAGGTAAAGGCAAAAAAGATCAGGAATCAGATGTATGGTTAGCATTTGGCATCTTGATATAGTCATTGGCAACTTTGGGCCCTTGTCATGTGGTTCCTGCCTGGTTGAAAGACTGCCTAACCAGCACCCATACTTGGAGAGGTACAAACTCCATAACCAATGACTGGTTCTGTACGGGTTCTGTTTTGCAATCAGTAATTTTTGCTGATTTTTAGGTGGTTTGAATCACCCCCACATCCCTAGTCCTGACACTGGACTTATTTATGGAATGTGAAATGAAAAAGGCAGTAGACAGGTGTTTGAGAGGCAAAAGAATCTCCACATATGTTAAATACAAAAGGTGAATATATTACAAGAAATATAAGGCAAATATAGAACAGTGAAATCAACACTTTTCATTATACATAGTCAGTACTTAAGTACACTATTAAATTAAATGCAGGTTAAATACTATTAGAAGCTAAATTTTAATCACAGAAACTTTGATCAGGCTTCCTACCCTTGGCGTTCCCTGCACTGTAACCACCCACCTTCCCCTCCCTGCTAGCTAGGTTGGATGATTTCGGGTCTCAAGAATATAAGCTCACCACTGAGGATAAAGACAATTTTGAATTAAAGCTGGCCGTTCCCATTTGCTGTAGCCGGTGCTTTGATGAGGACTTTGGACAGTGTAGGCCTCAGTCTGGGTTGAGGCTGCTGATGCGGTAGGACGCGTTTTGGATTTATTGGGTGAGTACTTGGTTTCTCTCAGTTTGTAGGGGCTTTGCGAGCCAGTTTTCACCTCAGGATGTGTCTGAGGCCTTGTCAGTCTGGTCGGTGGTTTTCGGAGGTCATCAGTTGCCAGGTCTGCTGGTCGTGGTGCGTTGCAGTTGGTTCCTCTGGTACGCAACAGCCCTGTGTCAGTAGGTTTCAGGGAGGTAGCTGTGCAGATAGTTTTCAGGGAGAGGAGCTGTCTGGGATCCATCTTCTGGTGATGGCTGTGGGGGCTGGCTCTCAGGGCGGTAGCTGCGGGGATAGCTCTTGGGGAGATAGCGCTTGGTTGGCTTCCTCCCACTCTCAGAAGTCCTTTGTTGCGATGATGTTCTTGGTTTGTCTTCACGATTCAGCTTCTCTGTTCAGCCTCTGTGGTTCTTATTCCTGAAGCTGCTTGTTCAGGCTGGAGCCTGTGGGGAAGCTGTTTCTGCAGGAGCTTATTGTTGAAAAGGCTTTCCCTGTCCCGAATCAGTTATACAGACTGTGTGGTCCGTCATCTCCTCTCAGATCTGTGGTATCCATTGTGTTTCTGCTTTTATTGCTTTATTGCTATTACTGAGACTGTTATTGCTATTACTGAGACTTGGTTGAGGGAAGGGCAAGATTGGCAACTAAATATCCCAGGATATAGATGCTTCAGGCGGGATAGAGAGGGAGGTAAAAGGGGTGGAGGAGTTGCATTACTGCTCAAAGAGGATATC
Organism: Rhincodon typus; assembly: GCF_021869965.1. Lineage (NCBI taxonomy): Eukaryota > Metazoa > Chordata > Chondrichthyes > Orectolobiformes > Rhincodontidae > Rhincodon > Rhincodon typus. Next base: position 41,549,945 of record NC_063332.1, on the reverse strand, counting down.
ACAGCTGTGCTGAAGGAGGGCACTGTGGAGGACTCGAGCAGTGAGGCAATATGGGCAGAGCTCAGAAATAAGAAGGGTGCGGTAATAATGTTGGGGCTGTACTACAGGCCTCCCAACAGCGAGCGTGAGATAGAGACACAAATATATAGACAGATTATGGAAAGATGTAGGAGCAACAGAGTGGTGGTGATGGAGATTTTAATTTTCCCAACATTGACTGGGAATCACTTAGTGTTAGGGGTTTAGATGGAGCAGAATTTGTAAGGAGCATCCAGGAGAGTTTTCTAGAGCAGTATGTAAATAGTCCAACTCGGGAAGGGGCCATACTGGACCTGGTGTTGGGAAATGAGCCCAGCCAGGTGTTTGAAGTTTCAGTAGGGGATTACTTTGGGAATAGTAATCACAATTCCGTAAGTTTTACAATACTGATGGACAAAGACCAGAGTGGTCCTAAAGGAAGAGTGCTGAATTGGGGGAAGGCCAACTATAGCAAAATTTGACAGGAGCTGGGGAATGTGGATTGGGAGCAGCTGTTTGAGGGTAAATCCATATTTGATATGTGGGAGGCTTTTAAAGAGAGGTTGATTAGAGTGCAGGACAGACATGTCCCTGTGAAAATGAGGGATAGAAAGGACAAGATTAGGAAACCATGGATGACAGGTGAAATTGTCAGACTAGCAAAGAGGAAAAAGGAAGCATACATAAGGTCTAGGCGACTGAAAACAGACAAAGCTTTTGAAGAATATCGGGAAAGTAGGACCAATCTGAAATGAGGAATTAAGAAGACTAAAAGGGATCATGAAATATCTTTAGCAAACAGGGTTAAGGAAAATCCCAAAGCCTTTTATTCATACATAAGGAGCAAGAGGGTAAGCACTCAAGGACAAAGGAGGGACGTTATGCGAGGAGTCAGAGAAAATGAGTGAGATTCTTAATGAGTACTTTGCGTTGGTATTTACTGAGGAGAGGGACATGACGGATGTTGAGGTTAGGGATAGATGTTCATATTACTCTAGGTCAAATCGGCATAACGAGGGGGGAAGTGTTGGGTGTTCTAAGAGGCATTAGGATGGACAAGTCCCCAGGTCTCCGGTTACTGAGGGAAGCGAGAGAGGAAATAGCTGAGGCCTTAACAGATATCTTTGCAGCATCCTTGAGCATGGGTGAAGTCCCGGAGGACTGGAGAATTGCTAATGTTGTCCCCTTGTTTAAGAAGGGTAGCAAGGATAATCCAGGTAATTATAGACCGGTGAGCCTGACGTCAGTGGTGGGGAAGCTGCTGGAGAAGATACTGAGGGATAGGATCTATTTACATTTGGAAGAAAATGAGCTTATTAGTGATAGGCAGCATGGCTTTGTGCAGGGAAGGTCATGTCTTTCCAACTTGATAGAATTCTTTGAGGAAGTGACAAAGTTGATAGATGAGGGAAGGGCTGTGGATGTAATATACATGGACTTCAGTAAGGCATTTGATAAGGTTCCCCATGGTAGGCTGATGGAGAAAGTGAAGTCGCCTGGGGTCCAGGGTGTACTAGCTAGATGGATAGAGAACAGGCTGAGCAACAGGAGACAGAGGGTTGTAGTGGAAGGGAGTTTCTCAAAATGGAGAACTGTGACCAGTGGTGTTCCACAGGGATCCATGTTGGGACCACTGTTGTTTGTGATATACACAAATGATCTGGAGGAAGGTATAGATGGTCTGATTAGCAAGTTTGCAGATGACACTAAGATTGGTGGAGTAGCAAATAGTGAAGGGGACTGTCGGAGAATGCAGCAGAATATAGATAGATTGGAGAGTTGGGCGGAGAAATGGCAGATGGAGTTCAATCCAGGCAAATGCGAGGTGATGCATTTTGGAAGATCCAATTCAAGAGCAAACTATATGGTAAATGGAAAAGCCCTGGGGAAAATTGATGCACAGAGAGAGATCTGGGTGTTCAGGTCCATTGTACCCTAAAGGTGGCAACGCAGGTCGATAGAGTGATCAAGAAGGCATACGGCATGCTTTCATTCATCGGATGGGGTATTGAGTACAAGAGTTGGCAGGTCATGTTGCAGTTGTATAGGACTTTGGTTTGACCACATTTAGAATACTGCGTACAGTTCTGGTCACCACATTACCAAAAGGATGTGGATGCTTTGGAGAGGGTGCAGAGGAGGTTCACCAGGATGTTGCCTGGTATGGAAGGCGCTAGCTATGAAGAGAGGTTGAGTAGATGAGGATTATTTACATTAGAGAGACTGAGGTTGATGAGGGACCTGACTGAGGTCTACAAAATCATGAGAGGTATAGACAGGGTGGATAGCAAGAAGCTTTTTCCCAGAGTGGAGGACTCAATTACTAGGGGTCATCAAGGTGAGCGGGGAAAAGTTCAAGGGAGATATGCGTGGAAAGTTCTTTAAGCAGAGGGTGGTGGGTGCCTGGAACGCGTTGCCAGCGGAGGTGATAGAGGCGGGCACGATAGCGTCATTTAAGATGTATCTAGACAGATAAATGAATGGGCAGGGAGCAGAGGGATACAGATCCTTGGAAAATAGGCAACAGGTTTAGATAGAGGATCTGGATCAGCGCAGGCTTGGAGGGCCAAAGGGCCTGCTCCTGTGCTGTAATTTTCTCTGTTCTTTGTTCTTGTTCTTTTGTGACAATTGTCTTTCTGATGGTTGGCAGTAGATGAAAATGCATTTTGATTATGGTTGAATGCCTGAGATCTCTCTGAATGAATATTGATTGAAGTTGAATATCTTGGTACCTGTGTAGGCTCCATAATGTCTGGGTTGGGGTAGCACGAAAGATAAAAGTTAGTTTCAGAATAGAGTGTTAGTCCTGGTTAATTATTCTTTTAAAGTGATGTGTGAATTAGATTTTCGGACTGAACAATTGTTCCATGCATTTTTCTCTGTCTGTGTAATTTCCCCAGAGCATAGCCCAGCTGCCTTCTTTTAAACTTTTAAAAGTTATTTGCAAAGTCCAGGATTTTGGTCCAGTACTTCAGAATATGGGGATTTTTGCTCAATTTTACAGTTCTCACCTTTCCTGATCATGACACATGAAAGATGTTTAAGTCTTTTATCTTGACTTTGTTTTGTTTGCATGTATCAAAGAGCACAATGTGAGTTGATTTGCCTTCAGTACTCCCTGTGATGCATGCCTTACACATTGGAATTTTTCCCATTTCCCCATGCAGATGGCCTAAAGGGCCTCCACTTCTTCCTGTCCCGCAGGCACGACCAGTCACCCTGCACTGACACCTTTATCCGCTTAGCTGAACTCGTCCTCACCCTTAACAACTTCTCCTTCAATTCCTCCCACGTCCTACAGACAAAGGGGGTGGCCATGGGTACCCGCATGGGCCCAAGCTATGCCTGCCTCTTTGTAGGATACGTGGAACAATCCCTCTTCCGAAGCTACACTGGCCCTATCCCCCACCTCTTCCTCCGTTACATTGATGACTGTATCGGTGCCACCTTGTGCTCCCACGAGGAGCTCGAACAGTTCATCCACTTCACCAACACCTACCACCCCAACCTTAAGTTCACCTGGAACATCTCTAATACCTCTCTCTCCTTCCTGGACCTCTCTGTTTCCATCTCTGGCAACCACCTGGAAACCGATATCCATTTCAAGCCTATCGACTCCCACAGCTACCTAGAATACACCTCCTCTCATCCACCTTGCTGCAAAAATGCCATCCCCTATTCCCAATTCCTTTGCCTCTGCCGCATCTGCTCCCAGGATGAGGCATTCCACTCCCGGACATCTCAGATGTACTCATTTTTCAAGGACCGCAACTTGCCCTCCACAGTGGTCGAAAACGCCCTCAACCGTGTCTCTCGCATTTCCCACAACTCATCCCTCACACCCCCTGCCCCCAATAACAACCAAAACAGAATCCCCCTCGTCCTCACGTACCACCCCACCAACCTCTGGATCCAACACATCATCCTCCGACACTTCCACCATCTGCAATCTGACCCCACTACTAAAGGCATTTTTCCCTCCCCACCCTTATCTGCCTTCTGGAGGAACGACACTCTCCGTGATTCCCTTGTCCGCTCCACACACCCCACCAGCCCCACCACACCCGGCACTTTTCCCTGCAACCACAGGAAGTGCTGCACCTGCCCTTACACCTCCCTCCTCACCCCCATCCCAGGCCCCCAAGAAGACCTTCCACATCAAGCAGATGTTCACTTGCACATCTGCCAATGTGGTATACTGCATCCGTTGTTCCCGATGTGTCCTCCTCTACATCGGGGAAACCAAGCCGAGGCTTGGAGACCGCTTTGTGGAACACCTACGCTTAGTTCGCAACAAATGACTGCACCTCCCAGTCGCAAACCACTTCAACTCCCCCTCCCACTCCTTGGATGACATGTCCATCCTGGGCCTCCTCCAGTCCACAACGATGCCACCCGAAGGTTGCAGGAACAGCACCTCATATTTCTCTTGGGAACCCTGCAGCCCAATGGTATCAATGTGGACTTCACAAGTTTCAAAACCTCCCCTCCCCCGACCACATCCCAAAACCAGCCCAGCTCGTCCCCGCCTCCCTAACCTGTCCATCCTTCCTCCCACCTCAAGACCCAGCCCCATCTCCTACCTACTAGCCTCATCCTGCCTCCTTGACCTGTCCATCCTCCCTGGACTGACCTATCCCCACCCTAACTCCCCACCTACACTCACCTTTACTGGCTCCATCCCCTGTCTGTCACCTCTCCAACTATCTGCTCCTTTATCAATCTTCCATCCGCCTCCCCCTCTCTCTCTATTTATTTCAGAATCCCCTTCCCCTCCCCCATTTCTGAAGAAAGGTCCAGACCTGAAACGTCAGCTTTCCTGCTCCTCTGATGCTGCTTGGCCTGCTGTGTTCATCCAGCTCTACACCTTGTTATCTCACATTGGAAGGCTCAGTTTGCATTATGGTTCATCGCCAACCCCATAAGCTGCAGTTTGCCTATAGACAACTCCTATAATGAACAGACCAATGAATGGGCCTGAACAGATGATTACACAGTAATCCCCTCCCACAATAAACTTACATTGTCAGCATCCCTGCTGGTGGATATTATCTCCCTTCTTCTGAAAGATCAATGAATCACTGCAAGTGATTGGGACGTAGATATTTCCAGTCTATTGACCTTATTTGCCTTAGGTGTTGGCTGTGCCTAAATTTATGCAAACAGATCCGGGCCCCCTCCCATTTGAATTGTGCATTCTCAAAAACCCTCATTTGGCAAGTAACTTAGAGTCATAGAGATATACAGCACGAAAACAGACCCTTCGGTCTTCGTTGTCTATGCCAACCAGATATCCTAAATAAATCTAGTCCCATTTGCCAGCATTTGGACCGTATCCCTCTAAATTCATATACCCATCCAGATGCCTTTTAAATGTTGTAATTGTATCGGCCTCCACCACTTCCTCTAGCAGTTCATTCCATTACGCAACACCCACTGCATGAAAAGGTTGCCCTTTAGGTCCCTTTTATATCTTTCGCCTCTCAACTTAAATCCATGCCATCTACTTTTGAACTCCCACACCCTGGGGAAAATACCTTGCCCATTTATCCTATCCATGCCCCTCATGATTTTATAAACCTCTATAACGTCACCCCTCAACCTTCGATGCTCCAGGGAAAATAATCCCATCCTATTCAGCCTCTCCCTATAGCTCAAACCCTCCAACCCTTGCAATACCCTCATAAATCTTTTCTGAACCCTTTCACGTTTCACAATATCCTTCCTATAGCACAGAGAACATAATTGCATGCAATACTCCATAAGTTTCCGAACCAATGTCCTGTACAGTCGCAACATGACCTCCTAACTCCTGTACTCAATGCACTGACCAATAAAGGCAAGCATACCAAATGCCTTCTTCACTATCCTATCTACCTGCAATTCCACTTTCAAGGAACTATGAACCTGCACTCCAAGGTATCTTGAAGCAACACTTCCCAGAACCATACCATTAAGTGTATAAGTCCTGCCCTGAGTTGCCTTTCCAAAATTCAGCACCCCACGTTTATCTAAATTAAACTCCATCTGCCACTCCTCAGCCCATTGGCCCATCTGATCAAGATCCAATTATACTCTGAGTTAGCCTTCTACACTGTCCACTACACCACGAATTTTAGTGTCATCTCCAAACTTACTAACCATACCTCCTATGTTCACATCCAAATCATTTATATAAGTAACAAAAAGCAGTGGAACCAGCACCGATCATTGTGGCACACTACTGGTCATAAGTCTCCAGTCTGAAAACCAACCCTCCACCACCACCCTCTATCTTCTACCTTTGAGCCAGTTCTGTATTCAATTGGTTAATTCCTCCTGTAATGCATATAATCTAAACTTGCTAAACAGTCTACCCATGAGGAACCTTGTCAAACACTTGCTGAAGTCCATATAGATCATGTCCACCACTCTGTTCTCATCAATCTTCTTTGTTACTTCTTCAAGAAACTCAATCAATTTAGTGAGACACGATTTCCCACGCACATGTTGACTATCCTTGATCAGTCCTTGTCTTTCCAAATACATGTAAATCCTGTCCCTCAGGATTCCCTCCAACAACTTTCTCACCACCAATGTCAGGCTCACTGGTCTATAGTTCCCTGGCTTTTCCTTACCACCTTTCTTAAATAGTGGCACAACGTTAGCCATCCTCCAGTCTTCCGGTACCTCACCTGGGGCTATCAATGATACAAATGTCTCAGCAAGGGGCCCAGCTTGATGAAAGATGGTGGTTACTAACTCTGATTTTGACTTTTTCACTCATTTGAGTATACTTTCCCTCCATAACTTTTGACAGCCTTCTCACTTCAAGAGTCATCCCCACTGTCTTTCTTCAATCACCCTTTTTGAATATCTGCCTTTCACTATTTCCATGGATATTCCTGCTGTTCTCCTGGATCCCAACCATACTGTCATCTCCAGGCCCAGCCTTACCCTTATACCCCACCTCATTCAATTCTACTGCTCTTACTTCCTCTTCGGCTCATCAATCTACCCCATTGTGTATCCTTTTAATATCCAGCTCCCACTCTTTGTTGACTGCCTTGTGTCCATGATGGTAACTTTCCCCTCTGCATTTGAGTTTGTTCTCTCCGTTCCTCAGGATCTCTCCCATGTCTCTACAACCAAGCCTTTTAAGTTTGATTCTTTATTCTACCCTTACTTTTCACCCAACCCACCTCTCTATTTACCTTTTGCTATCAATCCCCCTTTCAGGTTGATCTCCCTTCGGGTTGATCCCCATTTAAGTTGTGTAAGCTTTCTATTACTGTATCCTCCCTGCAATAGCTCTTAGATTTCAGGAATGACAGGAGCAAAACGCACACAACACAGGGTTTAGATCAACCTCACATCTGCCATTTGTTGAACTCTCAAACTTCCTTCTCTAACACGAATCCTACTGTGGCTGTCAGGATCAGGAATCTTGCACAATACTCACAACACAAAAGCTTGACATATGGCTGAATGACACTTGCATGAATTACCACAGTTCTAACCTTTCCTCATTTTGCCTGCAATTTAAGTATTCCCTCAGTAAAAGCTGCTCTAAAGTTTGACTGAAATTGACTATCACCAATGGCTGATCATCTGATCATTAGTTATAGTAATTGTATGACTGGATCAAGACATACCCGGTCTCCATCATTCTTCTGAATACAGTTATCACACCCTGGTGTTGTCTTCCTTTTGTAATGATTCATATACATCTCCTGTTGTCATCCTGCTGAATCGTTCTGGGTTTGGCACCCCTTTTGTCCTAGAATTATTTCAGGTCCTGGTCTACGGACTGTATGGACATAACTTTGCTTCCATAACAAAAAACAAAAACAAGTCAAGAGTTTACACCTCATAATTAAACCTATAATTCAATAAATTAAAGCACAGTGTGCTAGCTAACTTCAAGTGATCTTATCCTGGGTATATATGCTGAGCTGCAGTGAGTCTGCTCTCAGTGCATTGTCAACTCCTAGGATTCTAAGTGCAGTTATGATGCAGTTAAGTGTAAGATCATCTATTTCAAACAAAACATTGTTTTGAGATTGTTTTTTTTAAGAGATACATAAAGAGACACACATTTTGTTGTCACTGATGATGTACTCAACTAAAAGAAATACTCTTGGATGTGGGTATCATTGGCGTTGATTAGCCATTTTGAACTGTTGAGATGATGGAGGTGGCTGTCAGTCAACCAAGTCAATATTGGACTAAAATCTCACAAGATGGATTAAGCACTGTAGCTTTACTTATCTAAAAGCAATTAATATTCTTGGCAGCCAGATGACTGTATGGTCATTTTTACTGGGTGAGTTAAAATGGCTGTGCATTTTCTACTCCATGCTGCTGTGGAAATGAAAGGTGATACAAAACAAAATTGGATTTTTTTTTCACTTTCAGTTCCAAAAACTATGAATTGGTGCAAAATTGATCAGAAAATTCAAGAGAGTCTACTGATCAATTTTAACAATCAATTTTAATCACCCTGACTGCACTTGGTTTCCCTCATGCTGGGGAGACCTCACCGTGTGTAGTGAAGACTGTCTACTAAGTTAGGGCAACAGCAATTATTGTTGAACCTAGCAGGAGCGTTTTGGGATCCTGACTAATCACATGGGAGAAATTGAAGGGGCAGATCTCATCGGTACTTATAGGTGCAGGTACCAGTAAAAGGCGAGAAAGAGGTAAAGTTTGGTGTTACGAAGGGATTTTTGTTTTGGACAGTTGAGAAGAGACATGAAATCATGCTTCATGAAACAATCATGCTAGAGATGAAGAAGAGTGATTTGATTGAAGTTGATAAAATCCTGAATGGTTCTAACAAAGTTGATAAGAATCTACTAATTGTGCACCCTTAAAATTAGCAGTTGCCCTGGTAGGACAGAAATAAGCATTTTTTTTTGTCTCAGAGGGTTGTGCAACTTTAGAACTATGTTTCAGAAGGTGGTAGAAGTGGGGTTCACTGAATACTTTTAAGACAGAGGTAGCCAGACACTTAAAAAAAAACAGAAATTGCTGGAGAAACTCACCAGGTCTGATAGCATCTGCGGAGAGAAATAGTGACCTTTCTACAGAAATGATAGCAGATAGAAGAAGGTGGTATTTATGCTGATTGTATGGGGGTGGGGGATAGGAGTAAGTGAATAGGTTGAGGTGGGGCCCAGAGAGAGAGGAAAAAAATTAGGCACAAACATTCCCACACCAATATTTCTGTTGCAGACCTGCAGCAGGGTTCCAGCAAGTGTCAGCACAAGCTCAAAAAACACTTCATTTTCCGGTCGGGGACCCATGCAGCTTCTAGTATTCAGTACAGAGTTCAATAACTTTAGAGCCTTCCATATTCTTTTTCCAACCTTCCATGCTTTTTACCTGATACACCCAGTCCTGTAATGACATGGGTTGCTTTTACCACAGTCACCCATTCTCACCTACTCCTAAGCCTATCAGCACAGCTCTGATGAAGAGTCACCTTGACTCGAAACGTTAGCTTACTCTCGGTCCACAGATGCTGCCTGACCTGCTGTGATTTCCAGCATTTTTTGCTTTCACTATTAGCACATTGCATGGGTTGCCATCAGTGCAGCTCACCCATTCGCTCCTATTCTTAGCCCTTATTAACACTTATGTGGCTTTTCGTCTGTCTTGGCCTACTTTCAAAATCTCCTTGTTTACCTAATAAAAACCAAAAGAACTGTGGATGCTGTAAATCAGGAGCAGAAACAGAAGTTGCTGGCAAAGCTCAGCAGGTCTGGCAGCATCCGTGAAGAAAAAAATCAGAGTTAACGTTTCAGGTCCGGTGACCCTTTCGGACCTGAAACGTTAACTCTGATTTTTCTTCACAGATGCTGCCAGATCTGCTCAGCTTTTCCAGCAACTTCTGTTTGTGCTCCTTGTTTACCTACCCCTTTCATAGATTTATAGAGTCATGCAACACAGAAACAGACCTGCGGTCCAACCAAGTCCATACCAAACATAATCCCAAACTAAACTAGACCCACCTGCCTGCACTTGGCCCATATCCATCCAAACATTTCTTATTCATGTACTTATCTAATTGTCTTTTAAATGTTGCAATGTACCCACATTCACCACTTCCTCTGGAAGTTCATTGCATACACAAACATCTCTTTGCATAAAAATATTGCCCCTCATATTCTTTTTAAATCTTTCTCCTCTTACTTTAAAAATATGCCCCCGAGTTTTGAAATCCCCACCCTAGGGAATAGACACCTGCCTTTCACCTTATCTATACCCCTCATGATCTTATAAACCTCAATAAGGTAATCCCTCAACATCTGATGCTCCAATGAAAAGGTCCCAACCTATCCAGCCTGTCCTTACAATTCACACCCTCCATTCCCAGCAACATTGTGGTAAATTTTTTCTGAACCCTCTCTAGCTTAATAATAATATATTAATAATATCCTTCCATAAATATAAAAATATTCTATATTTTATCTCTCTCCCCTCTCTGTCTCTCTGGGATCCATCTATCCACCTGTCTGATCACCCCTCCCCTTCCTACACCCTTTTCGCCAACCCCATCTTCAATGTAAGTACTACTTGTTTCCTAGCTAACAAGTCTGATGAAAAGTCACCAAATTTGAAATGTTAAATCTGCTTTCTTTCCACAGATACTGCCAGACATGCTGATTTTCACCAGCAACTTTGTGTTTTTGTTAAAGGGATGATTGATAATACGCAGGGGGATAAAGACTAGATAGGTGATAATGGGGGCTATGAGTAATTGAAAATGGCTGTGCTGAAAAGCAACCCATATCATGATAGGACCTGACATGTGCGGGTGGGTAATAGACATGGAAGCAGGTGTTCATGCTCTAGAATTGTTAAACTCAATGTTGAATCCTGAAGGCTGTAAGATCCCCACATGGAAAATGAGGTGTTGTTCTTCCAGCTTGTGTTAAGCTTCGCTGGAGCACTGCAGCAGGCCTGAGGTGGTGGCGAAAATCGCTGAAGGTATCATATTGAAAATTAGCAAACCCAGGCAAGATACGCACACGTCAATGCTTGAGAGGAGAAAATCACCTACTAAAGGCATTAAAAGTAGTCTGGTCTGAAAACTAACATCACATCACACCCAAACTACGCTTTCAATAGCAAAAAATCTATTTTGAAGCCAAAGGTAGTAATATGCCAATTTTCAAATGAGGTCATTCAGTATGGCTAGTTGGAACTAGTTGTCAATCACGTGTGATGAATGTCAATGACCAGACACAACCACTGCAACTGCAGTTATTAATGTACAACTAAAGAAGCTGTACCTTCACTGGATGCAGATGATCACGAACATATGATCTCATAACTAGTGCAGAATGGATAACAACCACGAGCTCCACCTTTACCCAGCAACAGAAATGGATAGTAGCAACAGTTACTATGGCGACAACACTCATCATAGGAGTGAAACTCTCCAGAGAACAAACATCACCCAACGATGAGCAGACACTAGATGGTCGAAGTGCATTTAAACAATTAGGAGGCCTGCAAGACTTAAAGACTGCGTAGGCAAGGCAATGTTCAGAGATTTATAAAAGTGGAACTGACTAGAGTTAGCACAAAGTTCTGTTAATGAATTCTAACCACTTTTGTGACAACTTTTGTTAACTTGTAACTACATATGACGTGTGCAAATATTTTTGTTGTTGCTTTTGTATGAAAAGGGATATAGTTGGAGAAATTCAATTGTACTCTTTAGTGAACCAGCTGCCTTGCTGGAATCATGTAACCTCTACATCTGCTGGAAGTGCTTTTGTGTGCAATCTGGAACACACTTTTTCATTCATGGCTGATCTGATTGTAGCTTCATTCCGTCTATCATTTTGCTCCCACATCCCGCTAAACCCCGTAATCCTTGTCGAACTTGGAGATCAAAAATCTGTTTAAATCAGCCAGGCACACTGCTGTCAGGAGTGGAGAATTCTTGGCTATCAACTATCTGAGATAAAGCAATTCCTCCTCAGCTCCAGTATAAATGGGAGACCCGTTATTGTGAACAGTGTCCCTCCACCTACATTCCCAAATAAGATGAACTATCCTTTGAGCATTAAGCTTAGCTGTTTCAATAAGATCATCTCTGATTCTGATGAACCCTTATGAGTGTGGGATCAACCTGCTTAACGTTCCCATTAAGATAACTCTTTCAACCCAGAATTCAACCCAGTGTAAATTTTTCTGAGCACTGTTAATGCAACTACACCCCTCTTCCTGTCAAAGTGGATAACTTTACATTCTCCCACGTTATCTCTGTCACATTTTTGGCCTTTTATTTGTTTTATTCATTCATTGGATACGGCCATTACTGGCTAATCTAGCATTCATTGTCCATCTCTAATTACCCTTAATGTATATGTGTATACGTACATGTATATGTACATATTAAAAAAATCTCAGCCTCTTTGCCCTCTTCATAATTTGCATTCCTTCCAATCTTTGCATTGCCAGCAAATTACACTACACTCTCCCTTCATCCAATTCATTAATGTAGATGTTAATTAGTTCAGGTCCCAGCACTGTCACTAGTGGCATCCCACGAGTTACAGTTTACCAAACTGAAAATTACCAATTTATCCTACTCTCTGTTTCCTATTAGGTTGCCAATCGTCGACCCACGCTAAACATTATCCTCAAAATCTATCATTCTTCTTGTGTGCAGTAACATAGAATCATAGACAGAAGAGGCTCTTTGGCCCATCAAATCTGTACCACCAAAAATATGCGACGACCTACACTGGTTCCATTTTTCTGCAGTAGGCCAAGAGCCTTAAATCTTATGGCACTTTCAATGTTCATCCAAGTACTTTTTAAAGATTGTGAGGTTTTCTGCTTCAACTACCCTCCGAAGCAGTGCATTCCAGACCTCCATCACCTTTGGGTGAAAAAGTTTTTCCTCAAATCTTCTCTAAACCTTTCACTTTAAAATTATGCCCCTTGTTATTGACCATTCAACTAAGCAGAGCAGCTTAGTCCTTTCTGTTCACCTTATCCATACTCTTCACAATCTTAAACACCTCTAACAGGTACTCCCCAACCTTCTCTGCTCCAGAGAAAACAACCCCAGCTTATCGAGCCTCTCTTCATTGCTGAAATGCTCCATCCCAGGCAAAATCCTGATGAATATCCTTTGCTAGGGGATATATTTTTAAGGTGAGAGGAGAAAGATTTAAAAGGGAAATGAGAGGTGACTTTCACACAGAACGTGATTCACATGTGGAATGAACTGCCAGAAGAACTGGTAGATGCAGGTACAGTTACAATGTTTAAAGGGCATTTGGATAGGTACGTGAATAGGAAAGATTTAGAAGGACATGGGCCAAATGTGGGCAAGTCGGACTGGTTTCGCTTGGGAAACTTGGTCAGCATGGTCCAGTCAGACCGGAGTGTCTGTTTCTGTACTGTATGACCCAATAACTCTATAATCCACATAAACTGCATCAACTGTCCTGTCCTCATCCAAATATTTAGTCACTTGCTGAAAATTTCCACCAAATTTGTTAGGCATGACCTCTATCTGACAAAGCCATGTTAACTATTCCTAATCAAAGCTTGCCTTTCTAAATGGAGATTAATTTTCTCCTGCACTGTTTTCTCCAGTCATTTCCCTACCACTGGGTTTAGACTCACTGGTCTATAGTTCGATGGTCTACCTCTACTATCCTACTTGTCAAGTGGAACCACATTAGCTGTCCTCCAGTTTTCTGGCACCTCCCCTATGGCCTGAGACTATTAAAAAGTTTGAGTCCGTGCCCCTGTAATTTCCTCCCCGTCTCCCCAATAGCCTGGGGATCTGGGGATTTGTCCACTTTTTAAATCTGCCAAAACTTCTAATAACGCTTCGCATCTCATATCCATCTGCTCAAGAACTTCACAGTCCATTTTCTCAAATTCTATACTTGCAGTCTCCTTCTCCTGAGTAAATTAAGATGTGAAGTAACCCTTTATATAGCACCTTATCAAACTGCCTTTTGTAAATCTGCATACTCTACATGAGCTGGTTCCACCCTGCTTGTTTCAACCTCAAAGAAAACACGAAATTGTGTCAAATATGATTTGTTTCAGAAAATCATGATGACCCTGCTTTTTTGTGTTATCATTTTCTAAATGTTTTTCTCGTATCTAATACTGATTTCCAACATTACTTCAATGACAGACGTTAATCTATAGTTTGCTATATTCTGTGGCCCTCCTTTGGCTGTAACACATTAGACATTTTACGTCTTGTTTCTTGATTATAGAGGTTAAGATTAACATTCAGACTAAAACAAATCTCAGATTCATTCTGCTATATGTGCTGAGTTATCAAATTTCATCCTAGATACATGGTGGGTGTCACAATGAACCTTTCACCTTGCATCAGACCACAGAAGTCAACTGCATAAAATTTACCAAGACTTCAAATACCCAATCATAAACTAAGTTTAGATATTATGTGGGTGCTGTGTGAGAATAACTGGATTAAGCTATATCTCCCCTGTGAAAATATTCTGCTGACTTTCACTGTTCCTGTTTTGCCATTGCATAATGTATCAACAGACAACAAAAAAAAGAGTTTAGCAGAAGATGGAACCAATGTCAGTAAAGGAGCATATGTTCAGCACATCTTTTTCTCTTTATTCTTTGATCAATTGAGTGTTGCTAGCATTTTCTGCTCATCCCTAATTGCCTTTCACCTACCCTTTATTAGGCCATTTAAGAGGGCAGTTAAATATCAACCACATTGATGTGGTTAGGCGAAAAGACCAATAAGAAATAGAAACAGGAGTAGGCTTTTAGACCTGAGCCTGCTCTGCCAATCAATAGGATCATGTCTGATTTGACATCCTCATGTTCATTTTCTTGCCCTTTCCCCGTAGTCCTTGATCTACTCATCAACAATCTATCTTAGCCTTATACACAAGGACTCTGCCCCCACAGCTCTCTGTGGCAAGGAGTTCCAAAGGCGTTCAATCCTGAGAGAAGAAATTCCTCATCATCGTCTTAAAAATGGACACCCCTTTATGACACTCTGCCCGGTGGTCCTAAACTCTCCCGAGGGGAACTATCCTCTCAGCATTTACCCTGTCAAGCCCCTTAAAAATCCTGTATGTTTCAATGACGCTGGCGTTACAAGTAAAATTGAGAGTTTGCACATTCTCCCTGGGTTTCCTCCAGCAATCCAAAGATATGCGGGTTAGGTGGTAGGCTACACTAAATTGCCCACAGTGTGCAGGTTAGGTGGATTAGCCATGGGAAATAGTATCAGGGTTGGTCTGGGTCTGGGTAGGTGCACTTCGGAGGGTCAGAGTGGACTTGATAGGCCAAATGGCCTGCTTCCACACTGTGGGGATTCTAAAAAAAAAACTAAAGAGCAAATGGAATTTAGTAACAACAATGATAGCTTTATGCTTGCTACAATACCCTACTTTCAATTCTAGATTTAACTGAATGCTAATTCCATCAAGTTGCCAAATAGCATTTGATTCCATGACTCCAGAAGATCAATTTGAGCATCTGGATTCATATATCATAGAATCCCTACAGTGTGGAAACAGGCCCTTTGGCCCAACAAGTCCACAGTGACCCTTGGAGCATCCCACCCAGACCCATCCCCCATAACCCACCTAATCTACACATTCCTGAACACTATGGGCAATTTAACATGGCCAATCCACCTAGCCTGCACATCTTTGGACTGTGGCAGGAAACCGGAGCACCCAGAGGAAACCCACGCAGACACAGGGAGAATGTACAAACTCCACACAGACGGTCACCAGAGGGTGGAATCAAACCTGGGTCCCTGGCACAGTGAGGCAGCAATGCTAACCACTGAGGCACCGTGCCACCCCAGGTTATTTCTGCTAGTGTTCTTAATGTATACTAGATACCAGTACATCACAATTCCACTGGGCATTTTACAGCCTTCTAGCCTCAAAATCAAGCTAAACAATGTTGTAACATGGACCCCCATTTTCAACACCAACCCTCAACAGCAACTTTGATGATTATTGTTCCCATTTCTGCCACCTCCAGACTTAAGTTTTGTTTTTTTACTTGTCTGATTGCCCCGAGCTCTCACCTACAATTTTATTATTTAATATTTCCATCCTATCACAGACCTTGCCTTTTGTTCTTCTCTTTCCTGGATGCACTTAAAACCTCAACTTTCGCCAGCTTGGGCAGTCAATAACCTGAAACACTAACTGCTCTGTTCTCCAAATTCACTTCAATTTTCAAAAGGTATTTTAATGAGGTGTCACACAAATGCTAATCTACAAAATTAACATTCATAGAGTTATAGTAATGCAAGCATGGATGGAAGGCTGATACAAGAAGCAGGGCAGGATAGGCAGGGTCTCAGAGATGGAAGGATTGGAGTGTTGTGTCAAAAGGATCTCTGCTGAAGCTTCAGCTATTTATATTGCAGTCTACATTAACGATTTTGACAGAGATCAAGAGCAATTCCTTTAAATTTGCAAACGATACAAAAGGTATGTGGGGATGGAAATATGAGAACACAAAAGATGCTACAAAAGAAACAAAATTAAATGACTGTCCAACAAGAAATTCAAGTAAGTTCATATTGTGAAGTGTAAGGTTATTCAATTTGGTTATATTAGGATATTTCAAAAATAATTTTTTGAAAAAGGATGGCACTTGCAATGTTGATATTTGGGAGACTTAGGTGTGCTTGTACAAGGAATATAAAAAGTTATGAAGATACAGAAAGCAATTAGAAATGCAAATAGAACCTTGGCTTCTACTGCAAAGGGATTGGTGTATGAGAATAAGGAAGTATTGCTACAGTTCTACAATGATGTGGGCTCACTAAAACTTTACAGTTATGATCAAAATTTCCATGAAAGAATATGCTTGTCTTGGAAGCAGTAATAACAAAGGCTAAATTTATTGGTTCCCAGAATGAATGGAATGTCATGGAATAAGAGGCTGGGGTTATACTCTCTACAGTTGAGTAGAGAGAGGTGATTCAATACAAACACAGAAGATTCAGAAAGAACCTCAATATAGGCAAAGATTGTTTCTCCAGGCTGGGGTATCTGCAATATTGGGGCACCACCAAAGGCAGGTTTTTGGGAATAAAGTTGGGGGCTGGGTTTGGTTGGGATGCTCATAGGAAGGTCAGTGCTGACTCAATGGGCCGAATGGTCTCTTTCTCCACTGTGGGGATTCTATAGGACATGTAGTTTCAATAAGACCTCAAATTACGAGGTAAGTCAATTAGAACTGAAGTGAGGAGAATTTTCTTTGCTAGAGGTTGAAAGTCTTTGGAACTGATTCCTCCAGAGGGCTATGGATGCTCCAATGAGTACATCCAAGACTGAGATTGACAGATTTTTGACTTCAGAATCAAGTGATATGGGAAGCAGGTTGGAAAATGGAGTTGAGATCCTTTAGCAATTATTACATGGAATGACAGAGCAGGAAAAAGTGTGAATGGTCCAATTCCTGTTCTGGTCTCTTTTGCTCCCTACAGATGCTATCTGACCAAATTATTCCCAGCATGGTCTAATTTTTCAGATTTGCAACATCTGCATTATTTTGCTTTTGATAACTACGCCAATCTTAAATATCAGTACTTCTACCACCACATAATTAATATGCAGGAAGGAAAGTATGTCACTAACAATTTTAAAATGGTTACAGTAAACAATCATAACCAGGAACTATACAACTATTTAATAAATACTAAATGGGAAAAGTAAAACAAATGTACTAATAGAAAATGTTAATAAACTATTATGTCGCAGCTAACCCTCAAGCCAATAACCCTTAAACCAACAGGAAATTTATCCAAAAAAAAAAAATCACCTTTATTACACCTTCACTGGTACTGGGAGAGATATTAAATGAATACTTTGCTTCAGTTTTTTCTGTGCAGAAAGAAATGGAGGCTAGAAGACGGAGGGAAATAAATACTGATGGTTTGAAAACAATCCACATTATAGAAGAGGAAATGCTGGTGGTCTTACCATGATAGAAAACATAAATGTGCATAAATCTCTAGGACCTGATCAAGTGTATTCCAGGACATTGTGGGAAGTTAGGAAGGAAATTGCAGGACCTCTAGCATAAATATGTGTAGCATTTATAACCACGGGTGAGGTGCCAGAGAACTGGAGGATTGTTAATGTTGTGCCTTTATTTAAGAAAGGGCATAAGGAGCAGCGTGGGAACTATAGACATGGGAGTCGCAGATGTTACTGTAAGATAGGATTTACATGCATTTGGAGAGGCAAGGAATGATTAGGAAGGGTCAGTATGGTTGTGTGAGAGGGAAATCATGTCTCACACACTTGAATGAGTTTTTTGAGGAAATAACCAAAGAGATTGATGCCGGCAGAGAGGGTGGCATCATTTACTTGGACTTTAGTAAAGCCTTTGATAGATTCCACTTGATATATTAAATAGTAAAGATTGATCACATGGGACCAGGGTGAGCTTGCTAATTGGATACAAAATTGGCTTTATGGTAGGAGACAGAGGGTGGAGTGGTGGATGGTTTTTCAGACAGGAGCCGTGACCAGCAGAATTCCACAGGGATTGGTAACTGGGTCCACTTTTGTTGGTCATTTATATAAATGACTTGGATGAGAATATAGGAGGCATGGTTAGTAAGTTTGCAGATGACACCAAAATTGGTGGCATAGTCGACAATGAAGGTTACCTGAGATTACAAAGAGATCTTGGTCAATTGGGTCAATGGGCTGAGGAGTGGCAGATGGAGCTTAATTTAGATAAATGCGAGTTATTGAATTTTGGTAAAATAAACAAGGGCAGCACTTATAGAATTAATGGTCGGGCCCTGGGTAGTGCTGCAGAACAGAGAGACCGAAGGTTTCAGACAATTGTTGATATTTGCATCACAGTTAGACAGGGTAGTTAAGAAAATGGTTAGCATGCTTGCCTTTGTTGCTCAGACCGTTGAGTTTAGACATCATGTTGAGGTTGTACGGGATGTTGGTGAGGCCTCTTCTGGAGTACTGAGCGCAGTTCTGGTCCCCAAGTTATAGGAAGGATGTTATTAAACTTGAGATGGTTCAGAAAAGATTTACCAGGAATGGGGGTTTTGAGTTATATATAAAAAAAATAGGCTGGGACTTTTTTTCACTGCGGCATAGAAGATTGAGGGTATGTTTGCCATGCAAAACTACGTACATTGTTAAAATTAATTAACTTGCCTCTTGTATGGGATGACAGAATGATGTAAAACTTCCCCACTGCTTCCCTTAAGCAACCAGGGACCAAGATTGTCATTCCTCTGAGATACTGAAGCATTTTTTGTTTGCAGCCATGTTGTGATGGTGTCCCTTTCGATTGCAGTAGTAATGGCTTACTGATGCGGAATCAAAATGACAATTTTGACCTTACAGAAGTGTATAATATTATGAGGGGCATGGATAAGGCGAATGGCAAAAAGGTCTTTTTCCAAAGGTTGGGAGGGGGGGGGGGTTCAAAACTTGGGGGCATTTCTTCAGGTGAGAGGAGAGATTCAAAATGACACAAGGGGCAACTCTTTTTTTTTTTAAGAAACACAATAGTAAATGAATAACAGTAAAATGTAGGGTATGCAAGGTAGTTTGATCCGAGTAGGATAATAGGTCAGCACAACATCGTGCGCCGATGGGCTTGTACCGTTCTATGCTCTAGAGTAGTTAGTATGTGAAATGAATGGCCAGAGGAAGCAGTGAATGCAGGTATAGTTACCTTTAAAAAGACATTTGGATAAGTACACAAATAGGAAAGGTTTGGAGGGAAATGGCCTAAATGTAGGCAAGTGGAATTAGTTTAGTTTAGGAACATGGTTAGCATGCACTAGTTGGACCAAAGGGTCTATTTCATGCTGTATGACTATGTCTATGACTACCACAATTTCATTAGAAAACAACTTATGTTTTTATTGCAGTATGTGCATTCAAAAATTGTCATTTTAATTCCGCATCAGTAAGCCATTACTACTGCAATCGAAAGGGACACCATCACAACAGTGGCTGCAAACAAAAAATGCTCCAGTATCTCAATGAGGAATGACAATCTTGGTCCCTGGTTGCTTAAGGGAAGCAGTGGGGAAGTTTTACATCATTCTGTCATCCCATACAAGAGACAAGTTAATTAATTTTAACAATGTACGTAGTTTTGCATGGCAAACAAACCTTCAAAAGCAAGGTTTCTTTAATGTCCCAATTAGCTCAGCATTAAACAAAACTAATAAACTTAATTGTTATAAATAGTGAAGTGATTTACCAAAGTAATTAGGTTTCTATTGCAACTTTAACTTCTAGATTAGCTTCTCCATCCAAGATAATAGTAATCAGTCTGCTGACTAAATGCATGCGTTATATTAAACAATTATTGCCACATAATAGAGACAAAGAAAACTGCAGTTTTTCATACAATGCAAATTGGGAATACTTTTTAATAAAGGAAACTCTCTCATGGGACACCAGGTTTAACTACCAACTTTCCAATTTCTGTACTTAATTAATGTAGATTGACAAAACCAAAGCTAAAAATGTATCCTTAAAAGGGTCATGATAATTTACCAAACACAAGATCAGTATAAATGTTATAAAGAAACGTCTATGTAATTCTCTAGTCGTAAGCTTCAGTGAATTAACATTAAAGTCAAAGTCAGTTCAAGTTGCTGCAACAGCTTTATTTATTTTTACCACATTTCAGTACAGATCAGAGAAATGTGAACATTGTGAAATAATACAAAAGCATACTGAAAGTAGTCAAAGCATGCTGTGTGAAAATATTAAATTGGGAGTGGTACCTCATGAAAGCACTATGACAAGCACCTATATGGTTACATGACTTATCAGTCATGTTTCAGCTTATAATTACTCCTAAGTAGCCATCACTTAAACAGTTGCATTTACAGCAAGCAAAGACCAGGGAAATGTTGAAAAATCCTGGACTAAATGACAGCCATATTGATGCACATTTTTAAAATTACTATTCAGTCACCTAAACAAGTTACAGTTCCCTGCACCAGTCCATTCGTTATTATAAAGCCATTAAGAGTGTTTACTAGTCCAGAGAGAGCTTGGAAAAACCCACAGCTAAATCAATTTATTTGAGCTACAGAATCGAACAAATATTTGTGTGGAGGACCAAGCTTCAATTAATTGAAGTCGAACACTACAATCCGATCCTCCCCAACTCCAAAAATTACATGATATGTTGGGACTATCAGAAGCTCAGTGAGAAGCTTTAACAGACAGTAAACATCCTTTAAAAACAAAAAGCAAAAGAAACCTTTGTCAAACCACTATTAAATTATCCCATGGTTTTAGTGACATGTAATGCTTCTTCATCTCCTCTCCAACCATCCTGATGACACCAACTCTTTTTGGAGTGGCGTTCCAGACATAGCTCTTTGGCAACTCATTCAAGATGTCATTCTTCATATGCAAGTCTTAATGATTAAATGTTTCATCATCGATCAAACAGCTCCAATCATGGACAGCAATCTAGTAGGCTTAACCCAACCCTCAAAAGACATTAACAGGTTTATTTTCTAGTAATGGATAGCGAATGATAGTCACAATTGGGAAACCTTGCCTCACACCCCTCTTATGACAGGACACAGTCAAATTCTTGCAGTTCAACTGCTGTTGTCGACAAGATCAACTCTGCTAACACGGAACATATCATACATCAAATATCTACTGGCCTGTAAAATTTATTGCTACACCCGGTGCTGTATTTACCCAAAAGGCCACTGGGAAAGCTAAAAATGCCAATTTGAAATAGCCAGAAGATTTAATGATTGAACCATACGTCAAAAAAAAGAAGTGTCTGCATAGAGCTGCATGAATTTAAACAAAAGTTGTTCTTGAAAATATTTGTAACTACTAGCTTAGGATAATACAAGTCTAGCGACATGATATGGCAGGTGCCAAACATCAAATCAAGAAACAAAAATGTAATTTTAACACTAAAAACAAATTCCATACCATTTTTTCTAAATAGTGTACCCTTAAGAGATTTTTAAAAAATATGAAAGCTGGGATGTACTGCATATACATAAAACAAACAGTCACATTATGAACATTACAATACAAACAAGCTTAATTTCTTATTTTAGAAAACACAAGTAAATGTTAAAGATGGACATGTTCAATGACAAAAAGCAGGGTACATCTGTTATGGTCATTCTATAACCTTTTCAGTGCATCATCAATGTCAGGAATCATTTCCTTCAGCTGATTCCATTGGTCTGGTAATAAGGAGATTCCTAAAATTTGGGTAGCGATGGTAGGGTAGGAAAAAAACAAAAGTCAGTGCATAAATGGCAAAGCTAAACAATGGTTACAAAACAACATTTTATAGATTTTTGAGACGTTCTTGCCAATCAAAACTTTTGCTCCTGAAGGTACTGAACTCCTCACAGGGTATCATTCCAAAGAAACCACTCACCATACAGTAACTTGTTTTAAGTGTCAATCTGGCTTGACATTTTGCTCCACATGAACCACTTCATCCAATAAGAGCGGGTCATTACCTTAAACATGCACTCCTATTCCTATCTTGCTAACAGATATCTAATAACCCCAACATAAATACCTTTCTTTCCAGGCTTCATTTCACCATCTTGGTTCATCCAATATTCTCTGACATCAATTAGAACTTTGCCTTTGAATTCACGCACACTGACATATCTCATCTTGCCAATCTGTCAATAAATATTGTTATGAAAGTCCATATCATTAGTAAGCTACAAAATTATATAATCAATGGACACACAGAATTCAGACTCAATAGGCTTAACAGAAATTAGAAGAGACATGTTTTAGTTGCAGAGGTCTACCATACCCCTGATACCTTGTACTACGTGTTACATTTGGAATATCTGGTATTTTAATGTTGAAATAAACTGCATATTTCATTTTTAAAATAAAATAGGCAATGGGCTTTCATTTTTAGCCACTATCGGAGTGTGCTTGGAGACGACAATGGAGATTTTCTTCTGAAGCAGTTCTCACTGAAGGAAATAAACGGTCAGAATATCTATCACTGGAGAAATTGTTTCTTTGTTTCGTACATCTGCTTCTTGGTGTGTACTACAACATTCATCTGCAGCTATTTATAGGGACCGTGTCATAAGGTCACTGATCTTAGTGCAGGTTTTTAGATCCCTGAAAGTGGAGTCGCAGGTAGACAGGATAATGTTTGATGTTCAGTTGCATCGAGTATAGGAGTTGGCAGGTCATGCTGCGACTATTCACAACAATGGTTAGGCTGCTTTTGGAATACTGCGTGCAATTCTGGTCTCCATGCTAAAGGAAGGATGTTGTGAAACTTGAAAGGGTACAGAAAAGATTTACAAGGATGTTGCCAGGGCTGGAGAGTTTGAGCTACAGGGAGAGGCTGAATAGGCTGGGGCTATTTTCCCTGGAGCATGAGGCCGAGAGGTGACCTAATAGAGGTTCATAAAATCATGGAGGGTGGATAGGGTAGATAGACAAGGTCTTTTCCCCGGGGTGGGCGAAGTCGAAAACCAGAGAGCATAGGTTTAAGGTGAGAGGGGAAAGATTTAAAAGGGATCCAAGGGGCAACTCTTAATGCAAAGGGTGGTGTGCGTATGGTGTGAGCTGCCAGAGCAAGTGGTGGAGGCTGGTACAATTACATTTAAAGGCATCTGGATTCGGTATATGAATAGGAAGGGTTTACAAGGGTATGAACCAAATGCTTGCAAGTGGGACTAGATTTATTTAGGATATCTGGTTGGCATGGACGAGTTGGACCAAAGGGTCTGTTTCCATGCTAGCAGCCCATACTAAAGTTTTCAGGATATGGGTTCATATCCCACCAATACGGCCAGTTGAACTTGAAATCAATTAATAAATCTGGAACACAAGACTAGTTTCAGTGATGATGCCATGAAACTATAATCCAGTGCTGTAAAAATCTAACTTGTTTAAGAGTGTCTTTTTGGGAAGGAAACCTGTCCTTACCTGATCTGGCCTGAGAGCCCAGACCCACAAATGTGGTCTACCCCAGAATACCCTCCGAAATGGCTTAGCAAGCCACTTGTTCAAGGGATTTAGAGATAAGCATATATTGGGGGGCCTTACCAAAGATGGTCCAAATAAAAATTTCAAAAAATGTGTTACTTATAAAACAAAGCACAGTTCAACCCATTAGATCATTTTTCAGAGACATTTTCTGTATTGCAGATGCATGTGGCCATCTCAGCAAACTCTATTCCAAACGCAAAATATTATATTTACAGAGATAGTAGGAACTGCAGATGCTGGAGAATCCGAGACAACAAGGTGCAGGGCTGGATGAACACAGCAGGCCAAGCAGCATCATAGGAGCAGAGAGGCTGACGTTTCGGGCCTAGACCCTTCATCAGAAAATTTATTTATAGCAGTGATTTCTTCTTAGATACTAGTAAAAAGATTTTAAAAACCATAACCATGGGTGAAAGCATACTTACAATCCTGACAGTAAAAGGAACTTTATTTTCCCCCTCCTTTAAGAATGAAAATATATGATTTGTTTTGTCCAATATCCCAGTGTAGCTTGTTCAATTACCTTCAAGATCAGGATGTATCTTTAATCAAAAAAGATCAGGATAGAGGGAAACACAAAACTCCACTCAGTTCAAAATCATAATTTCCAAAATATTGTATAAGTTAGTAATAGAAAAATGTTTATTTTTCTGTTCCTTTGCAGGTTGAGAGCGAGCATTCTAGCCTTTCACGTATAAGAAGGGCAGTACCATCATCCAAAAGCCACTGTATAATTATTCAGCATGTAAACCCAATCAATTGATTTTAAGAATGACAAAACAACAGAACAATCACTTCATTTTCATTGTTGTTTTGACAAACTGTGAACATATAAATGCATTATATTAAAATGGATACTTGGGTGGGCTTGTGTTTGATTCTCATAGACAAAACATTTTATGATTCACCTAAATTCCTATTAGAGATTATTGAGACTCTTAGCCTTCAGTGTTTAAAACACATTAAACATTGACTTCAAACTGCATCACTGTACTACAAAGGACATGAAAGCTCTATGCATAAATTTGTAAATTCATTAACACACAGTCAGCTACAAGGGATAACTTTATTTTGAGGGCTCCCAAAAGAGTTTGTTTCCATCTTCTGCCTGCTCCACAGCGAAGGCTTTCTAAGCAAACGGATTCACCGCAGACCTAATTCATATTTCGCCAAGGATCAAGCAAGGCTATGTCATCACACGATACCTCTTCTCAATTTTTCTTGCTAAAATGCTCCACTTCACCCTCAGCAAGCTCCTGACTGCAATGGAGCTGATCCTCACAACAAGCTGTTCAACCTCTATCACCTGCAGGCTCAATCAAAGATCAATGTATCTAATCATCTTTGAACAACACAATGCAGATAATGCTACGCACGGAGGCTAAGATCCAAGCCATTCTCAACACCTTTACCCATGGCGTGGGCCTTACAGTAAACATTTTAAGATTAGGTTCTCTATCAAACTACTCGTGTTGCACCACACTGCCTCCTCGTTCTGCTGAAGGAACAGCAATTATAGTTGTAAGTCAAGATGGTGTGTGTATGGAGGGAATTTACAGGGAATGGTGTTCCAATATATTTGCTGCCCTTGTCCTTCTAGACAGAAGTGGTTGTGTGTTTGCAAGGTGCTGTCTACGGATCTTTGGCAAATGTCTGCAGTGCATCTTGTAAACTGCGCACAGTGCTGCTACTGAGTGTCTGCGATGGAGTGACTGAATATTTGTGGATGTGGTCCCAAAATTAGTGTGCTGCTTTATCTAGATAGTGTCTAGATTCTTGAGTGTTGTCAGAGTTGCACCCATCCAAGCAAGTGGGGAGTATTCCACCACACTTCCGATTTGTTGGTGAGCAGGCTTTGGAGTCAGGTGGTGAGTTACTCACTGCAGTATTTCTAGCCTGTGACCTGATCTTGAAGCCACTCCAATTTTGCGAGGGCTCCTTGAGGCCTCACTCAGTCAAATGCAGCCTTGATGTTAAGGGCTGTGATTCCCATTACACTCTCAAATTCAGCTCTTATGTAAATGTTTGAACTAAAGCTGTATTGAGGTCAATAGCTGAGTGACCCTGGCGGAACCCAAACTCAGCATCAATGAGCAAGTTATTTAGAGCAGGTGCTTCTTGATAGCACTGTTGATGACCCCTTTGATTACTTTCCTGATGATGCAACATTGACTGATGGGGCAGTAATTGACCAGGCTATGTTTGTTTGCTTTGTATGTACTGGATATACCTGATCAATCTGCCGCTGGATATACCTGATCAATCTGCCGCCGGAGAACTAATTTTTAGTCTGCCGAAGAACACAATTACTGGAAACAGCAAATGCACATTCTATCAATAGTGCAGGAAATGATCTAAAATCAATTGCCTTGAATGACTCACATCTATACTAATTCAGTTATGTAAATATGCAAATAACAATCCTCATGGGTACTTGGGCAAATTAGTTACTATCTTGGTTACTGTATCTTAGAAAGCTTTTGAGGGGATTAACATTGCCTCCACCACAATGATTTCTAAGGTTAAAAAAATCAAGTCAGAGTTATACAGCATGGAAACAGACCCTTTGGTCCAACTTGCCCACGCTGACGAGATATCCTAAACTGATCCAGTCCCGCTTGTCAGCATTTGGCCGATATCACTCTAAACCTTAACTATTCATATACCCATCCAGATGTCTTTTAAATGTTGTCATTGTACCAGCCTCCACCACCTCCTTTCATACACGTACCACCCCCCGCATAAAAAAAGTTGCCCCTCATCTTTCCCCTCTCACCCTAAAATTGTGCCCTCTAGTTTCAGACTCTAACCTGGGAAAAAGACCTTCACACTATTCACCCTATCCATGCCCCTCATGATTTTATAAATCTCTATAAGGTCACCCCTCAGTCACCTCCACTCCAGGGAAAAAAGCACCAACCTATTGAGCCTCTCCCTATGGCTCAAGCTCTCGAATACCGATGAAGTCCTTGTAAATCTTTTCGGAACCCTAAGTTTATAGTGGAGATATGCATGACTAAACTCCCAACCAGAGTGATGGCAATCTTAAAAGAACAGTAGTAACGTAAAAACTTCTAAATTATTTCAAAACAAACCTTGCTCCTAAAAGAAAAAGATATGGATAAGACCAAGTTCTTGTGTACTCTGCCAGATCTGGCTTCTTCCCTCAAAACAAAAAAAGTGCCCCAAAGGTAAGCAGCAGTCAACTTCTGAGCAATCTCTTCATAATTATGTCCTGGAACCAAGAAGCAAAATGTTCCCTCTCCTTCCTAGATACAGCAAAAACTGCAGATGCTGGAGTCAGAGACAATACAGTGTGGAGCTGGAGGAACACAGAAGGCCAAGTAGCATCAGAAGAGCAGGAAAGTTGATGTTTCGAGTTGGGACCCTTCTTCAGAAATTTTCAACTTTCCAGCTCCTCTGCTGCTGCCTGGCCTGCTGCGTTCCTCCAGCTCCCTCTCCTTCCTGTCTACTCCAAACCTGATCTAAGCGAGTGGAAATATCAGCGTTTCACAGCATATACAAAACGCCACTCAGCAGAATTGATACAAGAAAATCAGTCCGACTGCAACAAATCAGTATTCAGAATAAAGCACAGATGCTGTATTGCTGACGAGTATAAACAGTTGTTCAATGAACTGTGCTGCAACAGAAAGAACGCACCTGAAATAGGTTATCATCTTTGTCACTCTTGGCACATTTTGCACCCCCAGAACTTTCTCCACTCTTTTGCTTTTTTACTGGTTTCTCTGCTGGAACGGACTTCTTTCTCTTAGCCTGTCAAATAAACGAAGAATGCGTCACAAATTAACTTTTAATTAAGATATAGAACAGACAATATGGACAGCGAGGATAAAGCAAAATACAGAAGTATTAGGTTTCTTGTTGCCAAAGATTATTATTTTGAGGTCTAAAGTTCTATCAATCCTTAAACTATCAACGTATTACAAAATAGTATTTGCACTACTAATTTAATCTTTTGTTACATTCATTTCAATCACAGTTATAGATTTCCAGATCGATTCAGAATTTTTCCAATTCTTAGCAGAATAATTATTCATCCATAATTTCAGAACACTAACTTCAGAATAGAGTACTACAGGCTGAATTTAGATCAGATTATTATCCAAATTCCTTTTTGCAAACAGAAATTAGCTGCAAAGATAACTGCTCTGTATTTGAATCACATACTTAATATATGCATAAAAAGACCATTTATTTACACTGTATTCAGTCTGGAATCAATGAGATCAGATGCATTTAATGTTGTTGCAAAATATAGCTGGTTATTCTGTAACTGTTCAAAGTTGTATGAAGTCACAGACAATGTACATTGACTCAAAAGAACAGAACACATTTATCAGATGAGAGGTGAAATTAAAGAATGCCTTGAATCTCTCAGTTGTCAGCAGGCATCGCCGTACGCCTCTGAAAATGTGTGCAACATTAAAATCCAGAAGATGCTCTTTTGTCCAGCACTATTGAAATCTCACCAAACTGCATTTTTTTTTGCTTTTTAAAATCATCTGAATTTTGTCTTGTTACAAAAACCTTTGAAAAGGTTATATTTTGTTGAATAATGTGCAACTGGGTTTTTGCAACTGTCAGAAGTTCACAATTACTTCAGAAAACCTCTGGACCTTTAAAATTAATTTTATTTTTGTGGAATGTAAATTTTCTCTATTATGATTAGAAATGTTGTCCTTCTTTAGAAGTTTGATGCTTTCGTCTGCTCTATATATTCTTTCAATCATTTATTACAGTCCATAAAATTTTCAATTAAAGAATTTAAAATTTCAAATGTTTTAAGTTCCCAGCTTGCTGATCAAGAAAATAATTCAGCATGTCTGCTTATCTTGTTTGATGATATTACTGTTGCAGGCTGTCAAAGATCCCCTTGACTTGGTGATACAACCAAACTGATGTCAAGAAAAGGGAAACTCATGCCTCAGAAAACACTTAAGGTTAAGGTCAATGGTGGCTGCCAATGACTGTGAAATCCAGACCCTTGTTTTCAAGTTATCAAGAAGGATGAGAAAATAGTTTTTAAATCAACCCTCCAGAATCCGGTGAAAAGCCACAAGTCCCTATTATTTATTTCAATAACTTTAGCCAACTGACATAGCTCACTTGCTGATGCCCTGCTGAAGTCAAGTATCATTTTCAAATTTAGTACAGCGGTGAAAAAAGTTTGGGGATATCTTACTGGGTAGAAAAGAGATTTTTTTCAATTGAAATTATCCTATTTTTATTCACAGTATTAACATTTAATGGGGTCTCAGTAATGGCACTTTAAATTCAAAAGATAGCTCAGAACCACTTTACTAAAGGATATGTGTTGATGCCTCCTTTATTATTCTAAAATCAAAAATGACTTGAAGGTTTCTTCTGTTAGATGTCTTTTAAACATGGAGATAGCCACAAATCAGCTTCATAAAACCATGCAGAAATCCTTTTAAACTAACATTCATCAGCAGCTTTTGCCTTACCTTTTGATCTACTTCACTATCTGATTCGCTGTCTGAACTTGTAGAAACAACTTCCCTTGACTTAGGCATCTGGGAATTTTTGTTAAAAAGAAAAGCAATTTTAAGTTACGTTTCCAAAAGATTGAAAGTTTCACTCAACCAAGAAAAAAAAAAAATTCTTCCACAATCATAAAAGGGCATTTTATAGAGACAAAATAAAAACCGAAAAGAACCACGGATGCTGGAAATCAGAAACAAAAACAGACATTGCTGGAAAGGCTCAGAAGATCTGGCAGCATCTTTGGAGAGAAATCAGAGTCAACGTTTTGGGTTCAGTGACCCTTCAAGCTGAAATCAACTGAGTAAACATTCTCTGGATTGCCTACAATACCAGTATATTTTTCCTAAAATAGGAGACCAAAGCTGTTCATAGTATTCCTGGAAGCACAGGAAACATTCATATGCCAGATCTTTTAAAATTACACCCTTGTATGGGAACCATGTGTGTAAGCACAAAAGTTCACGAGTCAGAAATTTGTAAATCAAGGACTCCTGCATAAGCAAAGTTAGCAGAACACATGCATTAATTTAACTCAGTTTGAAATTCTTATTCTACTTTTCAAATTGTGGATAAAACATCTAAATTCATCAAGAGGTCTCTGCTGCTAATGTTTATTCCATTTTCATACCCAACATAGAGTGACAGAGTCATACAACCTAGGTTGGAGCAAACTGACAGTTGCATCCCAGTATGTTACTTCTTTACAAAATAAGTACATCATTCCAATGTTATCTCAACTACACATGGAGGAAGTTTACCAAGTAAAAAACAGAAAGATTTATCAAGCTTGCGCTATTCCTGGTTCAACTAAGCATGAAAACGCTACAATTGCCTTTCTTAAATGGCACAGACTCATTCTTATCATCTTTAACATGGCTAACCCACCTAGCCAGCACAACCTTGGATACTACAGACAATTTACCATGGCTAATCCATCTAACCTGCATATCTTTGAACTCAGAGGAAACCTGAGCACCCGGAGAAAACCCCATAGACACAGGGAGAACGCGCAAACTCCACACAGACAGTAATCCAAGGCTGGAATCAAAGCCAGGTCCCCGATACTGTGATGCAGCAGTGCTAACCATTGAGCCACCATGCGCCCTAACCACTGAGCCACCACGCCTATAGTGCTGTGTTTCTAATCAGAACTAGAAGATACCGTTTTAAAATTCGGGGTTGCTCTTTTTGGAGAGAAATGGGGAAAAAAATTTCTCAGAGGATTGTGCGACTTTGAAACACTGTCTCAGAAAGTACTGAATGATTGGATCATAAAATAACTTTTAAAGCCAAGGTGATTAGATTCTCGTTAGGCAGGGGAATCAATGTTGTTGAGTATAGATGTGAACTCAGAATTCGAAACACAAGCAGATCTTAGTGAACAGCTCAGCAGGCTTGAGGAGCTAAATGGTCTACAACTGCAATTCTTTTGTACAGATGTTAGAACCTTGGATTAAAAACTTATAGATCTTTACATCATTTGTACAAATTCAGGAGCACCTCCAAGAGTTCATCCAGATTGTTAACAAAGATTATGAAAAACGACAGCACCCACATCAATCCCAGTCAGAATCTGCTCATCACTTAAGTCTACACAGAATACTATCATTAATCACAACAATCCGTCTATGAGATTGCAAAACAATTCATTTGGTATCTCAAAGAACTCTTAACATCAGACCACTATTTAAGTAGCTTTTGTGTCACAAAAGCTGGAGTGTCTACCTTGTCAAGACTCTTCTGGACCTTCTCTGTTTCAACATTCAGATCACTTCTCATTCTCCTAGACTCTGGAGTATAGGTCCCATTTACTCAATCTCATCACCTCGCTTCCCCAATCCCAGGAACCAATCAATTAAGCTTTCATAGTAGTTCACAAAGAAAATGTATCCTATAAATGGAGACTAAAGTACTCAGTACTCCAGCTATGATCGCCCTAAGGTCATTTAAAACAAAAGGGAAGGCTTTGATTTCCATACTTCAATCCTTTTGTGACAAAAGTGAACATGTCATTGAGCCTTCCTAATTACTTGTTGTACTGAAACATAATGTTCTTCGTACTGTACACTCAATAAGCCTTTTATTCATTTTATTAGGAAGAACCAAACTCTTCATACAGACTCCATTCTGATGAAGGGTCTAGGCCCAAAATGTCAGCGTTCCTGCTCATCCAGCTCTACACCTTGTTATCTCCATTTGTAATGTTGTTGTTTATTTACTTAGCCTGACTACATTGCTTCGCTTTAACTTACATTTTTTAATTCTTTCATGGGAGGTGGGCATCACTAGCCAGGCCCAATAATTAATGCCCTTTCCTAATTACCCAGAAGGAGTTGAGAGTAAACTGCATTGCTGTGGGTCTGGAGTGAAATGTAAGTCAGACCATTTTACAACAGCAGTTTCCTTCCATAGAGGACGAGTGAACTGGACAGGGTTCTCTTGACAATAGACAATAGACAATGATTTTGTGGCCACCATTAATTCCAGATTTTTATTAAATTCAAATACTATCTGTGACATAAGCAACAGCCTAGTGGTGCTGTTGCTGCACTGTTAATCCAGAGACCCAGGTAATGTTCTGGGGACCCAGGTTCAAATCCTGCCATGGCAGATGTTGGAATTTGACGTTAATAAAAATCTGGAATTCTTATGATGACCATGAATCCATTGTCAATTGTCAGAAAAACCCATCTGATTCACTAATGTCCTGTACAGCATCGTTACCTGGTCTGGCCTATGTGACTCCAGACCCACAGCCATGCAGTTAATTCTTAACTGCCCACTGGACAATAAATGCTGTCCTAGACAGTGGCACCCTCATCCCATGAACGAATTTTAAAAATCTGCCACAGTAGGATTTCATAGAGTCGTAGAGAGGTAAGCATGGAAACAGACCCTTCGGTCCAACTCATCCATGCCAAACAGATATTTTAAATTATTCTAGTCCCATTTGCCAGCATTTGGCCCATATCCCTCTAAACACTTCTTATTCATAAACCCATCTAGCTGCCTTTTAATTGTTGTAATTATACCAGCCCCTTCCACTTCCTCCGGCAGCTCATTCCATACACGCACCACCCTCTGCTGCCCCTTAGTTCCCTTTTAAATCTTTCCCCTCTCACCTTAATCCTACGCCCTCCAATTTTGGACTCCTCCATCCCAGGGAAAGACCTTATCAATTTACCCTATCCAGGTCACTCATGATTTTATAAGCCTCTAAGGTCACCACTCAGCCTCCGACACTCCAGGGAAAATAGCCACAGCCTATACAGCCTCTCCCTATAGCTCAAACCCTCCAGCCCTGGCAACATCCTTGTAAATCTTTTCTGAACCTTTTCAAGTTTCACAACATCTTTCCTGTAGCAAAGAAACCAGAATTGAACTCAGTATTCCACAAGGGACGTAACCAATGTCCCGTACAGCCACAACATGACCTCCCAATGCACTCCCAATACTCAATGCACTGACTAATAAAGGCAGCATACCAAACACGACCTTCACTATCCTAGCTACCTGCAACTCCACATTCAAGGAACTATGAACCTACACTCCAAGGTCTCTTTGTTCAGCAACATTTCCCAGAACCTTACCATTAAGGTATACAAGTCCTGCCCCGATTTGCCTTTCCTAAATGCAGCACTTCAGTTACCTAAATTAAACTCCACCTGCCACTTCTTGGCCCATTGGCCCATTTGATCAAGATCCCGTAGTACGCTGAGGTAACCTTCTTCACTCCACTACATCTCCAATTTTGGTGTCATCTGCAACCTTACTTACGTTCACAAAGAATCATAGAATCCCAATGGCCGGAAACAGGCCATTCGGCCCGAAAAGCCCACAATGACCCTCTGAACAGCATTCCACCCAGTCCCATCCTGCTACCTCTCTAACCCTGCATTTCCTAATGCACTAACTTACACATCCCTGAACACTATGGGTAACTTAGCATGGTCAATCCAATTACAGTCCAAAGATGCGGAAGTTGGGAGGAAACTGGAGCACCAGATGGAATCCCACGTAGACACAGGGAGAATGGGCAAACTCCACACAGACAGGGTGCTCAAGGCTGTAAGCAAACCAGTGTCCTTGGTGCTGTGAGGCAGCAGTGCTAACCACTCAGGCAACATGCCGTCCAAACCATTTGTATAAATGATGAAAGCAGTGGGCGCAGCACCGATCCTTGTGGCACACTGCTGGACACAAGCCTCCAGTCTGAAAAGCACTTTGCCGTCACCCTTCGTCTTCTACCTTCGAGCTAGTTCTCCCTCTATTCCATGTGATCTAACCTTGCTAACTAGTCCATCATGAGGAACCTTGTTGAATGCCTTCCTAAAGTCGATATAGATCACATCCATCACTCTGCCCTCATGAATCCTCATTGTTACTACTTCAAAAAAACTCAATTAAGTTAGTGAGACACAATTTTCCACACACAACGCCACGTTGACTATACTCTTCTAGGGATTCACTCGATCTCTGTTGTCTACACTTGATATTTGCTTTCTTCCAAACCCAAGTCTCTGGATTGACAGTCAAGTGATAACTACTGGACCACTGCTTTCAATGAGGTATCAGCAAACTTCAGATAAATTACTCAGTACTTTTTACAAGACATTAATATAGATTGCAAATAACTGAAGCCCATGAACGGATCCTTGTAGCCACACCATTAGTTAAAGGCTGCCAACTCAAACTGATTCACGAATACACAACAGCCCATGAATGAATGAAGATAAATCAAGTTTCTGGCTGTTGAAAAGAATGCTGGCCAGGGTATATAAAGAGCCCACTACTCTGAACAGTGCTACTAGACTTTTATATCCATGTCAATGCACACACAAGCCACATTTTGACATCTCTTGCAAAAGGCAGCACTTTTCGAATCCTGGGCAAATTCCCAGTCCTGTGCCGAGCTTGATTCATGCAGGGTGGTGCTGGAAACCCCCGGAACAACCTTCTGACGCAAATGTCATCGTGCCAAGGCCAAAGGACAAGAGCATGTGTGGCCAAGTCAAACAAACCAAGGCTGGAAAACCAACGTGATTGGCGGGGGCACACCGAGGCCCGTGCAATGCTTTTCGCATCGCCAATTAATGGGGCGAAAAAAATACGAGAAAAAAAATTGCCCGAGTAACCCCATTTAAACGTATTGCAATGTTTGTTTTAAAACAACTTACTTGCAAATTAAACGGTCAGATTTTCAAATTACAACTAGAAATTTTGCCTGCGACTTGACCAAAGCCTTTAATTTTAACTATCAGTTTTTTTTTAAAAAATGCTAATAGAAATTCTGCAGACTGATCATGAAGCAGGCAGCTGTGGTACAAATTTCACGGGGACGGATGCCCGGTTTTTGGTGATTGCTCTTTTTAAAATGATTTTTCGCGGACAACCTCGGTGTACTGTTCCTTTCCCTCAGGGGCGGGGGTGTTAAGGGGAAGCGGTGTGCCATGCTCCAGGCCTCCCACCCCAAGAGGGACGCGACGCACGCACTTGTTCCCAGGCAGGCGGAGGAAGTCCTGCCCCCCCACCCCCATTCCTCGCGCGCCCATTGGCCAATCCACCCAGCAACCCGACCCGCCGCGCTCCGCCATTGGCCGAGACCCAGTTTCTCATGACGAGGGAGCGCCCGCTTCCTCCTTCCGCCATCCCAACCATAAAAACGCAAGTTAATTATCTTTCCTTCACCACCTCCCCAGTACAAAAAAAAAGCAAAAATCCGCACCGCAACGAAAGAAAAAAATATATATACACCCGGAGGAAAGTGAAGCGAAGAAACGCATTGCTCCAAAAATAAATTATTTCGAGTCTCCCTATCTACCGACCGATGTTGATCGTTGAAAATACATACGTTGATAACGGGTTGTATTTAGATATCTATTTAGTCGATATGTGTTTCTATGCACAGCCTCAAGATCCGCTCACAGCTTCTCGGCTCCTGCTTCTTCCCAACCGTCACCGCTCGCGCACCCAGGGGACGCGTCACTTCCGCTTTTCGCACTAGGGCATGCTGGGGGTTGAAGTCCAGCTCACGTGTACCTGCACCAGAGGCTTACATGGTGAATGAATGCTGTAGGAACATAGGTAACTGGGCAAGGCCATTCAACCCCTCCAGCCTGTTCTATAATTCAGTCAGTCATTGTCATCCTTTGACAAAGGTCAACGCCCCCAACCTTTGTGTTACAAATATAAACCAAAAGGACAATGGATGTTGTAAAGGAACAAAAACAGAAGTTGCTAGAAAAACTCAGCAGCTTGGGCAGCATCTGTGAGGAAAAATCAGACTCAACATTTCAGGTTCGGTGACCCTTCCTCAGACCTGAAACATTAACTCTGATTTTTGGTCACCGAGGCAGCTAGACCTGCTGAGCTTTTCCAGCAACTTCTGTTTTTGTATTGCAAGTATGTTTGTTTTGGACCCAGCAGGTTTGGGTCAGCAAGTGGCAAGGAGCTCAATATGCAATACATATCTTTGCTTAACAAAAATAAAAAATTATCAATCTCAAGGACTGTGGGATTTAGGATCAGGATTAGACCCCCTAGACTTGCCATCCAGCCATCCCATACAAATCATGGCATGTCTGGTTATCACAAAGGGAAAACAAAAAACAGGAAAATAACACTAATACTGGATTATCAACGTATTGGAAAGTACACAAGACAAGCTGTACAAGTCGGCATCACTGGCAAGTTTTATTGGATTTTCAGTCTGGAATCTCACAATTCCACTAAATCTCTCTGAAAAAGATATAAAGCCACTATTCCCACTGCCTTCTGAGGAACACAGTACCTCTCAGTGAGCTTCCTCTCTGTGCGGATATATTCACCACCATTTCTGTCTTAATAGACAACACCTTATTTCCAAATAGTAACCCCACATTCTAGATTCTCCCACAGGGCGGGGGGACAGGAATGAGAAGTATCCTGTCTACATCTACCCTGCCAAGCAAGACAGTCAAGATACATTTCAATCAGGTCACCTTTTGTTCTTCTAAATTATGGCAGATTAAAGCATAACATATCCACCCTTTCTTAAAAGGCAACCTGACCACTCCAGCCATTAGTCTAGTAAACCTTCTACAAATTGCTTCCAATACATCTTTAAATAAATTTCCATGCTTTATGACTCTATAGTACTGCACAGTACTACAGATGTCATCTCACCACTAAACTATTTAAGTGAAGCATAACCTCCCTATCTGTGTCTCCAATTCCCCTCACAATCAATTACATTCTACTTGCTTTCCTATTTTGTACAAGCATACCAATGTTTTGCCATTCATATACTGGGACACCCAATCCTTCAGCATCTCACCACACTGCAATCTCCTACATTGTTCTTATCTTAAAATTCTTCAGACCAAAATGGACAATTGCACAATTTCCCACATTATACTCCATTTTCCTGATCTTTGTTCACTCACTTAACCTATCACAATTAACATTCCATCCAATCTTTATGTCATTAGCAAATTTGGCAACCAACCTATCGCTTCATTTAAGTCATTTATGTACATTGTAGCCAATTGAGGCACCAGCACTTGTCCCTGAGACACACAACTCGTTACGTATTCAGAGAAGGCTAGAGAAACTCAGCAGGTCTGTTAGCATCTGTGGAGAGAAAACACAAGTTCAGTTCTGATCAAGAGTCATACCATACTAGCTGGTGACTCATGGAGTTCTGCAATTAGCAATGATTTTGTGGTGATCAGCAGATTCTTAATTCCAGACTTTTTTCTTAATTATTGAATTCAAATTCCACCATCTGCCTTGGTGGGATTCAAACTTGGGTCCCCAGAACATAGCTGGGTTTCTGGATTATTAGTGTAGTGATAATACCATTCGGCCATCGCCTACACAATACCACCAGGCCTTTGCCTTCCCTAGTGAAGGGACAACCCTCTAGAAATGAGATAGAGTATTTCTTCAATCAGAGGGGATGAACCTGTGGAACTTATTCCTACAAGAGGCTGTGGAGGCTGTGTCAATGAGTATCTTTTAAGGTAGATACAGACAGGTTCTTGAATTACTAAGGGAATCCAGAGTTATGGGGACCAAGCAGTAGAATGGGTTTGAGAAACATGAGTGGCTATGATCGATTGGTGGAATGGACTCAATGGGCTGAATGGCCTAATTATACTCCTATATACTCCTGGTCTTATTCTTTCAGGGACTTGACAGGGCAGAAAGTCTATGGGAAAGTCTGGGGCCAGAATCTCAGATTAAGGGGTCACACATTTAACAGAGATAAGGAGGAATTTCTTCTCAAAGTGGGGACCAAACCTGTGGAATTCTTTACTGCAGACAGCAAATCAGATCTACTATGATGTCATTTAATGGTGCAGCAGACTTGATGGGCTGAATTGCCTACTTCTGTTCCTACAACTTACAGTCTTATAATCTAAGTAATATGTCATGGATAAAGGGACACTGATTTTTACTGATTTACCTTGCTTAGGTTTTAGAAGACATGATAAGGCACCTTATAAAGTATTATTGCTGAAAATAAAGGCTCAAATTCTAGGATATTAGAAAGAGCAGAAAATTGACAAGCTAATAAAATGCAGAGCGTGGGCACAAATGGGTCATTTTCTATTCCTCCATTATCATGAAGTGCTTCAAGGCACTGGTTACAGCCCAAATCAACTCTAACCTCCAAGTTTGCCTCAATCTTCTGCAATTTGTCTACCAAAGAAACAGAAGATGCTATTTCTCTAGCCCTACACTAAGGTTTGGAACATCTTGATAACAAAGACACCTACATTAAACTCCTATTGATCGGTTACAGCTGCGCCTTCAACACCATAATCCCCTCCAGACTAATCTCAAAACTCCAAGACCTAGGTCTCAGCTCCACCCTCTGCAACTGGATTCTCAGCTTCCTGATCCATAGACCGCAATCAATGAAGATAGACAACAGCATCTCCTCCACAATAACACTCAAAACTGGTGCCCCGCACAGATGCGTTCTCAGCCCCCTCCCTGTACACTCATGACTGTGTAGCCAAATTCTGACCAAACACCATCTACAAGTTTGCTGATGATACCATCATGGTAGGACAGATATCAAACAATGATTAGTGAGAATATAGAAAAGAGGTAGAGGGCTTGGTGTCATGGTGCAATGATAACAATCTCTCTCTCTCAATGTTAGCAAAACAAAAGAACTGATCATTGATTTCAGGAGGGAAGGAGGAGGATACGCCTCCATCGACATCAACAGAACTGAAGTAGAGAGAGTCGAGAGCATCAAGTTCCTGGGAGTGACGATAACCAACAATCTGTCCCAGACTTCCTATGTAGATGCGACAGTCAAGAAGGCACACCTGTTCTTCTTCAAGCGGCTTAGGAAATTCGGCATGTCCATAAGGACCCTCACCAACTTTTACAGATGCACCATAGAAAGCATTCCCTCCGGGTGCATAACAGCCTAGTATGGCAACTGCTCTGCCCAGGACCGTAAGAAACTACAGAAAGTTGTGTGCACAGCCCAGACCATCCATGGACTCCATTTATATTTCTTGTTGTCATGGAAAGGGTGCCAACATCATTGAAGACCCCTCCCACCCTAGTATTGCTCTCTTCCGTCAGGCAGAAGATACAGAAGCTTGAACACCGGTTCAAGAACAGCTTCTTCCCCACTGTTAATAGACTGCTGAATGGACTCTGTAACTTCAAATAATGTCGATCTTACTAATGTTGATCCTGCTTTGTGTACCTCCTGTGTAGTTGAAACCTGTATGCCTCACTCTAAGCACCCTACGATCTGTATGTTTGCTATGAGCTGCCTATACTGCTTGTAAAAAAGCTTTTCGCTGTACTTAGATATGTGTGACTACAATAAATCAAATGGATTCAAATCAAATTTGGTAAGACTTGAAGAATAAGGGCAAAATACTGTGGATGTTGGAAGTCTCAAACACATAGGTTTCTCCAGCATTATCACTATCAGTCTAGCAGCATCTGTGGTCAGAGAAACAGGCTTAACATTTCCACACTCTCTGCCATATTCCAGTCAGCCAATCCTCTATCCATGCCAGTGCCTTATCCATAATACCATGACATCTTATTTAGCAGCCTCTTGAGTGGCACCTTGTCAAGGACCTCCTGAAAATCCAAAAAGACCAGGTCTATTGGCTCTCCTTTGTCTAACTTACTCGTTACTGGCTCAAAAAATTCTAACAGATTTTTTTGTCAGGACTGACTTCCACTTGATAAAGGCACGCTGACTCCGCCCTATTTTATCATGCACTTCCAAGTATTCTGCAATCTCATCCTTCACAACGGACTCTAAAATCTTACCAATGACAGAGGATGTGGCTATCCGGCTATAGTTTCCTGTCTTCTGCCTCCCTGCCTTCTGAAAGAGGGCTGTTACATTAGCCATGTTCCAGTCCTCTATGACCCTCCCTGACTCCATTGATTCCTGAAAGATCACCGCGATTGACCCCACAGCCTTTAAGTTGGGATGTAATGCACCTGATCTGGCTAATTTATCCACATTCCGACTTTTCAGTTTCCCCAGCATCTTTTACTTAGCGATAGCCACTACAATCACTTCTGCCCCCTCACTGTCTTGAAGTTCTGGCAGACTGCTGGGTCTTCCACCATGAAGACTGATGCAAAGTACCTATTCGGTTCCTCCACCACCTCTTTGTCCCCCATTACTACCTCTCCGGCCTCATTTTCCAGCATAACAATGTCCACATTTACCCCTCTTTTACCTATTATATGCCTAAAAAAATCTTGTAATCTTCTTTTATATTGGTAGTTTGCTTACTCTCATATTTCATCATCTCCCCCCTTGTTGCTTTTGTCCCCTACTGGTTTTTAAAGACTTCCCAATCCTCCAGCTTCCCATTAATCTTAACTTTATTGCATGCTTTTTGTTTTGTTTTTGCTAGGGTCCTCTTCCAATCAACTCTGGCCAGCTCCTCCCTCATGTCTTTTAATTACCTTTACTCAATTGTAAAACCATTACATCTGATTCCAGTTTTTCCCTCTCAAACTGCAGGGTGAGTCATATTATAGTCACTGCCCCCTAGTGACTCCTTCACCTTAAGCCTGCTAATCAAGTCTGCTTAATATACATCACCAAATCCAGAATCACCTGTTCCCTCATGGGGTCTACCACAAGGTGCTCCAAAAAAACCCGTCTCATAAACTTTCCATAAATTCCATTTCTTGAGATTTGCTACCAGCCTGATTTTCCCAGTCCACCTGCATATTGAAGACCCCCATGATTCTTGTAATGTTGCCTTTCTTGCATGCTTTATCTATCTGCTGATTTTTTTTGCTGCCTCACATCCTGACTACTGTCAGGAGGCCTGTACATAACACCCA
This sequence comes from Rhincodon typus, assembly GCF_021869965.1. Lineage (NCBI taxonomy): Eukaryota > Metazoa > Chordata > Chondrichthyes > Orectolobiformes > Rhincodontidae > Rhincodon > Rhincodon typus. The sequence continues at coordinate 41,509,020 of NC_063332.1, read as the reverse complement.
TTAGGGTCTTCTTTTCCTTTGTGGTTCCTCAACTCTATCCTGACAGATTCTACGCCTATGCCTTCTGACCTTATATCATTTCTTCTATTGACTTAATTTTATTCTTACAAACAAGGCAAACCCACTCCCTCTGCCCACCTGCCTGTCCTACCAACAGAACGTGTATGTTTGGTTCTTTAATTCCTAGCCCTGATCCTCTTGCAGTCACATCTCTGGTGATGCTCACACCATCAAATCTGCCAATTTCAATCTGCACTACAAGATTATTTACCTTGTTTTGTATACTGTGCACATTTAAGTACAACACCCTCAGTCCTGCATTAACTACCCCCTTCTCATAGCTTCCCCCTTATCTGCTGTGCCTGAAGTTAGATTCCTGACACTTTTCATACTCTCTGTCCTATTATGTGTTCTGGAAATTTTAATAACCTCTGCTGAGCCCTTGGCCCTGTAAACCCCCTTAATTATCTATAAGATCACCTCTCATTCTTCTATACTCCAACTCTGACAGGCCCAAGCTACTTAATGGTGTCTCATAACACAATCCCTCCATACATGATATTTTAATTTTCTAAAATTCCCCTAGATTTAAGGAAGCACCATGAGACTGGAAGATACCATAACTCTTTTATTCAAAAAAGTAGAAAGACAGAAAGCAGAAAAATACAGGCTATTTAGCTTAACATATATCATAGGGAAAACGCTATTAGCCTAGTGAACATTTTCTGGACTGCCTCTAATGCCGTTATATCTTTGCTTAGATAAGAGGCCCAAAACTGTTTACAATATTCCAGCTCTGGTTTGACTCATGTCTGCATAATTTGAGCAAACCCTCTCATTTTTATAAAAACCGAAAGAACCGCGGATGCTGTAAATCAGGAACAAAAACAAAGTTGCTGGAAAAGCTCAGCAGGTCTGGCAGCATCTGTGGAGGGAAAAACAGAGATAACGTTTCGGGTCCGGTGACCCTTCCTTCAGTTCTCAGGAATGCCTTAATGCTCAGTACAAGCACATAGAGAAAGGGGTTAAATTCAGACATTCAGCACAGGAAATCAACACTGTCTGATTGCTATCAATGGGGTAATGGTACAGAGACATGCTATTGCCTGTTGCAATCAAAAGATTAATTATCTAACGTGATAGCATTGGTATCTGGCCATTGTTACTATAGAGAATTTCCATTGAGGAAGGAAACTGTAAACTCAAACCTTTGTTCATTTAGGGGCTAGGTGCTGTTGCAAAGTTATCTCTGAACAGCAAGGGGAATGTTTATAATCATTGTAAACTAATCATGTTGCCTGCATTGTATCTGAAATACACTAAGGAGGATGAGCTTTCAGACAACCTGAACAGCAACAACAGGAAAATGTTTGATACGATAGTGATCTGTTTGATATGAATCACTACATAAGGGGACAAAATTGAAGGAACCAGAAAGCAGAGTGATCAGTCTGCTTGACTCACAACCACAGTTAACAGCGAACCAGTTGTGTTTGAGATTATAAGTGTTCCAGCCAATCATAGCACTTTTGAATTGGGGTGTCTACAATCAAGGAGGAGGGTCTGGGATGGTCAGCTGGCTCACAGGCCTACAATTCTCACCAGAGTGAACAAGGATTGTGGAAGGTTGTAAGTTATCAGCCAAATCCAAGGAGTGTTGGGGCTGAGAGCTTGAAGTAATTTAAAGGATAACAGCCAGTTTCAGGGGGTTTGGATTTGAATTGAATAAGTTTTGGGCACAATCTTAACATTTTACTGTGGATTTTCTGCACAGTTTTTTTTTTCCAAATTAAGTCATGGTGAATTCATGTATTTTGGGCAAGAGTCAAGGTTAAATCATGAGGAGATATAAATGTGACAACCAAATTGAAATATTGTGTTATTTAAAACAAGCTTAGCGGTTTTGTATGAGAAAGATGGGATGGGGGAGGGGGGTATTTTTCAGGATGTTAAACTGTAATTATTGATGTGCCACAGGGGTCCATAGTTACTTACAATATATATTAATGACTTAAATGTGCAAAGTTTGCAAATGAGACAAAAGTAGGTGGAGGGGTAAGTTGTGAGGATTTTTATTTTAATTCATTCACAGATGTGGGTGACACTGGCAAGGCCAGCATTTGCTGCCCATCCCTAATTGCCCAGAGGGCAGTTAAAAGTCACATTGCTGTGGGTCTGGAGTCACATATAGGCCAGACCAGGTAAGGACTGCAGCTCCCTTCCCTAAAGTAGATTAGTGAAGTAGATGTGTTTCTCCCCAATAATTGACAAAGGTTTTGTTATCATCATCATCATCATTAGATTCCAGAGAACAGAGATTTGGGAGTATTCCTCCATAAATCACATAAAGCTATCGTTGAAGTTCTGTGGGTATGGGGAAGACAGATGGAATATTTGCCTTTATTTCAAAGGGAATGAAATATAAAAGTAGAGTGATTTTGCTGAAACTATTCAAGGCACTAGTCAGACCACAGCTGGATTACTGTGAACAGTTTGAGCCCCATATCTAAGGAACTATACAAAACCAGAAGTTGCTGGTAAAGCTCAGCAGGTCTGGCAGCATCTGTGGACAAAAATCAGAGTTAACATTTCGGGTTCAGTGACCCTTCCTCAGAACCAGTTCGGTTTTTATTTTCTAATGAACGATGTGCTGGCATTGGAGGCAGTCCAGCAAAGGTTCACTAGGCTGATATCCGGGAGGGAGGGATTGTCTTATCAGGAGGGAGAAAAAAAAACAGGTCACCTTGGAAGAATGAATTGTTGCTAATTGTTATTTTTGAAATAAATATTTCTATCTCATCAACCTCTTTGTGTGGGTAGCTTTTTGATTTCTTGCTTTTCTGAAATGGTGTCCACTTGTGCATACTTTCTTAAAGTGATCTATAGTGTGACAGATAAAGCATTCACTTTTAATATCTGGATACAGTCTGAGTTTGTGGCACTTCTTTGCACCACACTGGTGACAAGGATTTTTAGTGTATCACTGTATTGGTTTCTCACGTGTGCCATTTATGACTTTATATCTTAATGAACTCTGTCGATCTCTGTGCCGACATTGATCTTCTCCTCTTGTGATTCTTTCACCATCTCATTGTCTGTCTTTCTTTAGAATCAAATCATTTTTGGACTGTAATAAATCTGACAAAGATTCACCAGCAACTCTTACAACAATTCTGTCTCTTTCAAATTCTAATTGAACCTACATAGCCACAGTTGTCCTCTGATCTGTGGAGAATGTGAATGAAACTCCCATGCATGCAGAGCTCTTCTCTTAAGTCATACACTTTCAGGAATTTTAATAGTTCTAAGGTTAAAGTAATCACTTCAAAAAAATATCTGTTGTTTCTTTTACTCCTTGGCAAACTAAAATGTCATCAGCCATAAATAAAATTGTGTACAGCAGTGTATTTATCTGTTCATTTTCTGATTTAGTATCTAACTTGCAAGCTATTCTCATTCTCAGAATTTTTTTTTGCCAGGATGTCCAGTTTTATTACATGAATGAAATGAAGATGAAATAGAACAAACAAAGCTATTTACAAATAACATAATTTGAAAGATTTTGAAACACACAGCAAAATAAAATCCCATCTATTTCCAACACAATCACTTTATAGTACTGAAGTACCAGAGAGAGTTCACTTCTCTATCACATCTAAACATTTGACTTAACTGCTTCTTTCTCCTGGTCTTGAGATTTTGATAGCTTCTTCCTTGATTCTTCACACAACTGAGCTTAGACTCTCTTGGCTCAAAATACTCTGTTGAGAATTCTAACCATACACTTGTAGTCTGGAATTTACAAACTAAAACCTGAGATAACCTATTTCCTAACTGTTCTGAAATAATTGCTTTCTCCATGAAGAAGTGTTCTTAAATTTGATCCCAGTCAAATGTTCTACTGATAAAAACCAAAAGCTCTCTAATCTATGGGTTCTTCCTAAGCAAAAATCACCTATTGATATTTTTCTAAACCAATGTTTGCTTCCTCTAGTCATAAAATTGTCATAATATAAACAAACTCATTATCACTCCTGAAGGACTCCAGCCAACTACTCTCTGATGCATACGTTTTTATATATATATATATAAATAATTCACCTTGCATCAAAGACCATCTCATGATGCAGCCTGCATCTGCTTTGGAGCTACTACTTCTCTTCCTCCAGGGAGTTGCCAACTGCAAGTTATGTGAGTTGCTGATCAGTGAAATTGGTCTAATACGGTAGAGGGAAACAGATAAAAACCAAAAGAACTGTGGATGCTGTAAATCAGGAACAAAAACAAAGTTGCTGGAAAAGCTCAGCAGGTCTGGCAGTATCTGTGAAGGAGAAAACAGAGTTAATGTTTCGGGTCCAGTGACCCTTCCTCAGAACGGACGGTGGCTGGGAAAACATCAGTTTATATGCAGAAAATAGGGAGGTGGGTGGGGTAGGGAGTAAGCGATAGGATAGAGCCCAAAGAGAGAGAGAGAGAAAGACAGTTGGACAGACAAAGGAGTTGCTAACGATCAGGCTAGGAGGACGAATAGTTGTTAATGGGGACTGTTAGTGACTAACAACATGGGGTGTGTAAGGGTGTGTATGTGGTAACAAAGCCTGGTGTGTGGGGTGGGGTGGGGTGGGGTGGGGTGGGGTGGGGTGGGGTGCTGGGACATGATCATCAGATGCCACTTCCGCCACCTCCAGCAAGATGCCACCACCAGATACATATTCCCCTCCCCTCCCTTGTCCGCCTTCCGCAGGGACCGTTCCCTCCGGGACACCCTGGTCCACACTTCCTTCACCCCCAACACCTCCCCACAGCCCTCCGGCCACCTTCCCCTGTAACTGGCGAAGGTGCAACACCTGCCCATTTACCTTCTCCCTCCCCAATATCCAAGGGCCCAAACATACCTTCCGGGTGAAGCAACACTTCACTTGCACTTCCCAGAATCTAGTCTACTACATTCGCTGCTCACAATGTGGCCCCTCTACAGTGGGGAAACGAAGCGTAGACTTGGCGACCGCTTCGCAGAATATCTACGTTCTACTCGCAAAAAAGACCCTGAACTACCCGTTGCCTGCCACTTCAATGCACCACCCTGCTCTCTGGCCAACATCTCTGTCTCTGGCTTGCTGCTTTGTTCCAGTGAAGCCCAACGCAGGCTGGAAGAACAACACCTCATCTTCCACTTGGGGACCCTACAGCCCTCCGGACTCAATATTGAGTTCAATAATTTTAGGGCCTAAACTCTCCCATGTCCCAGCCCCCCACCCCACACACCAGGCTTTGTTACCACATAGCCTGCCATTGCACACCCCCTGTTGTTAGTCACTAACAGTCCCCATTAACAACTATTCACCCTCCCAGCCTGATCGTTAGCAACTCCTTTGTCTGGCTTTCTCTCTGTTCGAGCTCTATCCTATCGTTTACTCCCTACCCCACCCACCTCCCTATTTTCTGCATATAAACTGACGTTTTCCCAGCCACCATCAGTTCTGAGGAAGGGTCACCGGACCTGAAATGTTAACACTGTTTTCTCCTTCACAGATGCTGCCAGACCTGCTGAGCTTTTCCAGCAACTTTGTTTTTGTAGTCGTTAATGGGGACTGTTAGTGACTAACAACAGGGGATGTGTAATAGCAGGCTATATGGTAATAAGGCCTGGTGTGTGGGGTGGGAGGCTGAGATACGGGAGAGTTTAGGTCCTAAAATTATTGAACTCAATCTGGAGTCCGGAGGGCTGTAGGGTCCCCAAGCGGAAAATGAGGTGTTGTTCCTCCAGCTTGCGTTGGGCTTCACCGAAACACTGTAGCAAGCCAGAGACAGAGATGTTGGCCAGGGAGCAGGGTGGTGTGTTGAAGTGGCAGGCAACAGGTAGTTCAGGGTCCTTTTTGTGAGCAGAACATAGATGTTCTGCGAAGGGGTCGCCAAGTCTACGCTTCGTTTCCCCACTGTAGAGGGGCCACATTGTGAGCAGCGAATGCAGTGGACTAGATTCTGGGAAGTGCAGGTGAAGTGTTGCTTCACCCGGAAGGTATGTTTGGGCCCTTGGATACTGGGGAGGGAGGAAGTAAATGGGCAGGTGTTGCACCTTTGCCGGTTACAGGGGATCTAACTGAAAGAGCCTCTTCTAACTAACAAATACAGTTTGTTGTGTGTAAATAACTCATTACAGTTTACAATGATATGATGGAGATTGTTGCAGAAACTTTGAGGAGAAGAACACTTTAGGTCTCGCTCATCTCGATCCTAAGCTGTTCTTCCCATATGACATCACAAGCTGGTGCTTGTGGTAATCTTCAGTATTATCCCTTACAGACATACTTGCTATACTAAGTACTTTTAGAAAATCCCAAATGTCTGCTCAATGTGAGTCTAAGAATTGCCTTAATAATAACCTCAAACTGCCTTCCTGCAACCGTGGATAGTGTCCCTGATATCACACAGCCTGCCATTTGGGAAAAGTGGCCAGAACTGGGAACACAGTAGCAAGTAAGTCTGTATATATTGTTCAGACTTTCCTCGTCTTTCTCTTACAAACCTTCTTCCAAGGGCCTCGGATGATTTCCCTCTTATGACTGCAATCTGTGGAACTGTAGCTGTCAGTGGCGATGAAAAAATTGGAAGAGAAAAATCAAGCTGTTAAAAAAATTAGAATAGTCCCCAGTGGTTACAGCAGTTATGAATTCAAATCCCATGAAGGGATTAAGTATCATATTTTGGGGGATGATGTTAAACCATGAAAACCACTGCATTATTATGGAAACCTAAGTAAGTTACAAATGTCCATCGAGAAAAGAAATCTGCCACTTCATAACCTGATTTGGGCCTATATGTCGTTGCTCCACCATTAAGCTGTATGGCTGATTTTTAATGCCCACAAGGTATCTACAAATGGATGGCTAGTCTTCTCAGATAGCTACCTTATCAGTGTTGTTCATCTCCAGGGAGCAAGTGTTTAAAAAATGATTATCTTCTTCATAGGACAACTGATCTATGATTAATTTTAATGTTCTTCTTGGGCAATCTCTGTAGGTATTACACATTAGACCACTAGATGGCACAATACAGACTTTTTAATTTCTATGTTTTAGGAAAATCAGACCTTCATAATGTACAAGGTACAAGATACCCTTTTTGTATCTGCAGAAAAATAGAGTCTAAAAATTCATGATTAGTATTCAGTACTACTGAAAGGCCTGATATATTAGGCAAAGTACACAGGAAAATAGAAAATTGGAATAATGACACAAAACCTGTTGTGAAAAGTCTCTTCAAAAACAATTTCTTGAGTTGACAGTAGTAGCCTGTTAGATGAAGTTAATGTACATGACAGGACAAAAGCTTCTCAGAAGCAACTAACTCAGAAAATCGATGTTTGAAGTCAATTGAGGACTGCATTCATTAACCTCAACATAAAACTTATCCTTAAAGCACCATTCCTTGCTTGTTTCGTTTTCCGTGTGTTTTAACCTATTGTTCTGTTCCAAAAAGGCCAAAGTTAGACTAGCTCTTGTACAAACATCTTTCTTTGGCCGTGACAACAAGTGACATGAGCAGGCAGGGAATAGAATATACAGAGCACGTGCACGGAGATGGGATTAGTTTAGATTGGCATCATGGCTGGCACAGACATGGTGGCCAGAAGAGCCTGTTCCTTGCTGTACTAATCTATAATGTTCTATGAAAATTTCATCTGCAAAATTATCATAGAAAATACTAACAAACAATAATATCAATCTACTTAATACCTTCTTCACAAGCTCCACAGCTCAGGAACACAAGTTTCTTGCTGCCTGAGAATTCACATGAAAGATAGGACACAATTTGAGAATGAGAAAAGCTGCAAATTGATGGAAAAGGAAAGATATTTGCCTTATAGTTAATTCAATAAATAAATCACACGCTGGTTTGTAAATTTAAAAAAAACCCAAATGTACAGTGTTGGACAACATTCAAGGACAACAAAAAGCAGTACTGCAACACTCGAGAAAAGAACGAATGAACACACAATTGAGTGAATTCATACAGGTATTTGAGCACGGAGACACTATTGCACAACATAACAAATAAAATGATCAAATTATCAACAAGAAAATTGCTGAGTTTAATGCAGTGAGGCCAGATTCCACTTCTTTCTCTGTTATTTCTTCCTTTGGTACATCAAGTCATGAAAAAAAATGGTTAGGAAGGTTAAGATTGGGTATTGAGGAGCAACATGTAATGTCACTACTGAAGCAAAACACAGAGGTCTGGATTTTCAATTGCCAGTGAGCCAAGTGAATTCAGGGAGTGCACACGTTGAAAACTACAATTCCCAGAGGATGTTACTGGATCCTGATGTCTCCAGAACATGATGTAATTCTCAATGGGGAGCCAGCAACCTGCACATCTCCAATTTGATCTTTTCAATTAGAAAGCTGGAGGAACACACAGTATCTATGACACATCAGAGTGCAAATATCGTGAATGTAGCAGGGAGTCATGAGGAATAATGGATGCATTTGTTATAAGAAACAAAGATTAAAGCTCACTTGCATAACCTGCAGCAGAGTTGGCATTACTGAAGTGGAGAGACTTGCCTTTCTGAACAATATGGTGAGACTTTGAGGTACATGAGACTTGTGGCATCACTTGGGCAGCAATGATTGGCAGAGGAAGCCTTGGTGAATGGAGGACCGGCAGCTGAAGGAAGTAAAATGAGGGCAAGCTACTCTGGCATTGGACAGAGAAGCAAGGAGGTAGCACGGCAGATGTAGTCACTTAATCAGAAGGCTCGAGGAGCACCGACAGGGTTTGCAAGGATAAGAAGGTGCTAACCAGAGTGCCATGAAAGAGTAGATGCAGTCAAAGAGAATGATGACAATGACAGTACACTATTAAGTAGGAGACTGAGGGTCTCAGGCATTTGTGCTTTAGTCCACAATGACCTAATTCTTCACAGTATCCATGGCAGACCCCAGCTATGATTAAGGTGTCCCATCAAAGTTAGTGTCTGCAACATTACAGGGACAGTCTCTATCACACCGTCTTATGGCACAACTGAGTCTAAAGGGCTGAGGAAATGAGGGAAGAAACAGGTGTCCCCTCATCATTCTCTTTTGACTTGATAGAGGTGTACAAAATGATGAGAGGTACAGACAGAGTGGACAGCCAGAGACTTTTTCCTAGAGTGGAGGTAACTATTACAAGGGGGCATAGTTTTAAAGTGAGTGGAGTTGGATATAGGGGAGACGTCAGAGGTAGGTTCTTTACTCGGAGACTGGTCGGGGCGTGGAATGCACTGCCAGAGAGGGTAGTGGAGTCGGCCTCATTAGGGGCATTTAAGCGGCTATTAGATAGGCATATGGACAATAGTATAAGGTAGGGGTGGAGGTTAGATAGACCTTAGGATTAGGGTAAAAGTTCGACACAACATCATGGGCCGAAGGGCCTGTACTGTGCTTTACTGTTCTATGTTCTATGTTCCTTGACTGCCCCTACCCCTTCATGGTGCTCTGGCATGCTGGCTGAGGGCAGCCGGTACTGACTCCAAAAATCTCTGCACTACCTGATTGCTTCCACACTGTAGGGATTCTTTCAGCCCATCAAGCCCACACTGCCCCTCTGAAGACCATCCCACACACGCCCCTACCCTATCCTTGTAACTGTGCATTTTCCCATGGCTAAACCACCTAGCCCACACACCGCAGGGCACTATGGGCAATCCACATAACCTGCACACCTTTGGACTATAGGAGGAAGCCGGCATAGACTCAGGGAGAATGTGCAAGCTCCACACAGAGGGTCGCCCGAGGCTGGAATTGAACCCGAGTTCCCTGTGCTGCAGAGACAGCAGTGCTAACCACTGAGCTACCAAGCCACCCTACCTGTGATAACTAGCCATTCATGTTCCAGAGAGTCTCACTCTGGCTGTGTGTATAAGAGTGCTCTCCCTGCATCCACTCACAAAGGTGCTGCACATAGATTTCCAAGAGGATAGATGCTTTCTCTATGGAGAGGCCAATGTTTTCAATTCCCTGAATCACAATGCTAGCAGCATGCTACGTAGACCTCTGGAGTCTTTAGCTCTGCAACGTCTCAGCAATCTCTGCTATTCAGAGATTCATTCATTGACATTTCAGATAGACCATTCATGCGTGTCTCACACAAGGCCCAACATCTTCATCCAGCAAAGTGTGGTCATGTCTGTCCTCAAAAGGAGGCTTCCTGCAGCTCACTCTGCCTCAGCCTCCTCTTCCTGCTTACTGGTATTGTGCGGCTCACCCACTTTTAACCTAATCCAATAGAACGTGGCCACGGCTGTGCTGGTTTACAATGTGGGGATAGGATGTGACACAATCCAGGCTGGTGACAGTTTCGTAGGGACATGCTGCTCCTGCTACACTACAGTGGGAAATCTAAGGTGCCCAATCAGAAATTGGTCCACTTGAAGGAGCATCAGGGCAACAACAAAATGGATGAAGGCAATTGCATTTCCACAGTTTCCTCCATTGATTTCACCTCAAGATAAAGATATCAACTGATCCTACTCTTCATGACTAGCTTTTTCACCCCTCTGAGTGCCATGATGGCATCTTGCAATGCCTAGAACAGTCGCCTCCCTCAGGTAGTGCAGTCTGCCAAGCTGCGACCAGTTTGAGGCATCTCACAACATTGGTAAGCCCTCTTTCCTTGCAAGGTAGGGAGAGAATAATGTACAACTAGGCTTGCTTTGTTTTATTATTCATCTTCTACCATTCTGCTATTTGTGACAATGGGATTTTGAATTAATCATAGAAATTGATCTCTATCAACTGATCTACAACAGACACAAGAAAAGTACCAGTGGTCAAGAGTTTTGGAAACCAAAGTTGAAAAAGCACTTTTTTCCCCCCAAGTGTATGCCTCAATGTATTTATATATAAGATCACAAAAGTATAAGCAGGCATTTGTTAGATAGCATCAATGAACTGAACATAAGTGAATTCAAAGGGCAATTGCTTTCAGCTGACAACTTCTAAAAAGTCAGTTGGGTAAAACTCAAGAGGCTGTGTCAATGAGATATATCACATTTGACAATGACATTTTGGGAAGCTGCAAACGTTGACATTTTAAACAGTTTACGGTGGTCTCACAAAAGAAAAATATTGTGCCTCAAGTTAATTGAGAACATAATCAGTATTTTAATATTCATCTGCATGGAAAGGTCATCTTAAATTAAACCTAAGATTGACTTTAGGGCTTTATTAAGGAATTAACCCACCAGGTGGTGAAGCAGATTTTTGTGATGAATATTTGTATGTAATTTCCTCCCAGCAGAATGAATTAGATGCATGATTCCTCAGTGCACTGCAATATTTGCTGTCAAGAACTGGTAAAATAAGACAGGGTTTAACCTAAAGCAATTTATAATGCATAAACAGAATAACTGAAATTTATGATTTCACCTCTGAAGACAGATAAACAGTAAGACTGTTATAAATTTGCCTGAATAAAATATTTGCGAGCATTTTCAAAGAACAGTATCAGTATTCCCTGAGTATATTGCACTGAAAAAGGCAGTATAGATTTTATAGTTACAGTGAGAGTCATTTTCTTTTCTCTTTTTCACAAATTTGTTGCAGTTCACTAATGAGTCTGGGAGTGTGTTGGATAAAAATGTGCATTTCACACATCTCATTCATTCTATGGGAATTACAGACTAAGTCTTTTACCATAAAAGTGTCCCAGTTCATAAAGCTCAATTTGCTCATTCCATACTTAAGTTAATACGATGTTTTGAGTTAGGCACGCAAAAGGAGAAAATTTCCAAAATATGCATTTTAATTACTGTTTGGGATGCATACAAAATAACTGAAGAAAAATAAATCAATTTTGCACATCTAACGCTTTAAATGAAAGATATGACCTAACAATGCACCTGACACTATTGCGTAAAACATCCCAATGGCGTTTAAACATTTTGTAATGTGCCTCTGAATTAAACATAATGATTCAACCTCAAGGTATGGTGTCACCAGCCAATCCTATTTGCAGTGACAAGCCTTCTTTGTCCTTCAAATAAGTTGACGAACACACCATATCATAAGATTACATAGGATATACAGCATATATACAGGCCCGGCCTCTCTGTGTTGAAGCTCCACTTGAGCCTCCTCCCACTTTTTATCATCTACAATCTCAAAAACGTCTCTTCCCGGCTGTTCATTCAATTGTCTATTTTCCCTTAAATGCATCAATACTATCCACTTCTTGTGGTAAGGAGTCTTGTATTCTCACTGTTATTCAGAATCACAGAAATGATACAGCGCAGAAGGAGGTTTTTCTGTTCAATTCACTCATGGGAATGTGGGCATCGTTGGCTAACTATTATTTATTGCTCATCCCTCGTTCCCTTTGCCATTCTGCCCCTCATACCTGAACCAGCTCATCAAATGAGCATTATTATTGAGTGCCAATCTCCTGCTTTTTCACTATACCTTTGTAATTATTTTAATTCAAATAACCATCCAATAGCATCCTAGACTGGGTATTATAGTGAGAAAGGAATAATTAGCAATCTAGCTGTGTGAAGCCCCTTGGGGGTGACCAACCATAATATGATAGAATTCCTCATCAAGATGGCAAGTGACATTGTTTGATTCTACGACTAAGGTCCTAAAATTAAATAGACAAAACTACAATAGTATGAGCCATAAGTTGCTTATGATAGATTGGGGAATATTACTCAAAGAGATGATCATGGAAAGGCAATAGTAACCATTCAAACCGTGCATGCTTGAACTACAACAATTCTTCATTCATGTCTTGCGCAGCAGTAAAATGGGAAGCGTGGCCAAAACATTGCTTACAACTGAAATTAGAGATTGTATTAGATCTATGGATGAGGCGTACAAATTGGCTCGGAAAAAACGACAGACCTGAGGAATGGGAGCAGTTTAGAATTCAGCAAAGGAGGACATTGGAATTGATCAAGCAAGGGAAAATAGAGTATAAGAGTAGGCTTGTGGGAAACATAAAAACTGACTGTAAAAAGTTTCCATGGGTATGTAAAGAAAACAAAAATGTTGAAAAGGATATTTGGCAGTCAGCAACAGGGGATCTTATAATGGGGAACAAAGAAATGGCTGACCAACTAAATACATACTTTGGTTCCGTGTTCACAAACGAGGACATGAATAACGTATCAGAAATGTTGGAGAACATAGGGTTCAATGTGAAGTAGGTACTGAGGAAAGTAGTTTTAGAAGCTAAAATTAATGGCATTAAAGGCCAATAAATTGCCAGGGTTTGATCATCTACATTCCAGCCTAGAAACAGTGGATGCATTAGTGGTCATCTTCCAAGATTCTGTAGACTCTGGAAGAGTTCCTACAGATTGAAGGGTAGCTCATGTCATTCCTCTACTTAAGAAGGGAGGCAGAGATAAAACTGGGAATTATAAACCAATCAGCCTGACTTGAGTAATGGGGAAAACGTTAGCATTTGCTATGAAAGAATTAATAATTGATCATTTGGAAAACAGTGGCAGGATCAGACAGTCAGCATTGATTTACAAGGGTGAAATCATGCTTGACAAATCTACCAGAGTTCTCTGAAGATGTTAGTAGAGTTGATCAGGGAAGCCAATGGATGTAGTTTATTTCAAAGGTTTTCGACAAAATCCCAGAAAGCTGGATGGGAGGGTAAACTGTGTGGAGGATGTAGAGATGTCGCAGTGTGATTTGGACAAGCTGATTGAGTGGGCAAATGCATGGCAGATGAAGCATAATGTGGATAAATGTGAGGTTATCCATTTTAGTAGCAAAAACAGGAAGGGAGAATATCATCTGAATGGCTATAAATTGACAGAGGAAAATTCGCAAGAGAGCTGTGTGTCCTCATACACCAGTCACTGAAGGTAAGCAAGCATTAAAGATGGCAAATGGTGTGTTTGTCTTCATAGCAAGAGAATTTGAGTATTAGAGCAGGAATGTTTTGCTGCAATTATACAGGGCCATGATGAGACCACACCTGGACATTGTGGCAGTTTTGGTCACCTTATCTGAGGGAAGATGTTCCTGCTATACAGGAAGCATAGCGATGGTTTACCAGATTGTTCCCTGGGGTTGCAGGAGTGGCGTATGAGAAGAGATTGAATTGGTTAGGATTGTATTTGCCTGTATGCAGAAGAATAAGGGGAGTTTTAGGAAATCTCAAGGAAATTCCAACAGGACTAGACAAGATAGATGCAAGAAGGTTGCTCCTGTTGTTGGGGACTCCAGTACTAGAGGGGTCTAAGGCTATGGACTAAGATGGGGAAAATGTCTTCACCCTGAGAGTGACGAGCCAGTTGAACCTGCTACAACAGAAAACAGTCAAGACTAAGAAGGAATTGGATATAACACTTGGGGCTAAGGGAATCAAGGGATACGGGGAAAAGTGGGATCAGGCTGTTGAGTCGGATGATCAACAATAATCATGACAAACAGCAGAGCAGGCTAAAAGGACCAAATGGCCTACTCCTGCTCTCATTTATTTCTATGTTGAATGCCTCAATCAAATCTGCATCCAACTTTCAGGCAGTGCATTCACTGAGTGAAAAAGGTTTTCCTCACTCCACCCTTGCTTATTTTGCACATCACTTTAAATCTACACCCTCTTTTTCTTCCTCTTTAAAGAGCAGGAACAATTTCTCCCTATCTAGCCTGCTCATGATTTTGAAAACCTATGTTGGACATCTTCTTAGCTTTCTCCTCTCCAAAGAAAACAGTCCAAACTTATCATCATAATTATAATTCATTATCACTGGAACCACTACAGTAAACCACCTCTGCACTTTAGGCAATTCATTTGCATTATTCCTATTTTGTGGCACGCAGAACTGTACACAGTACTCTAGCTGAGGTCTAACAAGTGTCTTATGCAAGATAAACAGCACCTCTTACTCTTCTACTCTATATTCGATTAATAAAGTTGAAGATACTCTATGCTTTACTAACTGTTCACTCTACCTGTCCTGCGATTTTCCACGAACTCTGTGTATATATACACCCAGGTTGCTCTCCTCCTGAATCCCCTTTAGAATTGTAGTCTTATTTAGATAAGAGGCTCAGATGACAGTTAATGAAGTCACATGTGGGATTGACACGTGGTAAGAATGGTAGATTTCCTTTCCCAAAAGTGATTAGGTTAACTTTCTACAATGATCTGACTGCCTCCTGATTACATTTTATTATGATTCATTCATGGGATGTGGACATTGCTGGCTAGACCAGCATTCATTTTCCATCCCTAGTTAACCTTGAGAAGTTACTGATACGAGTATAGGATCAGTTGCACCTAAGCAGAGCTGGGACCAATTTCCTTGGTATTTGGTAGATTCAGTGTAAGAGAGAAAGTAATATCTAATTTATGGCTATGTTATATATATATGCGTAATTGTGTAGAGTGTGATAAATAACTCACAGACATCCAAGTGGAAATATTACGTTGTACCTATAACAGACACCTCAAACAATGAATGGCAGGACTGAGTGTCAAAGATTCCCGGGAACAAGACGTTCATGAAAAGTATAAGAAAGAAGAGAGGTGGTGATATTGATTAAGGAGAGCATTCAGTGCTGGAGTCAGACAGGGAATGTCCCAGGACAAAAATCAACTTAGCTATATATGAGTAACATAAAAAGGTGTAATTATGTTCCTCACTGTAATTTATCAGCTATCAACCAGAGGGAAAGATGTAGAAGAACAAATTTGCAAGTGCAAGAATTACAGAATAATTCTAATAGGCAACTTGAATTATCCAAATATAGACTGTGATAGACGTGTACAGGGAACTGAAGAGAAAAACGCTTGTGTAGTGTGTTCAGGAGAATTTTCTATTGTAGTATATTTCTTGTCCATTTGAGAAATGGCACATTGCAGGACCTGGTTCTTGGGAATGATGTTGATGACTACAATATTTAGAGGACCGTAATCATTGTATCAAAGAGCTTAGCTGTGGAAAATTACATTTAACAATCCAGTGTTATCAATATGATTGAAAGTGGACCGATTCCCAATTCCTTTTGCTTACTGAAATCATGTGCTTTTTGAAAAGAAAAATAGATGTGTCTCTCAGCAGTGAAGTTTTGTGGATTTAATTAAAGAACATTACTTGTTCACACATTCATTCCAAAAGTCTAAAATCACTTCACTCACTCCCACACATGCCCCCCACCCATCGTCTATCAAATAGAGACTTGAGGTGGTCAATAGAAAAACTGCAGAAGTCACTTGGCAATTGCAGTAATCGGAGGCATCCTTTTGATACCAATTTTTCAAAAAAAAAAGTTGGTTCTGAAGGATTCCAATTACGTTACAGTTGGTGTTTCAAAGTTACATGTAGAATATTCTTCTATTGGTTTGACATCAGAGTAAGAATAGTTAATTAGAGGAAAGATAGTTTCAGTTGGGTCAGAAGAGATCAGGCCAATAGATTCAAAAGTTACATGTGGAATATGCTTCTATTGGTTTGACATCAGAGTAAGAATAGTTAATTAGAGGAAAGGTAGTTTCAGTTGGGTCAGAAGAGATCAGGCCTATAGATTCAAGACTAAACTGTAACTGAGTAATTGGTTGCCTTTAAAGAAGTTACATTGGTTACATGGATATGTCTTGTGGAGCAAGGACGGTTCCTGAAGTGAAGGCATCACTCACACTTCAGGAACTACATTGTTAAGACTGCAGTTTATGGCACTAATGAGCACTCAACCATCCATACTCATTAAGAGCCACTTCCCCCCCCCTCCCCACAACTGCCAAAGCAAATAATATGTGTGACATGCAGGAAATAACAGATACAGGGAATATGGTTTCATGATCCAGGAAAGAAATTGAAAAGATCATGTTTGATTACAGGGCAATTGCAGATTTAAACAATTCTTGTAACTTTGAATGACTTGTTTGTACTCTAAATGGGGAAAAAAAGTAGCAGCTGATGATAGTTTATGGTTAAAAAGCTTTTGAAAAACAGATTTGAAACAGTCAGCACAGGCATTACAACAGGAAGAAATTTGCATTTTCATGTTAAGCATCACAAGTCAACAGTAATTAGTTCGATAAATAGTGCACAAATAATTTCACACTGCAGGACATGACTGTTTTATTACAGGCAGGCATGTTTTAGTGCAGAAACTTGCAAGGTAATGTGAATTGTCCAGAATCATCCAGTCTGTCACAGTTTATGATGAAGCATGCTCACATAGTTCATGTATAAACGCTACACACTTATTTACTGTACTATGTGTTCATTGTAGAAATAGATGACATCATGGTAATGTAGAGGAAGCAACTACATGAAGTAGTTAATTATTAATGAAGCTGTTAATTATTAATGAAGCTAATTGTAAAGAATTTGGAAAGAAAGAAATTGGAAAGAAATTGGGAAATGTTGCAGCAAGAACAGACATATTTGGTTGTAGGCCCTGTAGCTACTGCATTGGAAAATCATTTGGGCAGGATTTTGGAAGTCTATTAGTGGTAAGAATTAACAGGGACAGACTCAGAATTTCCTGCTTTTCTGGCCAGTGTTGAGGACACAGATCGGATTGGGTTAGGATTACCCAAACTCAAGATTGGTGACAATATTAAAAGGCTAATAATCAGAGGCCAAATAGGCTTGTGCATCAAGATCAATTTGATGCCAAAATGAAACTTCTACTTTCATTTCTACAGTACGTACTGGAATTATATCTTCAGCCTTAATTCTCTTCCATGAGCTGTTTTCTTTGCTCTGACTTAATACAACTCAAACCTCCTGCTCAATAATGTTAGGTTTTGTTGTAGACTAGAACAAACCCCTCAAAACATATCAAGGAGATAGCCTAGACCCTACTTTTTTCTTATTTAAAGACAAGTGTAAGACGCTGCATTCCAGATGTGATTTGATTGGTCAGACTGCTAGGCTTTTGCAAAACACACTCGATTCTTACGCTACAGTTAAAATAAAAGCAACAAAGAAGAATTGGCATAACAGTAACTCTATCGAAATACTTAAAATAATATATTATTTAACTACTATTCATCAGCTGTTTCACTACAGCAGCATCTTATAAACACATCCTTGAAAAAGGCAAATTCAGCAAAACAGTAGTATTCTCATTTGTGATCTTCTCATACTAACCTAGCAGAACAAAATACCAAAAGAAACAGTCTAGCAACAAAGAGAGCTCAAGCTTTTTGTAGCAGCAGTGAGAGAGTTATAATCGAACAGCTTCCTCCAAAAACTCAGCTTCAACCACTGAAAACAAAAACTAAAAGTCTGGGTCTGTATGAGTGAGACTTTGCTCACAGGTGCTTCTTTTGTCTACTTTTTAAAACACCCATAGTTAATTACTCTGCTTTTCATGCAGCAGACACCTCAGTACCAGGCTTACAACACTTGTTTTCAGGAGAAACAGGACAGAACAAATCTGTCTTAAAGGTATATTTCATCACAATTTGGAAATAAAATCTATCATATGCGCCTTTGAAAATGTCCATGCTCATGAAGTAGCTTTCAATATATCATGACCTTGACCTAATGCTCGACAACTTGCCTGCAGTGGCCCCTCAAATCTGGTGGATCTCACCTTCCAACTCAGGAAAAAAGGACTGATTTGCAAGTGACAACAATCTCTTTCTGCTTTTTCTGTGGCCACAGACCCTTCCACATTAGTTTATCACCTTTGCTCAAAATCTTGGCCTGGATTTTATTGTCACTTTGGCCTCCTTCTGAAGTTTTTCTAATTTGCACCATACCCACAATAGCAACAGAGTTTCTTTAACTCAAAAATGTAATTTGTTACACTATTACTTGACAGCTATTTCAGTTGATGGAATGCAACTCTCAATGTAAACTCATTCTTATCAGGCCCAATCAAAGACCAGAATCTCACTTTTTTTCAGTTTATTACGCCATACTACTGGATTCTGTCAGTGAAACTGATTTGACACACCACAACAAACGCATCTAGCCCATTATGGTAATGAAGACATTAACTTTGTCCTCATCAGCCTTTTATTTGATTCCATCCAAATATTAATCCTTTGTCCATAATTACATCTTCGTTACAGTCAAAAATCTCTGTCGATTCTTAATATGCTTTTTGTACTATTTCTGTTTAATTATAGAATTTACAATCTAATTTCATACCTACTTACAGTTCATAAAAGAGTGGTGCACACACGCAGTTATATTCACATCCTATCTTGTATACTGATTCACTGAACTGTTCACAAATGTCACATGTGCCAAACAAGGCAATTTTTTTTAAAAAACACTCAAAAAATTGTAACATTTGGCTTTGTGCTACACTTTTTGGAACTCCTAATATTTTCTGGTTGTTGGTGGATTCAAGTGAATTGTAATAAAAAGAATTCCACCTTTCCTTATCTCCATTTTTCAGTGGGGGTGTGAACTGGAAGTAACTCACCACAGAAATCTATTTAATTGGCCATGTTGTTCATCATTTACGTACTCCTCCCTAATGGAGAGGGCAGTATCACAATATAATCAGCACTTTCAATATACGACATGGATCATATCAGTACTATTCAGGATCAGAACCCAGGATCTATTCTGGTAATTGGAGTCCTGACCGAAACTGCGAGGACAGCCTTGTAAAGTTATTTGAAGAATGTGAAGGATTAGGCCTCGTATGTGCTGGGGGCTCCACTGGAGAACTTCTGTTTCAAGTTATTGAAGAAATGTCACCTTCATGGTATTAGCCACATACAAATGACAATGTTTAGAAAGAGTGGAACCACCCATCCTAATTTTCACGCTCTCTGCTTTCTTATTCTTCAGATATGCACCACTGTTTAAAAAATGGGAGTTTTCTAGAACCTATTCAAAGCCTAAACAAAAAAGCAGAATTAGCATAACAGTAACTCTATTGAAATACTTAACAAAATAATATATTATTTAACTACTACTCATCATCTGGTTCAATACAGCAGCATCCCATAAACATACCCTTGGCAAATTCAGCAAAACAGTGTCATTCTCATTTGTGACTTTCTCATACTAATCCAGCAAACAAAATACTGAAAGAAACAGTCTAGTTACAGTCTTGTTTAAAACAATGCTGTTTAACTCAGGTTACAAGTGCAGGCTGAGATGGCACTCACTGGAAGTACTAGAAAAATGAATTATTTTATATGCAGAAAGCTTTTCCCCACATTAGCCTTGGAAAACATCCTTCTTAAATACAATTACTTAGCTAGCATCTGAGGGCTTCCCAGTAGGAATCCTACTTAACATGATCTATGTGCTGGAGGAAGAGGAGCAGCAGGATGCTGTAAGGCAAGCCAGATTAATTAGTCAGCTCCAGCAGAGGAGCAGACCAGCTCATTAAACCCACACAGCATGACATATAGACACAGGTGCAGTTTCTGAGACTTTTCCCAAGAGTACAGTCTCACAAGGCTGTATGTCATTTGTGAAGTTTTATAAAGGCTTTGTTCATTGCTGTTGTCAGGCCTGCAATTGTGAGCCACCTTGTGTCCAAATCTGACTATGGAGAAAGTAAACACAGCTCTCCTATCACATCAGTAACTGATTCTGGTAAGCCACAGGAAACTTTTGGCACATCAACCAGTTTTCAATGCACTCATCTATAAGCTAAGTCATTAATGTCCTCTTGTCCTCTTTGTCAGGATAATTCTACAGATTTCATAAGAGTTCCCTCACAGTTAACTGACAGGCAGATACATTGCAAAGTATGTGTAAAGTATATTTTGTGTGTGAAAACATCTTGTCATCATTCCGCTTATAACAACGTGAGGTGCCAAAAATTGATGGTTGGAAATGCTGTTTATTGTTAATGTTTAAAACCTCCGCGCTGTTATGATAAATAAAATTTATACTTTTCTGTGTTCTAAACATGTCTAGATGGTTCCAAAATGTCTGCCAAATTTTCCTTCTAATGGTTAATGTGAGCATCTCACCACTATCTCTCTCATCCCCTCCACTATCTCTAAATTGTCAGGTTAGTTAACTCACATCCAGTTAGGGCGGCATAGTAGCTCAGTCGTAAGTACTGTGGCTTCACAGCACCAGGGACCTGGGTTTGATTCCACCCTCGGGTGACTGTCAGTGTGGATCCTCTGGTTTCTTCCCACAGTTCAAAGACATTCAGGTTAGGTGGATTGGCCATCCTAAATTGCCCATGGAGTCCAGGGATATGCAGGTTAGGTGGATTAGCCATGAGAAATGCATGGTGACAGGATAGGGGGATAGGTGTGGGCTGGAATACTCTTCAGAGGGTTGGTGTGGACTTGTTGGACCAAATGGCCTTCTTCCACTATGAGTACTGATTGAGCAAGCCTTTAAATCAAATGTTGGGAAGCCATTGTCCTTCATCCCTCCACAATCTCCATTACCCAGCCACTGATACTATGTCTCTTTCTGGCCACTGTTCAAGACTGCACCAGGCTCTTCACAAATTTATTTGCCTTATTTAATCCCAAAATGAGCAAATGTCCGTATCATCAAAACAAAACTGCATAACCCTCTTACTGCCACAGCTCCCAACTCTGCTGTTACCTCAGCCACTTTGCAGCTGAAACCCCCATCCTTAGCTGTTTACTTCCAGACCTGACTATTTCAAACTATCCCTGGCTGATCTTCCTTGTTTTTCTCTCTATAAACTTGTGGTCATCTATAACTCTGCAGCCCATCCCCAAACTGACATCAAATTATGTACACTGCCCACACAAACACCAACTCCAACATGTGCTCACTGTCCTGCACTGACTCTCAGTTAAGCAACGTGTAAGATTTACGCTTCTCATTTTTGTTTTCAAATCCCACCATGAACCTATTCCAGCTCCAGCTTCACAAACCTTTGAGATATCAATGCTTCTTTAATTCTGGTCTCAGCACGCCGATTTTAACCATGACACAATTTCTGGCCTCAGTACAACTATTTTCTCCCTATACCTCTCCTTTTCTCTACTTCTCTTTCCTCCTTTAAGCCTCTCAAACAAAGCTTTGTGGTTATTTGGTTCATTGGTTCATTATCTCCTTTTCAAGCTCAGTCAGATATTTGATCCCTCCGCTGCCAACTGTTATAGTTGCAGCACGGTGGCTCAGTGGTTAGCACTGCTATCTCACAGCGCCAGGGACCCAGGTTTGATTCCACCCTCGCGTGACGGTCTGTGTCGTGTTTGCACATTCTCCCTGCGTCTGCCTGGGTTTCCTCTGGATGCTCCGCTTTCCTCCCACAGTCCAAAGATGTGCAGGCTAGGTGGATTAGCCATGCTAAATTGCACATAGTGTCCAGGGATGTGTAGATTAGGTGGGTTGTAGGGTGTTGGGTCTGGGTGAGATGCTCTGAGAGTCGGTGTGGACTTGTTGGGCCAAAGGGCCTGTTTCCACACTGTAGGGATTCTATGATGAATGCAACTTGGGAAATTTTATCAGGTTAAAATCATGATATAAATACAAGTTTTTGTTGTAGACCATATGGATAATTCTACATAAATTATTATCCAAATAAATGTGCCACTTTTGATTGAGAAAGGTGAATGCTTTTTGATCACTTATAATTAGCAGCAAGACATTTCATGGAGTCAGCCAATTGTAAACAAAAATAAAGCATTACTTACCAATTTTTTTTAAAAAATTGCTGTGTTTTCTCTGCAATTTGTTTTAGATACAATGAAAAACATTTATATGATTTGCAAAATTGCATTACATTTTAGTCTTCTATGAACAGCTGTCTTCTGAAAGGAAATAATTAATTTTATTCATTGGCACATTTTCCATTTTGTCCCATAACCTTCCTGAACCCTGTACCACATCACTGAATTTTTCACAAGCTTGACACCTTTCTTACGAAGGTATGATTTTATGATTTAAACACTTTCAATTGCTTGGAACAGTTGTAAATTGGATTGAGCCCAGGCAAACTGCTTAGGCTATTTTCCAAGATGGAGTTAAGAAAGGAAACAAATTACTCTCAGGGGGGTTGCTAAAAGAGAGAATTCTCTCTTGTTTTTAGAGCTGATGCTATACTATGGACTGGATTTTACTGTTTTCCGGCTAGGTTCGTGTTGCATCGGGTTTTTTTGGCAGGATTTATGCAGCAAGGGCGAGCAAATTTTCTCAATGTATCTTACCAAACTCACATCATTAACTACCTACTCCAGCACTATGGCATCAATCTCAACTGTAAGGGGAGGTAATGGCCTAATGGTATCATTGTTAGACTATTAATCCAGAAACCCAGTGAAATAACTGCAATCACCAAATCACCAAATCACCATTAATTATAAGTGCACAATACACTGGCTGTGGCCAGCCAGCTTGAAGTCAGTCCTCAACTGAGGAGTTGCTAATCTCCTGGTTATATTGATCACTCAAGGCTTTCCTGATTGACCCATGTTAACAACCCCAAACAAGAACATCAGTTAACAAGGTACACATGGGTCCAATCACTACACCCAGGTAATGTTCGATGATCCTGGGTTCTAATCCCACCATTTTCTTGAGATTTTGGCTCATTTTCAACATATCATGCATTTAAAATTCTGTAAAATCTTAACCAATGCCTGTGTTTCTAGCGACTGGACTTGATGTGCTTCATCTGTTACAGCAGCAATAGTAGTTTCCAGCTCGTGTTTGATCTTCACCAGCCCAGATTCCTTGTAAGTCACATCCTGTTTGGCAACTTCCTTCGGTTTCTTCATTTGAATCAGTTTCTCTGTTAATGATTTCTTCTCACTGGAATGAGTATCTGTTGCAAATTATATTTTTAGTCTTTTGGTTCTTCAATAAACAGCTAACATTGATTAATAAAGCTTTTTGGGGATGGAAGTTAGGAAGAATTGGACATCAAATAAGTTCTAATACTAAGGTTGTTGACTTGCTTGCTGAGCTGGCTTGTTTTCATTTAGATGTTTCGTCACCATGCTAGGTAACATCATCAGTGGACCCTCCAATGAAGCGATGTTATTCTACTACTCTGCTTGGAATTTATACTGTCCAGTCCATTATGGTGAGTAGTGTCATTTCCAGTTTTGATCTGTATGGGTTTATATATGGGGTCCAATTCTATACGTTTGTTTATTGAAATATGTGTGGAGAACCATGCCTCTAGAAATTCCCGTGCGTGTCTATGTTTGGCTTGGGCTACTGTGGTTACTTTGTCCCAGCATGGTGACGAAACGTCTGAACAAAAACAAGCCAGCTTGGCGAGCAAGTCAAGAACCTCAACCACAATCCAAGCTACAGATCTTTGTCAATACTATAAGTTCTAATATTTTGATCATTTATGTTTGTGAATAATCAAACTATATTGTGTTGATTCACATATTTAAGTTAAGAACATAAAAATGTAAACACATACTGCAGAAAGACGCAACCTGTAGTGTTTCTTTTCTACAGCTTGAGAGGCCAAACAAAACTTATAGTTTGAAAGGTAACTCAATTATTGAAGGAGGAGAGTACTTTTTGGAGAAAAAGTTCATTTTCATCACTCACAGAACATTTTAATGTTAAGCTGAGGTTTGCTACCCATTGTAATGAAGCTTACACTATTTATATCTTTTATCACAGTGTAATTATGGGAATTGGTTTACTCTAGTATAATGATTAGTTGTGTAGTATATAGTACACTTTTTAGAAGGATTTTAAAATCAGCTTGCCAGAAGAATAAACTACTTCAAACAAACAGTCTACTTCTCAAATAGGAATCTCATGATAAAGGTTTAAACAGGTGTTTCACTGTTTCTATTAATTCAATTGAAATAAAGCAAATTAAAAGCCAAAATAGTGCTAGTGGACAAAAATTTGAAGCATCAGTTCCAAACATTGCTACATGCCGCAAGTCAAGCATTAACTTTCATTCCATTTTTTTTTAAAACATCCTGGTAAACATTTTGAAGCAAAAGCTCCACTTATTAGTTTTCAATGATAGTCTTCCAGAACTACTCAGTTCTGCAGTTCAATCTACTGTTTCTGTGTTCTATGTATAACTTCATTATTTTAAAAAGAGTGGACTGAAAGGGAGGTGAAAGAAAAAGCTTTAAAATCTCAAGGTTATCTGGCCACAGAATATTCCAGCTGCTAACACAACTAGTACTAGTGCTACATACCTAATATCTAGCTGAACAACAGAAACCCAGATTACTTTATTGGAACTTGAAATAACTGCATAGAGGCCAGTGCCCTGTCATCAAGTCACCTTTTATTTACTCGGGCACAGTAACACTGGCTGTGGCCAGCCAGGTCAGATTCAGTCCTCAACTAAGGAGATTCTAATCTCCTGGTTATATTGGTCAGTCAAGGCCTTCCTGATTGGCCCAGGTTAATAACCCCAATCAAGAATGTCAGTTAATGAGGTCCACATGGTTCCAATCACTACACCCAGGTAATGTTCTAGGACAACAAGGTGCAGGGCTGGATGAACACAGCAGGCCAAGCAGCATCATAGGAGCAGAAGCCTCTCTGCTCCTATGA
>NC_063332.1:41470045-41483185 GCF_021869965.1 Rhincodon typus | reverse complement strand
CTCCAGCATCTGCAGTTCCTACTATCTCTAATGTTCTAGGATCCTGGGTTCAAATCCCACCATGGCAAGTGGTGGAATTTGAATCCAAACAAAAATCTGGAACTAATGATGATCATGAAACCAGTGTAAATTGTCAGAAAAACTCATCTCGTTCACTAATGTCCTTTTTAGGGAAGGAAACTTTCATCCTTACCTGGTCTGGCCTTCTTGTGACTCCAGACTCATAGCAATGTAATTGACTCTCAACTGCCCTCTGGGCAATCAGGGATGGGCAATAAATGCTGGCCCTGCCAGTGATGTCCATATTTTGTGAATGCCCCAAGTTAATGGACATCCTTCTCAGAGGACATCTCAGAATTGACTGGCATCCCTAGTGCCAAATGTAAAAAGATGCTAGGGGTTGCTCCTGATGTCGAGATAGGCCTTTGCCAGACTTTACACATGGTTCTGCCACAATTCTTGCCATAGACCAGGTCATTCTGACCCCTGTGAGTTTCAGTTCTTTACAAAGTAGTTGAAGATAGGGCAAAGCTAAGAATAGTCTCCGGGCTTAGATTTCCAAGTAACCCTACTTATTTCTCATTAATAATAAATACTGTTGTACATTGTAACCCTAGATGTACTAGGCTCTGACATTAGATAATGACAAATCCAACACTTTCAATAATAAATAAAAAACAGAGAGTGTTGGAGAAACTCAGCAGGTCTGGCAGCATCTGTGGAGACAACAACAGAGTTAATGTTTTGAATCCTGTGCTGTACAGTTCTATGTTCTATGTTCTAATGTGACATCTTCAAAACTGAAAAGAGCTGGAAAATGTTGGTTTCTAATGCTGTTGACAGAGGAGGATTAGAAGTGAGCGGAACACACAGTGAAGGTGCCCAGAGCACAAGGCAAAGTGGGTTAATGTTGGTAAAGGAGATGGAGAGATGTAAAATAGGTGTGAAAAGGAAAAAATGGGTCCTGTCTGCTAGCAGCAAACCCAAGAAAATACAAATATGTTTTGTTGTAGTCAAAATGGACAACAGAGATGAGGTACTGAAGTTGTTGAATTTAATATTAAGTTCTACAGGATGTAATTGGCCTAAGTGAAAGATGAGTTGTTGTTCCTCCAGCTTGCTTTGAACATCATTAGAATACTGCAGCAGGCCTGAGATGAAAATGTTTGCATAGGAGCAAAAGTGGTTTATTGGAGTTATTGAAATGGCAAGCAACTGAAAGTCATTCTTATGGACAGAGCAGAGGTGTTCCACAGAGCAGTCATCCCAGTCTGCATTTGGTTTCACTCACGTAATGGAGACAGTATTGTGAGCAGTAGTGAAAGGTTAAATCACGATAATCCCTTTGGATCATAGGGATGTTCTTTTATTAAAGAAAGATGACTGGTGGTGGTTTAACCTGAGGATTCCCACACCTTAAGCAAGGAGAGAGGTTGAAAAGGAGGTTATGGTAACCTCAGCTGGGGCATCATTCTGTACCATAAACTGAGCTGCACTAGATTAGATTGAAAGAAGTACATGTAAAATGTTGCTCCATGTAGAAGTAATGTTTGGGGCTTTGGACAGTGAGGATGGAGGAGGTTTAAAGGCAAGAGCTACATCTTCTCTGATTTCATGGGAAGAAACCATGGGTGGAAGCGGGGGGAGGTGAGAAAGTATTGAGTCTTTCTTTTTTATGTGTTTATGTCTATGTACTCTCTTTATTTCTTCCAAAGGGTCTCACTCTCGTGCGTCTCCCACACTGATCCTTCTCATTTGTTCTCTCTGTCCACACTGTGCTATTTAGACTCAGCGATGTGCAGCTCTGCGGTAGCATCATAAGGTTGTTCCAAGGTCTCAATGCCCTTATACAACACCACTCCCCAAGTTATTTATTTCACCTGTGATAAACATCAATGAACAGTTTTACATAGAATACTCACCTAGATCGCTTCTTCCTAAAACATTAACTGGACACTTTTCTGTTAGCTCTCCCACCCATCCCCAGGTCTTTGACTTTGTAAATGTGCATCAGAAGTTTGCTCAGGAAAATCTATGAACAGGCATAGAAACATTTGGGGTAATACTCGTGAGCTTTCTCTTTTTTCCTCTGCTGATTTCCATCCTTGAGTAGACATGACAATAAAATCTAAATCTCAATCTAAATCCATCTGATCAGAGATTAAATCAAGCTTGCTGAACAATTTGCAGTGATGTAACTGCAGGAGCGCATGACAATTAGAAGGAGGTTATACTTTTCTTCTCCACTGTTAGCATCAGATACGAGAAGAAAGGAAGTAGTCCCTCCATGCATTGTTATTCTGCATTTGAAAAAGCTTGTTCTCTTGCGGTATTGACATGTTCTTCAAGGTCTTGTTCCAAGGCATGTTGGATTAGAAAAGATTTGATTTGTTGCTTGGTATGTTCTTCAAACTAGAGCACATAAATTGAGAAGTAATCTCTTTCACTTCAATAATGAAATTGCTAGTGTAAAGCTGGACAGTATTTTCTTTTGCAACTACACCTGAGACAAGAGAATATAATATTTGATTGTCGAGGACTTTGCAACCAAGTTGTCACATGCAGAATATCAGTCAAATGAAAGGTCTGTCTCCTTTGGTAAGATGATTTAGAATCATACAGTCATAGAAATCTGCAACATCAAAAATGTCCATTTGGTTCATTGCATCCAAACAGGCACCTACCTATTCTAATCCCATTCTCCGGCACTTGGCTCGTAGCCTTGTATATCTTGGAACCTCAAGTGGACATCTAAATACTTCTCAAATGTTTCTGTCTTTACCACCCAATACAGACAGTGAGTTCCAGATTCCAACCACCCTCTGGGTGAAAAAGTCTTTCCTCACCTGGCCTCTAAATGTTCTGCCCTTTATCTTAAATCTATGCTCCTTAGTCGTTGACCTCTCCACCGAGGAAAATGTTTCTTCCTGTCCAAACTCTTTATGCCCCTCATAAATTTGTATATCAACAAAATGTCCCCTTGCAATCTCCTCCACTCTAAGGAAAACACCACAAGTCTGTCCCAATCTCTCTTCATAACTTTCCAGCTCAGGCAACATCCTGGAAAATTTCCTCTGCATCCTCTCCAGTTCTATCACAGCTTCCTATATTTATATTGTGCTCCACGTAGTCAACATTTTGCTTTTTTTTTGTTGATTAAAGTTGTTTTTGAATTATTGTGACTATAAAGATTGTTGTTTTGGTACTAACACTTAAAGTTGTTAGAGTTCTTGCTCTTTTAATTGTTGTTTAGAATATAAAGTTCAGTTTTCTTTTAGTAATATGACATCTGCATAAAGAAGTATAAAACTTTCCTTAGCCTATTCTTCTTAACATATTGTTCGCAGTAAATTTCTGAACAATTTACTTAACTCACTGCTAAAGTCTTAACTTGTGCTCATTATCCTGGCCTTCCAGGTGAAAACTAAACTTTTATGTCCCTTCACTCATGGAATTGGATCTGCTGTGGTGGTCTGATGATCTTTTCACATGTACTCAATTTGAATTTCTTCACTTGGCTGCTAGTCAGCTTCTACTACTTACACTGTTATTTTAAATGGTCGTTTTCCCTATTGTTGACTGTAAAAAGCTTTTGTGAGACTTTGAATTTCTCTGGTGGTTTCATTGGAGGAATTTTTTTCTTGGTATGTTTCCTCCCCAATTGCTACTCAGCTCTGTGGCCTTTTCTTTTCTGGCCACTGACTGTTCATAAAGCTGTACTCAAAAATTTTTGAAGAAGTAATATTTGATATTTTCTCCAAATATCTTTGTGTCTTCACAGCTGTGACAATTTTCTAAGCAACGCATCCCATAGCTGCAGCCATGATATGATTTGATGCTATACTACAAGTTTGGGTTCCATACAGACTGCTGAAAGAAAAGATAATGTAAAGAATGATCTTAAGGCTAAAGCTTCCAAGTAGCACTATTTATTACATATTAATACTAAATACTGCTAAATGTTCACCAGTGACAACAAAGTTTCATGAAGGGCAAATTGTGCTTGACAATCTTGCTGGATTTCTTTGACGATGTAAACAGCCACATGGATAATGGGGATTCGGTTGATGTGGTGTACCTAGACTTTCAGAAGGCATTTGACAAGGAGCCACATAAAAGTCTGATCCAGAAGGTTAAATCTCAGTGGGTTAAGGGTAGAGTATTGGCTTGAATAGAGGATTGGCTGACTGACAGAAAGAAGAGGGTTGGGATGAATGAGTCCTACCCTAAACGATGTATTGTGGGGTGTTGCAGGATGCAGTTCTCGTACCTTAACTATTTACAATGTATATAGATGATCTTCAAGCAGGGACAGAGTGCAACAGCAAAAGTCATGGTAGATACTAAAATAGGTGGGAAAGCAGGTAGTGATGAGGCGATAAAGAGTTTACAGATGAATATTGATAGGCTAGGAGAATGGGCCTGAATCTGGCAGATGGAGTTTAATGTGGATAAGTGCAAAGTTGTCCATTTTGGCAAGATAAATAAAAAGGCAAATTATTATTTAAATGTGAAACAGATTCAAAGTGCATCAGCACAGAGGGATCTGAGTGTCCTTGTGCATGAATCGCAGAAGTTGGGTATACAGGTGCAGCATATAATAAGAAAGGCAAATGGAATCCTGGCATTTATTGCAAAAGGATCAGACTTTAAAAGAAAAGAAGTGTTGTTATAATTAAAACAACGTGTTGTTATGCGTTTTGGTGAGACCATACCTGGAGTATTGTGTCCAGTTTTGGGATCCTTACTTGAGGAAAGACATGGTGGCACTGGAGGCAGTTGAGAGGAGGTTCACCAGGTTGATTCCAGGGATGAAAGGGCTGTTGTACAAGGAGCGGTTGAATAGTTTGGGCTTGTACTCACTGGGAGCTCAGAAGAATGAGGGGGAATCTGATTGAGGTGTATAAAATGTTAAAGGGAATCGATAAGGTCGACATTGAACAGATGTTCTACATGTGGGACAGTCTCGAACAAGAGGGCATAGATATAGAGTGAAAGGAGGTAGGTTCAAAACTGAGATGAGGAGAAACTACTTCTCTCAGAAGGTTGTGAATCTGTGCAACTCACTGCATCAGACTGCAATGGAGGCAGAATCAATCAACAGATTCAAAAAAGAAATAGGTATGTTTCTGATGAAAAACAGGATAAAGGGCTATGGGAAGCAGGCAGTAGTGTGGAGTTGAGACCAGAATAAGATCAACCATGATCATGTTAAAGGGCAGAGCAGGCTTGAAGGACTGAATTGCCTTCTCCCACTTCTAAGCTCCGATATACTGAGCTCTAACTTTATCGTTGGATTAGGCAATGAATAATCTATCTTCTTTATGTATTCAAATCCATGTTCTCTCCGTATTTCTTCCAGAGAGTCTCACGCTAATGTGTCTTCCAGAGCAAGTTTTTTAACTTCATGTGATATCTCAATACCCTTACACAACAATTTCTTATGATTCAGGCATTAACTGAAAGCTATCATGGTCTCAGGAAGATGCTAACAAATGCGAAGTACTAAACACTGACAAAGTGGCTGTCACAGTCAGACCCACCCAAAGAACACACTAGAATCTGTATTTCAAGGGAAGCTCTGAGGGCATCGTGGCAGATACTCAGGGAGAAGATGCCATCTTTGTTTTCTTTTTCTAGAGATTCCAATTCCCACTGAACCATCTACAGACAAAAATCATCAAGGAGCCAAGAATCTTCAATAACTGCAACACTTGGCATCCAAAGACCAACTAAAATCAACATTTTCCCCAAGGTAAATCTCTATTCCTTAAAGACAACTGAAGGACTTTATTGGATTGAGGTGAATGATTTATTGTCACTTGCAGTTTACAGTGACTAATACAGTAAAATATAGTAAAAAGCTTCAACTGCAATCCAGCACCGTTTTGAATAGTTTAAGAATAAAAAGAGTAAAAAGTTGTAACTGATTGAGAGTCTGTCTTTGTTCCACTTCCACCATGAGTCCTGGGCCGGCTCGCCAGTGACACGTGTCAGCGTAGGAGTCACCACTCTTCAAGCACCATCTCTTTGCCGCTGGGCAAATATCCTTTAATCTTCCTTAAGATTGATATGAATTTTAAAATTAATTTCCTTGGGTTTGGCAGTAAATAAATTTACTCTGACTCTGAAAAACTGACTGCCTCCTTATTGTTCACAACAAAAATATTTTTTAATTGGAGAGTGGTATAGCTTCATACAAAATGGAGGGGAACATGTTCACTCCTTCCCACCTGTATATAACAAATACGGCATAATTTGTAGCTTTCAACATATTTACGGAATGTCTTTAATAAATATTAGTCCATGCATTTTAATTAAATGATGAATTCAATTTCATCACAGGAAGTATGCAGAGAATATTTGCATATATTTCTGGCTTTCTGTGCAGTAAGAATGCTAGTCATTTGTTCTTTTGCAGTAGCATCATCAGCCATCAGCAGGATACAACACATTACCAGACAGCATTGCCTTCAGAGTCACTACTTGCACAGAAATACATCACTGTCCATATTTGCAGCCAGCAGGAAGATTGGATAGACTAGGATTGTTTTCCTTAAAACAGAGGAGGCTAAGGAGTGACTTTATTGAAGTGTACAAAACAATGAGGAGCTTGGCTAGAATGAACATGGAAGATTTGTTTTGTCAGGTAGGGAGATCAGTTACCAGGGGGCATAGTTTTGAAGTGTTTGTTAGATGGATTAGGGCAGACATGAGGAAACACATTCCAAAAGGTAGTGAGCATCTAGAATTCCCTATCCAGTTTGGTAGTTGAGGCAAAAACCATCAAGTCATTTAAAAAGACCATGAATCTGGACCTGTACCCAGCAAATTTATGAACCAGATGCTGGTAAGTGGATTTAGAATGGGTGAGTAGTTTATTCGGCTAACACAGACATGGTGAGCTGAATGACCTTTTTCTATGCTGGAACTCTCCTATGATTCTATTTAAATAATGCTGAGCTATTCTATTCTTCTTGCTAATAGGGTAACCTCACATCTAGAACATAGAACAGTACAGTGCAGGAACTTGCCCTGTGGTCCACTATATTGTGCCGAACATGACACCAAATTAAACTAATCCCTTCAGCCTGCCCTATGTCTATATCTCTCCATTCCATGCATATTCATGTGCTTATGTAAAGGTCCCCTAAACGCCCCTATTATATCTGCTTCCATCAATATCCCTGGCATATTCCAGACTCCTACCACTCCCTGTGTACCAAACTTGCCCCCTCGCATCTCCTTTGAACTTTCCCCCTCTCACCTTAAATGCATGGCCCCTAGTACTAAATATTTCAACTCTGGAAGAAAGATTCTGACCATCAACCCTGTCTACACATATCATAATTTTATACACTTCTATCAAGTCTCCCCTCAGCCTCTACCATTCCAGAGAAAATAACCCAAGTTTTTCTAGCATAAGAGATAACAAGGTGTAGAGCTGGATGAACACAGCAGGCCAAGCAGCATCAGAGGAGCAGGAAGGCTGACGTTTCAGGCCTAGGCCCTTCTTCAGAAGCATCCTAGTAAACCTCTTCTGCACCCTCTCCAAAGCCTCCTCTTCTTTCTTGTAATGTGGCAACTAGAATTGAATGCAATACTTTAAATGTGGCCTAACCAAAGTCTTATAAAGCTACAGTAAGACATACTGACTCTTGTACTCAATTCGCCAACCAATTAAGGCAAGCATGCCGTATGCCTCCTTTATCACCCTATCTACATCTGCTAAACATTTACCTATTATGTGCCTTTGCAGACACTTTGTAGTCTCCTCACAACTTGTTCTGTAACTACCTATACATCATCAGCAAGTGTGGCTACAATACAGTTAATACCTTCATCTGTGTCTGTGTGGGTTTCCTCCAGGTGTTCTGTTTTCCTCCCATAGTCTAAAGATGTGCGGTCAGGTGAATTAGCCATGGAAAAGTATCCAGGGATGTGCAGGCGAGGTGAATTAGCCATGGGAAAAGCAGGATTATAGGGATGGGTCTGGATGAGATACTCTTCAGAGGGGCAGTATGGACTCAATGGGTTGAATGGCCTGGTTCCACACTGTCGGGATTCCATGTGTTGATAAGTTCAGGAGTGTATTGCACAACAATTTATGAAAAACTACTCAACATTATACTTGGGAAAAATCTGATTCATCTACTAGGCTCTGCTCGAGCAAATTAACTTCCATTAATGCTGTCCATGTAAAAGAAGCTTAAGTCATAATTTTCTGAATTTATGCTTCTGGCAACCAACAGCACATACATTGAAAACTTGAGTAAACATTGCTTAAGATTTTCACATTATTATTTTAATTAATTGGAGTGCCAGAGGGAGTAAAAGCTAGAGGTTAAGTTAGAAACAAAATGTCAGAATATTTTGCCTAATGGTTGATTTTTCTAAGAGTAAGGATTCTTCATGCTATTGTGAATGTTATTCAGTGTTAATGTTATCGGAATGAAAATGGTTGTTCTTGGAAATTCCTTGTCTCGGCTGGAATGTGTTGTTTGCTCATCTAATCCAAATAAAGTGGTCAATTAAAATGCAATGATGTGCATCATTGAACCATCCAGTTCTCATACGATAATTTGCAGAAAGTTATCCTTCATCTCATTAGTCAACATTTTGTAGTAAAGGTTTTCTAGTCAGAGGAAAAGAACTCCTTGACATCTAACCCAACCCTTGAATGGCTGGACACATCAATCTTGTCTCTGCAAATCAGTCACATTGAAATAATCTGTCAATAAAAGTAGAAAGCCATTCCTGCTCAAAAGCTGTGTAAAAAAAAAAAAAACAAAACTCAACCCTCAAACAATGTTCTCTTAGGGAGGGGACTTGTAAAACAAAGACTTACAGAATTGAAATCAGAAATTCATCTATTGTCCTTTGGTTGGTGGACAAGCTGAAGGAAGCCTTTAGTGGGAGGTTCTCCAATTGGAATCAGAGTCCCAGAAGGAGGCAGCCAATCCTCCCTTTCACTAGCTAGCAGCCTACAAGGTCAAATATGGCTGCCTAAGCTGGGCACAGACCACTCCTACCTCTCCTGCATGAGCTGCAGCAAATTTGATGACCTTAAATGAGTGTTAATTGTCCAGTTAAGGGCCTCAATTGGGACATGGCCAAGTGGTGCATCCAACTCCTCCATTGCAGCTTGTCAAATAGTGGTGGGGATATGTCAGCCGATACATAACACCTTAATTTTGCAGTTCCATTTTCCAGTTGTCTGAACCAGTGACCTGTAAAATCCAGCCCACAGGACCACTAACAGTAACTTCTGGATTCCTCCATGTTTGAATATGCATGTGCAGACTTCACAATTTCCCATGCTTCACCGGAGGGTTTTGGATATATAATGATGGTGAAGACTGGCAGTTTCACCATCATTACTATCAGAAATCCCACAGGGACAAAATTGGCGTAAGTAAGTTGTCAGATTCTGCTGCTCAAGAACCAGAAGTGCCCAATTATTGACAAATGGAAAGAAATAGCAGGTTTTAATCTTGGAATTGAAATGCTGGTTTCTCCAGGAAGTGTATTTTGGTACAAAATTCATCCAATAGTAAGAACATTATTTAGCATGAAGTTGCCCATGAAAGTTATCACAGAGATAATACAGAGGTGCAAAAACAAAAAGGAACCATGTGGAAGCTTGATGAAGATTTTGTGGTTGGGAGTTTCTTGCAAAGGGCCAAGGCACAATGTAGGGACCTCATCTGGATCCTGAGCCTACATGGGCAACAGGAGCCTACATGGGCAACAGGAGCCCAGTGGCAACCTTCCTGGAGATAGCCTCTCAATAGGCTGTTACCAGGCCTGCCATTTATTTAAGGATGATGGAGGCTGCTTGTCCACACCACTAGCATAGAGAGCGGCTGGCTCTTCAACCTTAGCAGAACTACTAGAACAAGAAGGACCCTCCATTTTCAAGAACATTTGCAGGAAAGGAAGTCAGAGTAATTCTCTGCCACAGCCAAGAAGTCAGACCCTGGTGTTCAGAGGGTAACCAACGACAATGGGCTTTCATGGGTCCATCTGTTCTGCTGTATCTTTCTCTCTCACACACACACACAATCACTCACACACAATCACTCACACACAATTTCACACCCTCCTTGGTCCTGGGGAAGTCACACAGAGGCGATCTCCATGAAGCTGGTATTCTCCTCGCACAGAGGTAATCCACTCCAATGCCAGCACATCACCAGCAGCCAGGAAGATAGCATTCAACTGGACCTACAAGAGATTAAATGGGTCATTTGCCTACAGTCTGTGGACAGTTGAGTTGCTCCCTTACACATCGCCAGGAACCTTCCCCAGCTGAGGCATAGCAGAGAGTGTGACACGGCTCCCAAACATTTTACTAACTACTTCTCGCCTACAAATCTGCCACTTGGGAGCTGGTAAAGTTTTGCCTCTCAGAATGTCAAGGTACTGGTTAAATTCAAACTAGGGGAACGATCGTGGTATTATCAGTAGACAATAATCCAGAGACCCAGTTCTGGGGACCTAGGTTTGAATCCTCCAAAGCAGGTGGCTGAATTTAAATTCAATTAAAATCTGGAATCAAGCCTAGTAATGACCATAAAACCATTGCTGATTGTCAGAAAACCCTATCTGATTCATTGATGCTCTTTAGGGAAGGAACCTGCCATCCTTACCTGGCCTGGCCTACGTGTGACTCCGGACCCACAGCAATGTGGTTGACTCTCAACTAGGGATAGGCAAGAAATACTGGTGTAGCCAGCAGTGCCCTCATCCTGTGAACGAAAACAAAATCAGGCTGACTGCCAAGTTCAATGAAAAGTTTGCATTATATTTGAAATAACTGTAACTGGATATGTTGAAAATAGACAAATAAGCTCTGATTTCTCATTTTTAGGAAGTTTAGAACATAATTGTATATGGCCTCAAATCTGTGGTCCATTGGTAAGCAGAAAAATTGAGAAATGTAAACAAAAGAATTTTTTCTAGGACTCAAATTTTGGTGATGTTCTATAGGCCGAAATTCGTTACGATTGCTAAGTACTTCAGAATTCATGAATGCGTTAAAACAGGTAATGAACATTTGACATTTTTAAAAAATGATTCTTTGTAGATCAGATTGTTGGCAAGCTGAGAAGGAATCAAGAAAATGAATAGACTGTTTCCCTTGCTTAAAAATTGCCCTTGTATAGAAATGACAAATAACAATACAAGGGAACTGTCAAGAATAGCAAATTGATCAGTCATTGGAGTAAATGAAATGAATTGCAGACACAAATACACTTGTGTTGTCCTTAGTTTATAAGGCACAAATCAAGTTTATGGAAGGTAATGATTATTAGTATAAAATCAATGCAACAGATTTTCCTTGAAAACAAACTATTTGGTTAACAAACTCGGACGTGCAAAAATAACAAAAAGCACACTTCATTAACTTCCTTAGTAAATACAGACCTTGTGCTGGCTTACATATGTGAGGGTTTATTCGACCTATGGAAATTATTCTAAAATGGGCTATGGAAAGCTATTACGCTTATAAAAACAAAAAAAAACAGAAAAACAAAGGAGCAATAGTAGAATCTGAGCCTGCTCCACTAGTCAGATAGCAGTCAGATGCAACCTTAATTATACTTTCTTGTCTTCCTGAATAATCCTTGATTTTCTTGTCAATCAAAAACCTATCCAAATCAGCCTTGACCATAATAAATGACCAAATCTTTATTCCTTGCTAGGGAAGAGAATTCCGCCTCATCTACATTTCAAATGGGAGATCCCTTGTTTTTAAACTGTGCACCTTAGTTATAAATTTCCCCTTGCAAGGGGCATGATCCTCAGCATCCACAGAATTTTAAACTTCTCAGTTTTTAACAGAACCACTAAATACTGTTTCCTAAACTTTTCTGCAAGAAGACTGGGAATCCTCCAGGCTCTCCAGTGACAAATCTGTTTCAGGATCTCCACCAGTTACTTTGCTGTCATTTTATAGCCCAAGCACAGATGTTGGTGTGGCTTTCCAAGCAGCTGAGGGCTAAACTGCAGAGGATTATAAAGTTGAAAAGGCCCTCATTGCATATTTGTTTTATTCACTTATTTCATTCATTTCAGGAGGCGTAGAAAAGTGTTATTCCAAATACCCTGTTGTGCCACACTTTCCCAATAGTGATTGACGATCAAGCCCTGCTTTACTAAACTTGCTTGACTGCCAGCAGATAGCAAGGGTCACCCAACAATTACTTCCGATTGGTTCCTGTGCAGAATGGGACTGGAGCACACTAATGAATTTCCATTCACAAAACTGAAGTTGGGTTAATACTGCTTGCAATCATGAAGGAAATGAACTGAAGCTAATATCCTCCCATTGAAAACTCTGAATGTTAATATTTCTCTCTCCCACTTATCAAAATAGTTTACTCAATTCTGGAAAGTTCAATGAAAGTCCTGTACATAAAAAGCAGGACATATCCAACCAATTACCGCCCCATCAGTCTCCACTCGATCATCAGTAAAGTGATGGAAGGTGTCATCAACAGTGCTATCAAGCAGCACCTGCTCAGTGTCTCTGAAACGTCAGCCTTCCTGCTCCTCTGATGCTGCTTGGCCTGCTGTGTTCATCCAGCTCTACACCTTGTTATCCCTGCTCAGTGACGCCCAGTTTGGGTTCCAACAGGGCCACTCAGCTCCTGACTTCATTACAGCCTTGGCTCAAACATGGGCAAAAGGGCTGAATTCCAGCGGTGAGGTGAGAGTGGCAGCCCTTGACATCAAGGCTGCATTTGACCAAATGTGGCATCAAGGAGCCTTAGCAAAATTGGAATCAATGGGTATCGGGGGCAAACTCTCCAGTGGTTGGAGTCATACCTAACACAGGGGAAGATGGTCGTGGTTGTTGAACGTCAGTCATCTCAGCTCCAGGACATCTCTGCAGGAATTCCTCAGGGTGGTGTCCTAGGTCCGACCATCTTCAGTTGCTGAACATTGTGCAATCATCAATGACCTTCCTTCCATCATAAGGTCAGAAGTGAGGATGTTCACCGATGATTGCACAATGTTCAGCACCATTCGTGACTTCTCAGATACTGAAGCAGTGCATGTTCACGTGCAACAAGATCTGGACAATATCCAGGCTTGGGCTAACAAGTGGCAAGTGACATTCGTGCCACACAA
>NC_063332.1:41452403-41465045 GCF_021869965.1 Rhincodon typus | reverse complement strand
TTGTGTGGCACGAATGTCACTTGCCACTTGTTAGCCCAAGCCTGGATGTTGTCCAGATCTTGTTGCTCAGTAGCAGCAGCATGTACTATCTACAAGATGCACTGCAGAATTTCACCAAAGATCCTCAGACAGCACCTTCTAAACCTACGGCCACTTCCATCTAGAAGGACAAAGGCAGCAATTCTCTGGGAACACCACCACATTCAAGTTCCCCTCCAAACCACTCACCGTCCTGGCTCAGAAATATATGGCCGTTCCTTCACTGTCATAGGTCAAAATCCTGGAATTCCTCCCTAATTGCACTGTTGGTCAACCCACAGCAGGTGGACTTCAGTGATTCAAGAAGGCAGCTCACCACCATCTTCTCAAGGGAAGCCAGGGATGGGCAATAAATGCTGGCCAGCCAGCGATGCCCAAATCCCACATCCCACATCCCACAAAAAGGAGGCAGTGGTACAGTGATGATGTCATTGAGCCTGCTCCACCATTCGTTATTATCATTTGCCTGGCCTCTGGTCTAGTTCAAAGGGCTGAATGGTACATTCCTGATCCTATTTAATGTTATAATTGTACCTGCCTCTACCACTTCCTCTGGAAGCCCGTTCCATATATGCACCACCCTCTTTGTGAAAAAGTTGCCCCTGAGGTCCCTTTTAAACCTTACCCCTCTCACCTTAAACCTATGCTGTCTAGTTTTGGACTCCCCTACCCTGGGGAAAATACCTTGGCTATTCACCTTATCTGTGCTGTCATGATTTTATAAACCTCTATAAGGTCATCCCTCAGCCGTCAATGCTCCAGGGAAAGGAGTCCCAGCCTATCCTGCCTCTCCTTATAACTCAAATCCCCCAGTCATGGTGACAGCTTTGTCAATCTTTTTTGTGCCCTTTCCAGCTTAATAGCACCTTTCATACAGCAGGGCAACCAGAATTTTAGACAGTACTCCAAAAGTGGCCTCACCAGTGTCTTGTACAGCCATAACATGACATCCTAATTCCTATACTCAATGCTCTAAGCAATGAAGCCTTCTTCACTACCTTGTCTACCTGTGACTCAACTTTCAAGGAGCTAAGTACCTAGAATCATAGAATTATAGAATCCCTATCATCATTAATTCCTAGGGTGGCACAGTGGCTCAGTGGTTAGCACTGCTGCCTCACAGCACCAGGGACCCAGGTTCAATTCCAACCTTGGGTGACTGTCTGAATGGAGTTTGCACATTCTCCCTGTGTCTGCATGGGTTTCCTCTGGGTGCTCCAGTCTCCTCCCACAGTCCAAAGATGTGCAGGCTAGGTGGATTGGCCATGCTAAATTGCCTGTAGTGTTCAGAGATGTGTTGATTAGGGGGATGGGTCTGGGTGGGATACTCTGCGGGTTGGTGTGGACTTGTTGGGCCAAAGAGCCTGTTTACACAGTGTGAGGATTCTATGAACCCTACAATGTGAAGCAGGCCATTTGGCCCATTGAGTCTATGCCAACCCTTTGAAGAATCCAATCCCTATACCCCTAGGTCTCTCCCCAACTGGTCACTTTTATCCACTTATTTGCTACATTCAACAAATTATTCAAATTAGTCAGGCATAACCTTTACTTCGAGAAGTCCTGTTAGTGAACACAACTATATCTGATGGGGAAATCATATATTGAATCCCTAATGATTCAAACATCTTATCCATAACTGACAGTGATAGTGATAAGTGATACTAACAAGTGATAGTTTCTTGTTTAAACCCCTTTGTAAAGATTTGAACTACATTTGCCTCTTTCTAGTTTAAAGGAATAGCTCCATCTCCACAACTATCATGTAGCACCTTGACATTTTCTTAAAGACTGTGGGGGCATTTATCATTTGGGTTATTTTAAGATCGTTTCTTCTTTCTAAACTGTTAACCTCAATCAATTTTTTTTTTTATAGAATCCCTACAGTGTGGAAACAGGCCCTTTGGCCCAACAAGTCCACACTGAACCACAAAGCATCCCGCCTAAGCTACACATCCCTGAACACTACGGGTAATTTTAACATGGCCAATCCACCTAAGCTGCACATCTTTGGACTGTGGGAGGAAACCGGAGCACCTGGAGAAATCCCACGCAGACATGGGGAGAATGTGCAAACTCCCCACAGACAGCCACCTGAGGCTGGAATTGAACCTGGGTTGCTGGTGCTGTGAGGCAGCAGTGCTAACCACTGGGCCAACGTGCCACCCCAAAGTGGGCCAAACCCGCAGACTGAAAAAATCACCATGGTGAGCTGCTGCCTTTACACACTTTTGAGGAGCTCTTAAAATTGAGCGATGTTCCGGCACAGAGCCCAAATAAACATGTTCTTAAAAATTTAGAGAACATTTTTAATTTAGTTAAAAACTAACTCTTACACATCCATGAAACTAGCGCGTGGCTCAGAACAGTTTCTTTTAGGCAATTTCAGTTGCTTAGTTATTCTCTGATTGCAAAGGTAAAATTACTATAGTCTTACCACACTACAGAGCTGCTCTCTTATTAGAGAGAGGTAACTGGTGATCATTTAATTTGAGAGCTACTGCACCTCAAGTGAGGGGAGGGGTTAAGGAGTGTCCTTCATAATGACATCAGCTGAGGCAGGAATTGAACTCAAGCTGCAGGCGTCACTCTTCATATAAAACCAGCCATACAGGCAACTGAGCTACCCAACCTCATTACTGAACAACCGTACCTCAAGCAAAGCTCAAGAGATTCAATTCAAGAGATTCAATTCAATCATGTCACAGTTCATTGCTTTGTTGGCACCAAAAAAACCCACCACCTTAAACATTCACTCCCTAAACTATTCAATTCCTTCAGCTTGTTCTGCTATTCAATGAAATCATGGCTGATCTGTGGCCTAACGCTGTAGCCTGCCTTTGGCCCATATCCCCTAATGCCTTTGTTTAACAAAAACAATTATCTATCTCAGATTTTAAATTATCAACTGATCTAACAAATAAAAGATACATTGCATCAACTTTCCAACACCTCGTTGACAGCATCTTCAGCTGCACACTTTCTACTAGCTTCTACACATGCTACTATTCTCACACTTTGGAGTTCCCGGCAGCAAAAAACTCTGAGGGAAGCTAGCCTGGAAGGACAAGGGACAATGAGCACAAGAGTACACTATCAATTGGAAGTTCTCCTCCAAGCCATATACCTCAAACTATATTGCTGCTCCTGCACCACAGGTTGGTCAAAATCATGAAACTCCTTCCTTAAAGGAACTGTGAGTGGTTCAGGAAAGTGATTTGCCACCATGCTCTGGAGGACAGTTAGGGTG
Organism: Rhincodon typus; assembly: GCF_021869965.1. Classification (NCBI taxonomy): domain Eukaryota; kingdom Metazoa; phylum Chordata; class Chondrichthyes; order Orectolobiformes; family Rhincodontidae; genus Rhincodon; species Rhincodon typus. The sequence goes on along the minus strand of NC_063332.1, from coordinate 41,461,756 downwards.
GACAAGTGATGGTCTTAATAATACTGGCCACATTCTGGGAATGAATGGAAATTTTAAAATAGGGAATGTCATAATTCTTGGACAGGACACTCATTAAAATTTCTTATTCTTTTGTGATAAACCCATTTTCAGCTGCTTTAATAAAACTTTAACAGGTGCCCATGGAAAAATAACCAGATACTTTCAAAAACCTATAGAACTGTGTTAATTTGCGGGGAGTTTTATTTGTGATTATGAAAATAAACCTGGGCTTGAAACTTGAAGATAATGTCATACCAGAAAAGTACCACAACCTTGACAGCATTTTATGCTCAGAATACCAATTGCACTCCTGTTTAAGCTTAAACTGCAGACAGCTGCAGGGAATTCTACGGTGCAGTGTCTTCCTCTTCTCAGCTAAAAAGGGCCCTTAAACATTATTTCACATTAATGTTGCTGAGCCAAGAGTGTGAGAATGATCAAGATACCAAAACCCTTTTGGCCATAAAGTCCAGTGCATTAACGTGAAATCTACTCTCAAAAAGGTAACACTGTTGCTGGGAAATACTAATGTCTGCAGCTTCAGTTACACTAAAACAAGTTCTTTAAGAATCATTTTTGTTTGTGTAGTAGGACCTTTCATCCTGAGTCAGAACACCATGGTTTCCATACCCCTTTCAGGACTTGAATCCATGAACTAGGGTAACTCTTCAGAGTAGTACTGACAGTACTGCAAGGTCTAAGGTGCATTCTGTTGGATGAAATATTAAACTGAGTCACAATCTGAATATTCTAGTCAATGATAAACATCCCAGGTCAATTCTTGAAAGCCAAGATGTGCTGGTATTCTCACCAATTTTCTCACAGCATGAAATTTCCAATTATCATAACCTGAGTGGGTAGGGAACAAAATTTTTCATACAGTTCCCCACCAGCATTCTACAACAGAAATCAAATAGGGAATTCAGAAATAAAAACCTGATAACACATAAGGGAGAAGCGTCACATGTCAGTTGTGCTGATAGAATTAAATAAGAAAAGATCAAAAGTTTGCATGCACCCTAACTACAGACATGGACTAGTTGAGCCGGATTATTTTGTTTCATGCTGTATAACTCTGTGTTATGAAACATCAGTCTCAATATGGGCAAGTACTGTATAATAGGAAGCAAATTGCAGGAACTTCCATACTACACATTTTCACTGTAGCAGTAGCAGCCACAAGAAAAACCTGTATATTCTTGATATCCACCATTACTAGAGGCAGTTTTGGGTGGCACGGTGACACAGTGGTTAGCGCTGCTGCCTCACAGTGCCAGGGACCTTGGTTCAATTCCACCCTCGGGTGATTGTGTGGTATTTGCATGTTCTGCCCGTGTCTGCGTGGGTTTCTACCGGGTACTCTGGTTTCCTCCCACAGGCCAAAGATTTGCAACTTAGGTGGATCAGCAATGCTAAATTACCCGTAGTGTTCAGAGATGTGTAGGTTATCTGTATTAGCCAGGGAAATGCAGGATTACAGGGATAGGGTAGGGGGATGGGTCTGGGTGGGACACTCTTTGGAGCATTGGCGTGGACTTGTTGCGCCAAATGGCCTGTTTGCACAATGTAGGAGTTCAATGGAATCTCTGGGTTATGATGCAGGTTTGACTTTAAATATGTGTTTCCTCTTTTTGACATTCTGCAATCTGTGTGTTACCGATTAGTGTGATTGAATGTTGAAGAGGTTGGATGTGGTGCTAAATAAGCAGGTTGCTTTGTCCTGGATGTTGTCAAGCTTCTTGAGTGCTGTTAAAAATACACTCACTCAGGCAAGTGGACAATATTCGAACACATGCCTGATTTAGAGTCATAGAGTCAATACAGCACAGAAACAGACCTTTCGATCCAACTCGTCCATGCCGACCAGCTATCCTAAACTGAACTGGTTCCAATTGCCTGCGTTTAGCCCATATCCCTCTTCACTTTTCTTATTCTGTACCTGTCCAAACACCTTTTTAATGTTGTAATTTTATCTGCCTCTTGAATTGTAAATGATAGATAAACTTTAGGGAGTCAGGAGGTGAGTGATTCCTGGCATTCCTAGCCTCTGAACTGCTTATGTAGCCACAGTATTTGTGCAGCAAGTCCAGCTGAGCTGCTGGTAACCCCCAGAATGTTGATGGTGGGTGATTTGGTGATGTTAATGCTATTGAATGTCAAGGGATGGTGATTAAATTCATTCTTGTTGAAGATGGTCACTGCCTGGCATTTATGCAGCATGAATATTACTTGCCATTTATTAGTATAAACTTGAATATCATCCAGGCATTGCTGCATGTAGATTTAGACTATCTTGGTATCTGAGAAGTCAGAATGGCGCTGGACAAAAAACAAATCGAAGAATTCGAATGCTGGAAACCAGAAACAAAATCAGAAATTGCCTTAAAAAATGCAACACGTTTGGTAGCATCTGTGGAGAGAAAGCAGAGTTAACCTTTCAGGCCCAGTGACCCTTCTTCAGAACTGATTGTAGCTAAGAAAAGGTTCATATATATGCTGAAGACGGGGTGGGGTTGTGGGGAGAGTAAACAATAGGTGGAGTTGGAGCCCAGAGACAAAGAACAACAAATGGGTGGAAAAAAGAATGGGTAAATGTCAGCCTGGGAAGATCAATAGCTGCTAATGGGGCCCATTAGATGCTGAGAACGGGATGGTTGCAGTAGCAGCCCATGCTATGACAAGGTCTTGTGTGTGGGACTGGGGTAAAGACATGGAAGAAGTTGCTTAGGCGCTAAAATTATTGAACTCGATATTGAGTCCAGAAGGCTACTTGGTCCCCAAGGTGCTGAGCACGCTGTCAGTGAACATCCCCACTTCTGACTTCTTGAAAGAAGGTCAGCTGAAAAAAAAAGCTAATATTTGGTGTGAAGTCCTGTATCAATTGTCACTTTTAATCTATGCTATCATGGTTTCTATTTCATTTATTTAATCAACTAAAGATAAAACTTGGCATTAAAACTTGTGAAGTAAGGATGCAAATCATCTATTTACTCTATAATTGTGCATTCCATTAAGAACTCTAATGTAAACTTGTTCTTACAGAAATCCCATCATAAAATTATCCACATTTTCTTCCAATTACCTATTACACCTGTAGGTGACACTACAAAATGAGATCTTACCTGGAACATCACGCATGCTGGCATATAATGGGAGTTGAGGCTAAGAAAATCTACTTTGAGCTTGCATGTAGTTACAGGCTAAGGTCACTGGATGGAGCCACAGATATGTGGAAACACGGAAACACACATCGAGGGCTACAAAGAGACTGAGAGTTGAGTCTTACAGTTTTTTTGGCTGAGCCTGAGTCATGTCGAATTTTTGGTGAGATCCTCGCCACAGGCTGAGCAAGTCTTTTTGCCGAATCTTACCAAATGCGAGCCATTAATTAACATTCCCACTCCGATGTGTGTATCAAGTCTGATTTCTGCCATATCTTGCCACACACCTTTCCCAGAATAACTTCCCAGACACTCACCAGATATCCCAAAAATGGATTGGCACCACTTGCTCTGGTGCCATCTTTAAAAGGCCTGGGCAATCATTGTCAATCTGGAGCTGCTCTGCATGGTTCCTGACATTTGCTTTGGACATTGGACGTTTGGAATATTATGTCCTATTTTGCAGGCAGGGATCTGGAGGTCTTGCTGGTGAGTTTGGTAAGATTGCAAGCATAACATTAATGAGGCAAGTTTGGTCACTGACAAGAAAATTAACTAATGTTAATCACTGTCAATTGGCAATCGCCATTGCCCAGTGAGAATCTCGCCGTACCAATGTGAGGCGAGAGCATATTGAGATGGGCCTCACCAGACATCTCATTTGATTCTGCCACACATCTCTCCATAGTCTACATCTCTCAGACTCTTACAAAACTCTGCCCTGAGAAACAAGTACACAGACACTCAGATCAGGATTCTCCAAAAGTGTACTCAACCTCCCTCTTAATCCATTCTTACCTCAACCTATTCTCCTGGGCTGGAGCTAACCTTCAGACCTCCAGCAGCACGGCCGCAGTGCAAAGAAGGGCCTACAATTAGGATTGTGAAAAATCCTGAGTCATCCCATTGAAATGAAACAGCTGCTGCACCAGGAAGGACAGCAAGGAAACTTAAAGGAGTAGAAGTACCATGAAAACGATCTCCCAGACTTAATTTAGAAGGAAAGTCAGCCACTTCAAGGTCCTCCCCTCTCACTGAGTGAAATTGTCTTCCATACCAGGAGTTTCACCTGGCGGTCCCTAAGAGGTGCACGATAAGAAATTATATGCTTAATCACAAATGTTCTAAATCTGCCTGAGATGGTGAATTTCATTCTCTAGAGACCAGTTGCCTCTTGGTGAAGAAGTGGGGAGCGATTTTACACTTGTTTTCTTCAGAATACCTTAAGGTGCCATTGTATGGCCCCTACCTCTGGGCCCGATGGTCTGAGTTTAACTGCTATTTGTTCCTGAGAGATATCACAACAAAATTAACTGCAAATAACTCTGTCAAATATAATCTGTTCTTCTGGTAAATCAAAACCATGAGGGATGTGGACAAAGCAGACAGGGAGAAACTGTGCCCATTGATAGAAGAATCATAAACCAAAGGGAACAAGATTCAAGCTAATCAGCAAATGAAACAATGGCGACATTAGGAAAAACCTTGTAACATAGCAAGTGATTATGATCTGGAGCAAGTTGTCCAAGATTGTGGCTTCCAAAGGGGAATTGAATCATTAAGCAGAGAGGAAAATATTTGAGGGCTATGAGGAAAATTCTATATTATCAAAAGTAACTTTACTACTGCAGCACTTAAAGGAATACTAATTGTATTCTTTAAAAAAAATTAACTGCTACCATGCCTTTCTTCTTCCTGCCTATTCATATTGTTTTCTTTATTCTGCATTTATATTTAATTCTTTGTTCATGGGATGTGGCCATTGCTAGCAAGGCCAGCATTTATTGTTCAAACATATTTATCTTGGAGAAGATGGTGAGAACTGCCTCCTTGAAGTGCTGTGGTAGGGACATCTAACGGAAGGGAGTTCCAGGATTGTGACCCAGTGATAGGAAAGTGTTATGTTTCCAAATCCACATGGTGTTGGAAGGGAACTTGTGGATGGTGTACATTTTAGAGTTCTACAACTCAAATACCAATGTGAATTGTTAGTTTGAGACTTTAACCAATAAGGCAACAGGAAACAGTCTGGTGCAGTACTCAGGAAACTTTAATCAAGTTAATACTTATCAAAAAGCAGAGCAACCACCCTATAGACACATTGGACTCTTACTTTCCAAATCAGCTTAGGCCACAGGCCAACACCCAGTCTCTTCGCTCTACAGTCCGTACCCCAGGACACACACCAAGACAAATATCAACTGAACATGGAGGACCATCAACTCAATGAAAGACGCTCTTGGGTCTGCCCAAAACTTGTTGGTCTTCCAGAGCAAGGAGCTGACCCTGACCGAGTGTTGCAGACTGACGCATTGCAAGGTCCAGGAGGACATGGTGAGGAATGCACTAAAGCTTGGAGCAGCTGCAGCCAAGGCACAGTGGGGAAAGACCACTGTCTGAGGTCTTTCTGCTGAAGTTAAATGGGGATCTGTTCAGTTATCAGATGCTCCCGGTACCTCAAATATACGTAAATGTGATCTTTCACGGGTAAGAGATGCCTTAGATTTGTTTATTGGATAGAGTCAAAGTTCAATGTTTGTTTGTTTTCTTTATATACTACTGAACAGAATTGAACAGCTTTCGCGACTATGTTTGTATATTTTTTACAAAAAGCGTATATTTTTGAAATAAATAAGAAGTGCCTCAAGGGCACCAGATCATCCAAAGTTATTTCTTATTAACTCTTTCCAAGCCACAACCCACAGTATGATCAATGACATCATTACATGACCTAAGCTAAGTGATGCTTATTGCTAATTGGTTTTTGGGACATGGTTTGATCAGTCACACATTTCCCCACATCGTATTCCATCTTTCAAGTGTCTGCCCACTTGCTTAACTGGTCTATATTCCTTTGTGTCATCCACAAACTTAGCTGTGGTACATTCACTTTCTTCATCCAAATCATTAATATAGATTGTAAAACATTGTGGCCCCAGTACCGAGTCCTATGGCACACCATTAATTACAGGTTGCCATCCTGAAAATGCCTCTTTATCTCAACTCTCTGTCTTCTAGTACTTAGCTAATTCTCTATCCATGCTAATATACTACCTCCAACATTATGGATTCTTATTTTGTTATGCAGCCTAATGTATGGTGTCTTAGCAAACATTTTCTGAAAATCCAAAATTAGTACATTCACTGCTTCCCCTTTATCTATCCTTCTTGTTACCTCCTCAAAGAACTCTTGTAACTCTTGTGGCCCAAGACCACAAGAAATTACAGAGAATTGACAACACAGCCCAGTCCATCACAAAAACCAATCTTCCATCCATTGACTCCATCTATACTTCCCGCTGTCTCAGGAAAGCAGCCAACATAATCAAAGACCCCTCCCACCCCTGTTATACTCTCCTCTACCTTCTTTTGTCGGGCAGAAGATACAAAAGCTTGAAAACATGTACCAACAGATTTAAGAACAGATTCTTCCTTGCTGTTATCAGACTTATGAATGGACTTCTCAAATACTAAAGTTGAGCTCTGTCTGCACCTTCTCTGCAGCTGTAACACTGTACTCTGCATTCTGTTCTATTTCCCTGATGTACGTATGTGAGATATGAGCTGCCTGAATAGCACGTAAAATAATACATTTCACTGTATCTCAATACATGTGACGTTAATAAATCAACTTAAACAATACTGTTTAAGAGACAATGCCAGGCTTTACATCTAGAGACAGCGAAGGCAATGGTAACATAGTTTCAAGAAAAGATAGTACGTGACTTGGAGGGGAACTTGCAACTGTTGATGTTCCCATGTATCTGTTGGTCTTGTCCTTCTAGATGGCAAAGGCAGCAGGTCAATCAGAAGCCCACTGAATACCTGAGCTGCCTCAACAACTTGCTCCTCTGCCATTGAACACATCCCCGAATCTGGTGAATCTAGCAGCTTGAGCCCTCTCCTCTACCAACCACCAAATCCATATCGGTATAGGTAAGGGTTCTGGAGCAGTGCTCCTCTGTCACAGCCACTACTCCTGATGGGGAGGGCTCTGGCATGAGGTGAGCATGCTCCAAAGTTTGGTCAGACCCTGTAACAAAGTTACAAAGACCAGTGTGATCCACAAACAGGAGCTGCATCTCATAATTGATGCCATCCACCCAGCAGAAGAAATGTATTGCCAGGAGGACTATCTAGGCGGGGGGGTTCAATATAAAGTGCCAGGTATGCTTTGGTCTCTCGCTCTTTCTATTTCAACAATCAGGATTTACTGGATGGTGAGACAAACTCCTAAATAGAAGAAACAGATGACGGTCCATGTGAAATGGTTGAACTCCTCCGGGAAAAAGTCCGTTGGTCACATGATTGACCAGGAATCCAGAACATTTCCCTTGATTGCACCTTGCAGAGGGGACACCACAGAATATATGTCATGTTACTCTCACATCCTTCACAGCTCAGCTAGGTCTGACAACATGAGAAGCATGTCACCAGAATAAGCTGAAAGGACTATCTTCACACCTGATTCTCGCAGAATTAATTCCAACAATCTTCTCCATAAGAGATGCAGGACTCTAACAAGCCAAGTATGATTTTCTATTCACAAATCTGTGCTGACTATTCCCACTCAGATCAGTATCATTCAAGTCTATTAACCCCATCCTTTATAATAGGTTTGAGCATTTTGCCTACTATTGATGTCTGACTAACAGGTCTTCATATCTCTGTTATCTCTCATATTCCTTTCTTAAATTGTGGGGTAACATTCAATACCTCTCAATCCACAGGAATCATTTCAGAACCTGTAGAATTTTGGAAAATAATCACCAATCACTATCTCTATAGTCAGCACCTTCATCATTCTGGGCAACTTTCAGCCCTTTTAACTTCTCTATTACAAATCTTCTTACTAATGCTAATTTCCCTCAACTCATCATTTTTCTTAGATACATGGATCTATGATTCTGGGAGATTCATTCTATCTTTTTCAGTGAAAGCAGACAATGTAATTGTTCAGCTTCTCCGTCATTTCTCTATTCCTCATTTCAAATTCTCCTGACTCTGCATTTATTGTACTCCATTCCTTTTAGCCAAACATTCCCTTTGTACCTGTGTTGATGTTTTTCAAGATTGTATTCACATTTTATTCCCCATTTCCTTCTGAGTAACTTGGTCCTTCTTCACTGTACTCTTCAAAAAAAACCTTCCAATCCTCAGATTTAATGCACTTTCTGGTAACATTATAGGCCTTTTCTTTAAATATTATACAATTCTGAACTTCCTCAGCCATGGTGGACTGGCCTTTCTGAGTTGTTGCACTTCGAAGGAATGTAAGTTGTTATAAGTCATGTGATATTTCTTTAAAGACTACCTATTGCTTATGTACAGTCATGACTTTTCATGCAGTTTTCCTATTCCGGTTTGTGCCTCATTCCTTCATAATTTTCCCTATTTAAAGCTTACATACTCAGTACACTTCTAATCTGCAGTGTGACCACTTCCCAGTGCATGCTATCCATGTCCTTTGTCCTTGCAGATGCACAACAGTGACTCCGGTCTCCACTCATGGTCTTTAAGCTTGTGTAGCCAGTGCCACATCCTGCAGATATGTTTGTCTAGGACACATGGTATGTCCATGACTTCACATGTATTATAGAGCTTCACACTCCACTTGGCTCTTCTGAACTGCCATATGTTAACTCTAAAAACTATTTCTTACCCTTATAATAAGTATGAACTGACTATGAAAACTTAAGCTATTTCTCAGAAAAAGAGAGAAAATAGTTTACAGCTTTAAACATAAATCAAATAATCAACTTTTACGTTAAAATTAGAAATACCAACCAATCATAGCCATTATACAGGATGGGACTAATTATACCCACACATCAACCAGCAGCTTTTTCTGCACTTGTGACATCACACCATCATTGGTCCCACTGCAGGATGCCACTTCAATTCCTGCCTTAATTCTTTTCCCAATGATTTCTCACTCTGAAGACTTTAATTCTTGCTGTAAACCACAATTAATACATCTGTTTCCCCCTCTGCCCTGAATTCCCACTCTGGGGCAAATTTCTAGATCTTCACTCTGTCTCTCTCACTCTAGCGAAGTTACCTTTACTCTGACTCTGTGGCTTACTTTGACCATGTGTTTGAACAAATCCTTCTTAAATTCAGATTTCTGATAAACTTAGATAACAAGGTGTAGAGCTGGATGAACACAGC
>NC_063332.1:41439900-41452003 GCF_021869965.1 Rhincodon typus | reverse complement strand
GCTGTGTTCATCCAGCTCTACACCTTGTTATCTCAGATTCTCCAGCATCTGCATTTACTACTATTTCTGATAAACTTGTCTTTTTTTCTTTATTTCCTGCTATAGTAACCTAATTCATCCAAGGAATTTTAGGTGTTTGATACATCCCTACCATTATAAGACACCTGTCTGTTTAACTGTGCTATTTTAAAGGCAATTGGTGTTAGGTCTGATTCTGACTTATACAGTAAATTAAACTTGTAAATGATTTATTAGTTGAATTATCACTTTGACCCAAATTCCGCGTTCTCTGCCTCACTCCAGCGAAGTCTCCTTTTACTCTGACAGTGCACATTAATCTCTTACTTGCATTATTTTTCTTTGTTTTGTGTTTGTTTATCTTTTTTAACAGCTTTTGTGTCATTTTCCTTTCCTCCTCTTAGTTGTTACTTTTTTTTCCATCAAGATTTGTGGGTTGTTCTCCTTTCCTGAAGGGTCTAGGCGCAAAACGTCAGCCTTCCTGCTCCTCTGATGCTGCTTGGCCTGCTGTGTTCATCCAGCTCTGCACCCTGTTATCTCAGATTCTCCAGCATCTGCAGTTCCTGCTATATCTCAAACTCTCCCTTTTCCAGACAAGAGCAGCAGGCAGTATGATTTTGTGAACAGCTTGCTGTTGCTCCGATCCCTCCTGTTCTCAGCAAATCAACAGAAACAGCTGCTGTGCAGTAAATTAGCCAGAGCAGGCATTGGTTAGTAGACTCTGCTGCTGTCTCCATAATAGAATATTTCTCCAGGCACTTTCTCCAGCTCTCATAACACACTCCTCAGCTCTCTGCACCAAGCACTGGGATCTTGTTGCTATCATAGTTCTCTGTCAGAAATCATCTTTCTTCTGCTAACTCAAAGTGATAGAGGATAAATCACTCCTGAGTCTTAATGAGAAGAGACACTTGTCTTACACAAGTTCTGGTTTATTTGTTTTATACAAAGCCATGGGAACTCAGCATATTAGCACCTCTAAACAATTTGTGGCAGTTAGCTGTTGTATGGTATTATAATTGCTGCACCAGGAGCTGTAGAAATTTTTAATCAGCCTGTTCAGACACATTATGACGCATGTCTGGGCCTTGTAGTACCTCATGGTGTAGTCAATTGCCTGATAGCAATAGCTGCAAGTTACAATGACTGGTTGGCATAATTACAAAGACCAAGAGAAACCAGAGATGACACATCTGTCTCCAATGGGACCTTTTACCAGAGACCTCAATTCTCCACGCAAGACTGGATGACATCATCACATTCAGTGGTGCTTAATACAATCTCCCTCATGCACCCTTTTAACCATTACCTTATACAAAATAATCAGGTGAAAATTGACATGAGTCAAAGAAAGATATGCTAGAACAGAAAATAGTTGTTAAGGAGGTTGTTTTTAAGGAATGCCTTAAAAGAGATGAGAGGGGTAGAGCAGTGTAGGGAATTGTTTTGTTACTTTAAACACTCTCATCAGTTGTAACAATCACGGATACAGATCTTTGTCTTTAATAAGCTCATGTTACACATTCAAACATGGTAACTCAGTCAAATCACACAAAACAATTCCATTTGATTATGATTCTTTATCATAGTTCACTGTAATAACTAAGGTTATTATGATACACAATTCCACCATGATTAAAAAGAACAGTTGCTTGCTCAATGCATTTATACTAATTTGCACTTGATCCCCATAGTACATGCATAATAGCAGTAAAATACAATGAATCAAAAGATATACAATGCAGACTTCAGATAACATTGAGCCAAGAAAACAGACGTAAGTACACATAAAGTTCATCTCAATCTCTCCCCATGATTCAGTTATCATGGTTATAATTAACACTTAAGCTCTTAAATTGGTTCATTATTATAAATAGTAACAAAACCAACATAAAGGATATGAAGATGTGATGTAAAATGGCACTGTAGCAGATGATTAACCATGTTGTAACTGAATGATAGAGCCAGTTTGATGGGATGAATGGCATACTCCCCTTTGTCTATCCACTTAAGTCATGAGCGAAAGGCTTTCCTTCATGTAGACTGGCTCCACAAGGTATCCCTGATCAGCAGATTGAAAGTTTTTTCAACTCATCATGTACTGATCAGGCAAACAACACAGTATCTGGGCCATCTGGACCAACACTCCCACAAGGTTTAAAGTGAGGCATAGTTGGATAAAGAAAGTCAGGGATACACAAACCAAATTAGAGAAAAATAGAGTTCTGTTGTAGGGAAGGGCTGCACAGCTCCTGAACTCAATACGCCCTTGGTTCAGACATGGACAAAAGAGATAAATTGCAGAGGTGAGGTAAGAGTGACTGTACTTGAAATCAAAGACCACATTTGACCAGTTGTGGCATCAAGAAGCCCTAGCAAAACTGAGTCAATGGAAATCGGATGAGGTGGGTGGGGAGTTCTCCAATGGTTGGACTCATACTCAGTAGAAATGAAGATGGTTATGGTCGTTGGAGATCAATCATTTCAGCTCCAGGACATCTCTGCAGGAGATCCACAGTGTAGTTTCATAGGCCAACAAGCTTCAGCTGCTTCATCAATGACTTTCCCTCCATCATAATGTCAGAAGTGGGGATGTTCACTGATGATTGTATAATGTTCAGCACCACTCACAACTCCTCAGATCCTGAAGCAGTTCATGTTGAAATGTAACAAGACATGGACAATATCCAGGCTAGTGCTGACAAATGGCAAGTAACATTTATGTTACAGACATCCCAGGTAATGACCATCTCCTTCAAAAGTTGACCATTGGTGTTTGATGTTTAATGACATTACCATTATCAGATCCCCCACCATTAACATCCTGGGGTTACCATTGACCAGAAGCTGAACTGGACTAGCCAGATAAATACATGGTTACAAAAGCAGGTCAGAGACTAGGAATACTGTAGCGAGTAACTCACCTCCTAACTCCCAAAAGACTGTTTGCCATCTACAAGGCACTAGACAGGAGTGTGATGGATTATTTCCTACTTATCTGGATGAGTGCACTTTCAACAACACTCAAGAAGTTTGACAGCATTGAAGACAAAACAGACCATTTGATTTGCACCACATTAATCCCTCCATCATTGATATTCTTCAGCACAATCCACAAGATATTCTGCAACAATTCACCAAAGCTTCTTCCAAATGCATGACTAATACCATTGAGAAAGCCAAGGGTAGCAGATACATGGGAATGCCACTGCCTGCAAGTTCCTCTCCAAGCCACATGCCATTCAAACTTGGAAATAAATTACCATTCCTTCATTATCATTGGTTCGAAATTCTGGCACTCCCTCCCTAATGGCATTGTTGATGTGCCTAAACTAAAGACTATAGCCATTCAAGAAGGCAGCTCACCACCACCTCCTGAAGGGCAGCTGGGAATGGGCAATAAATGCTGGCCAGCTAGCAATGCCCCGTTTCACCAATGAGTAAAAAAAAACTCCTTACTATGTGTTTTCCCAGTAGTAAGGAGAAACAAGATGAATACTTGTTTCTTAGATTGAAGGTGGCCCAGGAAGTCTGCATCCTGGTTTTGTCGATGACTATACGCTGAGGCCTCCATGAAACTGCTCAGACATTTACTCACATCAACATAAATATGATGTGCTTCCAGGCAGTGCAGAATCACATGGAGAGAGCAAGTGCATATGACATACCACCCACTTGGAAGCGAATGTGCAATTGAACCAGATGACCTCAGCCATTTTTGAGTAAGAATCTATGGTGAATGCCAACTGGGGGTATGTTTCTGGGCATGATGCCAACATATAGCAACTTTTTCAATGTATTATTAACCTTCCTTCATTCAAGCTTCTTAATCTGTACAGCAGGGCAAAATTTGCTCTGTAGTGCAAGTTTTATGTTTTATGATATCAACTCCCTTTGAATCACAATTAAACCCGATAAGACTATAAGATATAGGGGCAGAAGTAATCCTTTCAACCCATCAAGTCATTCAATGAGATTATGGCTGATTGATAAACATCAATATACTTTCCTACCATTTCCCTTGATTGATTGAAAATACTGGAAAATACTATACTTAAACACTTAAAAAATACTGATTAAAAATCTGTCTCAGACTCAAATATACTCAAACCTCAGCCTCTACAACCCCTTGTGGTAAAGAATTTTGTTGATTCACTTCACTCTGACAGAAGAAATTCCCCCTTAGCTCTGTCTTAAATGTATGGCCCTTCATTTTGAAGTTATGGTCTCTGGTCATGAACTCTCCAATAAAGGGAAAACCTTTCCAAATCTACCCTGTCAAGTCCCCTAAGAATCTTGTATGTTTCAATAAGGTCACCTCTCATTTTTTAAAATTCTAAACAAGTGCAGGCTCAACCTACTTTACCTCTCCTCATAAGACAGTCCGTTCATACCTGGGAACAGCCTAGTGAACTTTCTCTGGAATGCCTCCAATGCCAGTATATCCTTCTTGAGATAAGGGGCCAAAAATTGCTCACAGTCTTCCAAGTTGTGGTCTGACTAGTGTCTGTACAGTTTTAGCAAAACCTTCTTAATGTTTTACTCAATTCCCATTGAAATAAAGATGAACGCTCGACTTGCCTTCTCTATTACCCACTGAACTTGAATGGTAGCTTTTTGTCATTCATGTATGAGGGATCGCCATTGAATGAATGAGCTTTCTGCAGTCTTTCTCTATTTAAATAGTCTTCTTAAAAATAATATTATTAACAGTAATAGTCTCCTCTATTCTTCCTCTCAAAATGCAAAACTTCACATTTTCCCACATTATATTCCAACTGCCATGTTTTCTCCTACTTGCTTGACCTGTCTGTATCCCATTTGATTTCCCAACTATTTTTGCATCATTTGCAAACTTAGCTATAGTGCATTCACTTTCCTTATCCAAGTCATTAATATATATTGTAAATCTGCAAATGTTTATATTTCTCTCATTTTTTTAAAATGCTTACAGCAGATTAACATTATAGAGAATGGCTCACCACAACAGCTGTCCCAAGACATTGCAGACCCAAGCACCTCTGAGAACTTTTATGATGAGTTTGAACAAAGAGAAGTATGAGATTCATTGATTACAACTGAGGAGAAGCAACTGGAGTGGCAGGAAGGTTAAGCTGGTAGCTCACAAAATTTGTTTACTGTGTGGTAAGACTCCATATAGTCTAAGATATTTAAGCAACATAAAGCAACTGACAAAAAATGTGTCTTGGTGCCCTCAATGTCTAGCTGGCTGGATTTGACAGGTAATGTGATCACTTGGAATGTGTGTTGACAGTGGGTATTACTCACATGGGGGAAAATGTTACTGAATCCCTCATGCTGATTATTCAGCTTCAGTGAGACAGCTTCCTGTCAGGATTCCTCACATCCACTCGCTCCAAACAATCCCCTCCAGAATTGATGAGGTGCCAGAGAGCCGAGTACAAATGCAAGAAGATTTCTGCTGAGCAGATACTCTGCCAAAGGCAGGTGAGCTGATTATTTAGCTGATCCCTTTAATTCTCCCAAGTGGAAAACTGAGGCATCATTATCTCAAAGGCTTATTTATAAAACTTTCATCAGTCCTTTTTGCTCAGATCCTGGAAGTAGCACAGAAAAGGATAAAAATGGTTGGTTTCAGCTGATTCCATTATGTCCCATTAGTTTTAATGGGCATCTCTGCCATTCAACACAACAGAAATCATTCTCCAAAAATATTGAATGAATATTTCTGTACTTTGCTCTGTTTATACCTTCTCATTTCTTTGAAATGTTTTCTGATGATGGGTCTAGGCCCGAAACGTCAGCCTTCCTGCTCCTATGATGCTGCTTGGCCTGCTGTGTTCATCCAGCTCTGCACCTTGTTATCTCAGATTCTCCAGCATCTGCAGTTCCTATTATCTCTGAACCTTTAGATGATCGATTTTATTTAATGGAGGCCAATAACATTCTGTTTGCTTTTATCAGCAGGCTTTGAATTCCAATACATAGGTGCATCTTACTACCATGACAACATACAGAACAGTTGCTTTCTTGTGGATTCAAAGCATTAGAATTCCTAATTCTAGTGGGATTTCATTCTGAATTTAAGAAAGGACACTGTAATGAGCTCTAAATAACATCCATTTAGCACTGAAGTACACTGATTTACATTAATCCCTAGTTTCCTTCAGGCTGTTTCTTTGTTAATCAAGCTCATTGATGCCACTGTTATTAGCTGCCAAGGGCAAAATATATCACTGGCTTGGTAACTGAATGAAGTACACTAAATAAGATACTGATTATCATTTTTACCTTCACAACTGCCATTGCCAAACATGAATAGAATGAAAGCATAAGGAAAATGTTCTCAAATAATTTATCACATTCCTGCTAATTGCCTGGGATTTTGCTGTTTGACTGGTGTTGAAATAGACAACTCAGGTGCTTTCCAGGAACAGACCAGACCCTCTAGCTCAGTCATATTGGAGACCTGTACTCTTCATAAAACCCTCATGGAACAAATTGGCGATGCCAGCCCCATACATGCTACACCCATCAGCAGCCTGACTAGCAGACATTAAAGACACATCTTTTCATTTAAAGTTGGGATTTTCTGGGACCATTGGGAGATTACACAAATACTTGCCTCATGAAGAAAATGACGCGGTGGGATTTCCTGCCACATTCAATTTAAATGTGGAATACAAATGAGGTTGGGGCTCTGAATGCTTCCCTCAGAGTGGTGTAGTTAGACATTTGAGAAAGAAACCCATGGTGACATGCAGTTATTGTAATTGTCTGTAGCAACAAACTTTCTGTTTTGGAGGCAGTAACTGTGATGGATAGACTTTTGTCTTCATTACTTAGGCAGACTACCCTTCCTTTAAAGAAACTGTTTGATTTTCATTTCATTTATTTCAAACTGCTTATAAGCTGTCTGTCCACAATGCTTCCAACATTTTCACCTCATCATTTTAAATTTGCATCTTAATAACAGTGATCTGGTCTCACTAGTGCCCAGAGTACCAACAAGGACAAAAATTACCGCCGGCAGCTGCCCCATATTTGTGGGAATGGACTTGGTTATAAACCCTAGACTTGGTTACACATTGACTATGAGCCCATGAAAGAACCAGCAATGTTCCTGGTCATTTTGGATACCCATTCCAAGTGATTGGACATAGGGTTCATTTGGCAAACTCATCGTCTGCAATTCATGGACTCCCAAAAGTATTGGTCACAGACAATTGGATGTCATTTAACAGCAGGGCATTCAAGTAATTCTGAAAGTCAAATGGCATTTAGCATGTTTGGACAGCTCCATACCATCTATCATCAAATGGCCTAGAGGAAGAGCAGTCCAAATGTTGAAGGAGGCTTAAAGAAACAACCTACAGCTTCCCTCAATAGCAACCTGTCCCGGTTCCCGTTTGATTATAGGACCACTACTCACACATCTGCAGGGATATCTCCAGCAGAGGTGCTGATGGGGAGAAGACTCTGCACCAAGTTAAACCTGATATTCCCAGACCTGGGTGAGTGGGGGGAGGTTGAAACAGCAGCAGGAATGCCAATGCTGACCACATGCCTCCTTTAAGCAAGAGAGATGTTTTACTTCAGGGAATGAAGTTTGGTACCAGAAGTTGCCCTATATGGGTACAAGGCAAGGTCAATGCAAAGTCAGGTCCCGTGACTTACAAAGTACTGGTAGGTCCTGAATAATCATGTGGATTACTTGAAAGCTGAAAATAGGGCAGGAGCAAAACATACACGGGTCCTCAAAAGTGCCAGAAAGGCTGTCAGAAACCATGAGTTCTCACCTTCCATATAGTGTTGAGGAAACGTCAGAGTCTGAGATGGATGCAGCCTTGATACCATTACCACCGGAAGAAGAGAAGAAAACTCTTCCGAGATGCTACAGGCACAAGGGATGGTCTACAGTTCAGTACACACTACCCGTGTCCAAGTCCGAGTCAGGGAACCAGATCTAGGGTGAAAAAGTCCCAGGAGAAGCCACAAGAGAAAGAACAGGCCTACATCCCCAGACTTATGGAGAGGGCGGATGTGTGCAGGAAGGGATGTAGTGATTGGAAACAAGGCCAGGTGGATCTCATTGACTATGAGATCCTTGGTTGGGGTTGTTAACCTGGGCCAATCAGGGAGCTGTGGCTGACAGATATAAACAGGAGATTCAGACGGTCTTCTCAGTCTAGGGACTGGGTCTGAGCTGGCTGGTCAGAACCTATTTATTATCCACATATAAATAAAGGGTGTCTTGGTGACTGGATACCGGACTCTGTGCAGTTATTTCATACACCCAACATCAGCATCAGCATTGACTTCTAGCCTTTTTATTATTTATTTTTCTTCTTAGCGCCTTGTCTCTGTGTTCTTTTTTTGCTGATTTCTCTCTCTTCATTCCTGTCTTCAGAATACACCTAGCTGCAAATGTGAAAATTCTGTTTAGTGACACTGAAACAGGAATATTGAAACATGGTGCAGTTCAATGTCTGCTAACCCCTGTGGCACTTGTTTTTGTGGTTAGTTACCTTAACATGTTGCCTTGTCTGACAGGCTGTCTCCTGGTGCTCTGAACCTGAAGAAAATGTTAGAAATAAAGCTCAGTTTGTCTATTGGGGATTTTCTGAAGAAGGGGCTGACCCAAAACGTCAACTTTCCTGTTCCTCTGCTGCTGCCTGGCCTGCTGTGTTCCTCCAGCTCCACACTGTGTTATCTCAATCTGTCTATATTGCAGTAAAATGTCAGCAATGATTGTTTTCATCAGCAGTGAAGCAAAGATCACAAGGGATAGTGAAGAAAAGTAGTTATTCCCACTTGATTAGCTAATGTTCTCTTGATTTGGTGATGCACAACTTAAAACACAAATGCTTTTTCCATAAATTTTTAAACCTGCTCTGATGTGCTTCTTAAGATTTTCTGTTTATTAGCTGACATAATACATAACATAAAGTTAAGTTCATTTTGAATTAGATCTCTGGAAGTTTATTCACAACTAGACATACACACTAACATGACATCTTAGACTTAGATAAATCATCTGGCTGTAATGCTTACTTGGACAACAGTTACACATTATGTGTAGTTGAGTGGATGACATGTTTGTAGACTGGTTGTTTGCTTACTGACTGAAATACAGAGAATAAGATTTTATGCTTTTAATTTATAACTGTTATACTTGAGTTTCACATGTTGCAATACCATCTAACCGTCTGAAAGTGATTGTGCCATTTTGAGATATGTGCAACAATGGAATATGTCCTAATATCTTATGTGGCTTGATGTCGTTCCTGGTCTTGTAATGTTCTAGTGACAGTGCATGCAGTGATTTGGTGGAAGGGCAGGGGGCAATGAGAATTAGTTCTTCTTCGTCTTTTTTTATTCTGAAAAAAAATGCAGACGAGACTGGTTTGCTGAGGAATACAATTCAAGTCTGACATTTAGTAAGAACCTGCCTTTTAGGGTTCATTATGTATTAATGCGGGATAAAATTAGAAGAGTACAAAGCAAAGCAATATGCTATCACAAAACTGCAGCTGTTGCCTGTTCATGAGGTACTCAACAGTATAGGTTTAGGGGTTCTCCACTTTTTAAGATGTTCTCTGCTGTTATGTATTTTAAAAAAAGACTGCAAAATGTGAATATTACCTTTGGTTAACACGGGATTCAGTAAAAATGAATTGACAGCATACAGCATGTAATATGTGCTAACAGGTGCAGTCAACTAGCAAAAGCATTGCATTTAAGACTCTTTAGGCAGAGTAAAGGAACATTTGCAAATGCTGCAAAGGATTCATGTTATCTGGGCATAAATGATAAGCAGTTTAAATACTTTAAAATTGCGTGAGAGAAGGTTGCAATAGAATATTCCTAGTAGCATGGCTCACTCCTATAACCTTACTTGCTCTGATACAGTCATCACACCTTTTACTCCATAAGACCATAAGACCTAGGATCAGAAGTAGGCAATTTGGCCCATCAAGTCTGCTCCAACACTCAACAAGATCAGGACTGATCTGAAAATCCTTAACTCCAATTTCCTGCATTTTCCCAATAACATAGGAACATGGGAACAAGAATAGGCTATTCAGTCCCCGAAGCCTGTTGCATCATTCAGTGAGATCTTGGTTAACCTGTGGCCTAGCTTTTCTGAAGAAGGGTCCAGACTTGAAACATCAGCTTTCCTGCTCCTCTGATGCTGCCTGGCCTGCTGTGTTCATCCAGCTCTACACCTTGTTATCTCAGGCTCCAACATCAGCAGTTTCTACTATCTCTTAATTTACCCGCCGTTGGCCAATTCCCCTTACTACCTTTGCTTCACAAAACTTCATTTGTCTCAGGTTTACAATTAACAACTTATCCAGCATCCAGTGCCATTTATGGAAGAGAGTTCCAAACATGTACCACAGTTGCGTTTAGAAGTGCTTCCTGATATCTCTACTGAATGATTGGTGCTAATTCTCAGACTATGCTTCCTAGTTCTAGAATCCCCAGACAGGGGAAATGATTTATCTTTAAATATATTGAAGACTTCAATCAGATATCCCTTGATTCCCTTACTGATTAAAAATCTATCTCTGTCTTGAATGTTCTTAACAACCTAGCCTCAACACATCTCTGTGGTAAAGAATTTCACAGATTCACAACTCTCTAAGAGAAGAAATTCTTCCTCATCTTTATCTTAAGTGGGTGACTACTTGTTCTGAGATTATGCCTTCTAGTCCTAAACTCTCCGATAAGAGGAAACAGCCTATCCTCATCCATCCTAATAATCTTATATGATTCAGCAAGATCACCTCAAATTCTTTTAACTCTAACGAGTACAAGCTCAACCTGCTCAAACTCTTCTCATAAGAAAACCTCTTCATACCTAGGATCAACCTAGTGAACCTTCTCTGAACCACCTCCAATGACTTATCTTTCCTTAGATAATGGGAAAATGAAACAGTACACTGTATTCTAGGTGCAGTCTGACTAGTGCCTTGCATAGGTTTGGCAATTTGTACATTCCATTCCTTTTGAAATAAAGGCTAATAGTCTTTAATATTACCTGATGAACTTGGCTTCAACAATGAATTGGCATATTGGCACTCATTGGCTATCTCCTGTTGCTGCTGCAGTCCTGTACTTTTTAATTACAAATGCTATTCTGATACATATTTTGTCTTAATTCACTTAATATTGTGAAGTAACAATTCAACAGTTCTATCATTGAATCTGCCTTAATTCCAACAGGACTCACACTCATTCTTTAATTGCACTGTTCTTAATCCATTGCTTGAACAGTTCTTGATGTGCTATACTCTTTAAGTTGCTACAGGCCCTGAAATATTTTAGCAGCCTGCTCATCCTCGATCTTCAAGTAGAAAGCCCCAATTCATAATTCTGGAAGTGACCCGTAATGCTGTGCTTAGGCTGAGGCCAAAAGCTACAATGAATCAGCCAGGCAAAAATTGTTCTCCATCATGCTCTGTCTTAGGATTTCACCCAATTTCAATATCCAGGTAATAGCTCACATTAAATCTGATCATGGACATAGCAGCATTAGGAGATATAGTGAAAAACAGATGAGAAAATCTATTGATATTTCTAAAGGCACCTGTTACATTGATCGTTGGAGAGTTTGATTAATTAAAATAGAAATAAATACTAATGTGAGGGATTAAAACAAATCGATGTATTTGAATGTTGCAAAGAACATCCATTCAACTCCTTGCTGAGTCCACTCTCCAATTCAGGATTAAATCAGGAACTGTGATGCTTTAAATTCACAAATAAGCAACTGTTCAATATGTTCTTGAGGTGGTGTGATGCTACTGCCAAAGAATGCTGCCAACAGCAAGCAGAATTTGCTAGTGAACACTTAAAGGGAGGTGAGGCCTAGTGGTATTATCACTAGACTATTAATCCATTGAATAAAAACAAAAGAACTGCAGATGCTGTAAATCAGGAACAAAACAAAGTTCCTGGAAAAGCTCAGCAGGTCTGGCAGCATCTATGGAGGAGAAAACAGAGTTAACGTTTCGGGTCCGGTGACCCTTCCTCAGAACTGATGGTGGCTGGGAAAACGTCAGTTTATATGCAGAAAATAGGGAGGTGGGTGGGG